>NW_026781960.1:0-600000 GCF_031769215.1 Ylistrum balloti
CCCCTAGTGAAGAACATGTGACTTTGAGTTGAAAAAAGGTGCCTGAGGGGTTCTGGGGCCTCATGGGGGGGGGGGGGGGCAAAAAGGGGTCAATTAGATGTTTTTTTGAAAATGGGTTCTAATGGCATTGACCATGTTTTTGGGTTACAACCACACTAAACACAAAGCATCTGTGTAATAAGACACATTTAGTTTGGGGGGAAAAAAGTAATGGCTGCAATAGGGGCCCCAGGTGGGGGTAAAAAAGGAGTAAAATTAGGTAAAGTAAGCTTCTTTAAGTTTACAATAGAAAAAGGTGTGGCATCACTGGGGGCATATTTAAGGGGTAGAATTTGTTGAATCTTAGCAAATCTTGTCCTGAACCAAAAGTGTAACTTCATAAGATGATCTTTAGGCAAAGGACTGCAAAGTTTGTGAGAATAAAAATAACTGGTCCAAAATTAGCCCTTCTGATATTTGTTACATATTAATCTTTAATAAAGACGTGTGTTTATGACAACCATATAGGCGAGAAAAAATGTGTAGCCAGTTCTTTCATCAAACCTGGATCTTATTAATGGCTGAACCTTCTATGTTTTGAGCTACATGTATAATATGGTTCAATACCTGTGGTAACACTACATTTCTCAGCCTTGATACATATATATTCTGGTCTCAGAAGTACCACAAGATTTTTCACATTGTTTTATGTGAGCTTTTTTAGTTGGATGCCTTATTGTATAAGGCAAGGAAAAGATTGTGGATAGACTTGAAATTGATCTGATTTATTGTGTACTTTAGCTATACATGTATCTTCTAAGCTATATTTCAACTTGAAAATGAAAACATGATTTGCTTCATATAAATGTGCAACCCTGGCCTCTGTTTTGACATTTTGGACTTCCTCTCAAGACCCACTGGGTGGATCATGTTCAAACTTGGTTTAGAAGTTTTACACATGGTCCTGCACAAGTGTTGTTACATTTTTGCAACATTTGAAAATCCCCAGATTATTAACATATATTCCTCAGGTGACCTTTAAGGCCCCTTGGGCCTCTTGTCTCTGTAAGGAATCAGTAGGTTACTTTTCTCTGTAAGGAATCTGTAAGGAACAGGTAGATTACTTTTCTCTGTAAGGAATCAGTAGATTACTTTTCTCTGTAAGGAATCAGTAGATTACTTTTCTCTGTAAGGAATCAGTAGATTACTTTTCTTTGTAAGGAACAGGTAGATTACTTTTCTCTGTAAGGAATCAGTAGATTACTTCTCTCTGTAAGGAATCAGTAGATTACTTCTCTCTGTAAGGAACAGGTAGATTACTTTTCTCTGTAAGGAATCAGTAGATTACTTTTCTCTGTAAGAATTATTTTCTCTCTGTAAGGAACAGTAGATTACTTTTCTCTGTAAGGAATCAGTAGATTACTTTTCTCTGTAAGGAATCAGTAGATTACTTCTCTCTGTAAGGAACAGGTAGATTACTTTTCTCTGTAAGGAATCAGTAGATTACTTTTCTCTGTAAGGAATCAGTAGATTACTTTTCTCTGTAAGGAATCAGTAGATTACTTTTCTCTGTAAGGAATCAGTAGATTACTTCTCTCTGTAAGGAACAGGTAGATTACTTTTCTCTGTAAGGAATCAGTAGATTACTTTTCTCTGTAAGGAACAGGTAGATTACTTTTCTTTGTAAGGAATCAGTAGATTACTTCTCTCTGTAAGGAATCAGTAGATTACTTTTCTCTGTAAGGAATCAGTAGATTACTTTTCTCTGTAAGGAATCAGTAGATTACTTTTCTCTGTAAGTAACAGTAGACTTCTCTCTGTACTTTTCTCTGTAAGGAATCAGTAGATTACTTTTCTCTGTAAGGAATCAGTAGATTACTTTTCTCTGTAAGGAATCAGTAGATTACTTTTCTCTGTAAGGAACAGGTAGATTACTTTTCTCTGTAAGGAATCAGTAGATTACTTCTCTCTGTAAGGAATCAGTAGATTACTTTTCTCTGTAAGGAATCAGTAGATTACTTTTCTCTGTAAGGAACAGGTAGATTACTTTTCTCTGTAAGGAATCAGTAGATTACTTTTCTCTGTAAGGAATCAGTAGTAGATTACTTTTCTCTGTAAGGAATCAGTAGATTACTTCTCTATGTAACGAATCTGTAGATTACTTTTCTCTGTAAGGAATCAGTAGATTACAGTAGATTTTCTCTCTGTAAGGAATCAGTAGATTACTTTTCTCTGTAAGGAATCAGGTAGATTACTTTTCTCTGTAAGGAATCAGTAGATTAGATGTAAGGAACAGGTAGATTACTTTTCTCTGTAAGGAATAAGGAATCAGTAGATTACTTCTCTTTGTAAGGAATCAGTAGATTACTTTTCTCTGTAAGGAATCAGTAGATTACTTCTCTCTGTAAGGAATCAGTAGATTACTTTTCTCTGTAAGGAACAGGTAGATTACTTTTCTCTGTAAGGAACAGGTAGATTACTTCTCTCTGTAAGGAATCAGTAGATTACTTTTCTCTGTAAGGAACAGGTAGATTACTTTTCTCTGTAAGGAATCAGTAGATTACTTCTCTCTGTAAGGAATCAGTAGATTACTTCTCTCTGTAAGGAATCAGTAGATTACTTTTCTCTGTAAGGAATCCGGTAGATTACTTTTCTCTGTAAGGAATCAGTAGATTACTTCTCTCTGTAAGGAATCAGTAGATTACTTCTCTCTGTAAGGAACAGGTAGATTACTTTTCTCTGTAAGGAATCAGTAGATTACTTCTCTCTGTAAGGAATCAGTAGATTACTATTCTCTTTTTAGGTCACCTGAGCCAAAGGCTCATGGAGACCTATTGCCATCCTGATTTGTCTGTCGTCGTGCATTGTTAACTTTTCACTTATTCGACTTCTTCCCAAGAACAACTGAATGGATTTTGACCAAACTTGGCACAAAGCATCCCCATGGGAAGCCGCTTCAAGTTTGCGAAGACAAAGAGCGTTGCCCCAATAGGGGCCCAAGGAGGGGGAAAAGGGGGTAAAATTAGGTAAATCTTTAAAAATATTCTTCGCATGAACCAACAGTCAGATTTTCCCTTAAATTCAAAATTAATGATTCTGAGAGCAAGGTCTACAAAGTTTGCGAATTAGAAAAAAATTGGGTTATAAACGGGCCCTCCAGGGGGCACTAAAAAGGGGTCAAAATTCAAAGTTGACGGATTTCAATTAAATTTAGAATATAGGGTCCCCTAGTGAAGAACATGTGACTTTGAGTTGAAAAAAGGTGCCTGAGGGGTTCTGGGGCCTCATGGTGGGGGGGGGGGGGCAAAAAGGGGTCAATTAGATGTTTTTTTGAAAATGGGTTCTAATGGCATTGACCATGTTTTTGGGTTACAACCACACTAAACACAAAGCATCTGTGTAATAAGACACATTTAGTTTGGGGGGAAAAAAGTAATGGCTGCAATAGGGGCCCCAGGTGGGGGTAAAAAAGGAGTAAAATTAGGTAAAGTAAGCTTCTTTAAGTTTACAATAGAAAAAGGTGTGGCATCACTGGGGGCATATTTAAGGGGTAGAATTTGTTGAATCTTAGCAAATCTTGTCCTGAACCAAAAGTGTAACTTCATAAGATGATCTTTAGGCAAAGGACTGCAAAGTTTGTGAGAATAAAAATAACTGGTCCAAAATTAGCCCTTCTGATATTTGTTACATATTAATCTTTAATAAAGACGTGTGTTTATGACAACCATATAGGCGAGAAAAAATGTGTAGCCAGTTCTTTCATCAAACCTGGATCTTATTAATGGCTGAACCTTCTATGTTTTGAGCTACATGTATAATATGGTTCAATACCTGTGGTAACACTACATTTCTCAGCCTTGATACATATATATTCTGGTCTCAGAAGTACCACAAGATTTTTCACATTGTTTTATGTGAGCTTTTTTAGTTGGATGCCTTATTGTATAAGGCAAGGAAAAGATTGTGGATAGACTTGAAATTGATCTGATTTATTGTGTACTTTAGCTATACATGTATCTTCTAAGCTATATTTCAACTTGAAAATGAAAACATGATTTGCTTCATATAAATGTGCAACCCTGGCCTCTGTTTTGACATTTTGGACTTCCTCTCAAGACCCACTGGGTGGATCATGTTCAAACTTGGTTTAGAAGTTTTACACATGGTCCTGCACAAGTGTTGTTACATTTTTGCAACATTTGAAAATCCCCAGATTATTAACATATATTCCTCAGGTGACCTTTAAGGCCCCTTGGGCCTCTTGTCTCTGTAAGGAATCAGTAGGTTACTTTTCTCTGTAAGGAATCAGTAGATTACTTTTCTTTGTAAGGAATCAGTAGATTACTTTTCTCTGTAAGGAATCAGTAGATTACTTCTGTAAGGGTAGATTACTTTTCTTTGTAAGGAATCAGTAGATTACTTTTCTCTGTAAGGAATCAGTAGATTACTTTTCTTTGTAAGGAATCAGTAGATTACTTTTCTCTGTAAGGAATCAGTAGATTACTTCTCTCTGTAAGGAATCAGTAGATTACTTTTCTCTGTAAGGAATCAGTAGATTACTTCTCTCTGTAAGGAACAGGTAGACTAATTTTCTCTGTAAGGAACCGCTAGATTACTTTTCTCTGTAAGGAATCTGTAGATTACTTTTCTCTGTAAGGAATCAGTAGTAGATTAGATTTCTCTCTGTAAGGAACTTTTCTCTGTAAGGAACAGGTAGATTACTTCTCTCTGTAAGGAACAGGTAGATTACTTTTCTCTGTAAGGAATCAGTAGATTACTTCTCTCTGTAAGGAATCAGTAGATTACTTTTCTCTGTAAGGAATCAGTAGATTACTTACTTTTCTGTAAGTAGATTACTTTTCTCTGTAAGGAATCTGTAGATTACTTTTCTCTGTAAAGAATCAGTAGATTACTTCTCTCTGTAAGGAATCAGTAGATTACTTTTCTCTGTAAGGAATCAGTAGATTACTTTTCTCTGTAAGGAATCAGTAGATTACTTCTCTCTGTAAGGAATCAGTAGATTACTTTTCTCTGTAAGGAACAGGTAGATTACTTCTCTCTGTAAGGAATCAGTAGATTACTTTTCTCTGTAAGGAACAGGTAGATTACTTTTCTCTGTAAGGAATCAGTAGGTAAGATAGATTACTTCTCTCTGTTACTTTTCTCTGTAAGGAATCAGTAGATTACTTTTCTCTGTAAGGGTAGATTACTTTTCTCTGTAAGGGTAGATTACTTTTCTCTGTAAGGAATCAGTAGATTACAGTAGATTACTTTTCTCTGTAAGGAACAGGTAGATTACTTTTCTCTGTAAGGAATCAGTAGATTACTTGTCTCTGTAAGGAATCAGTAGATTACTTTTCTTTGTAAGGAATCAGTAGATTACTTCTCTCTGTAAGGAACAGGTAGATTACTTCTCTCTGTAAGGAACTTTTCTCTCAGTAGATTACTTCTCTCTGTAAGGAATTAGATTCTCTCTGTAAGGAACAGGTAGATTACTTTTCTCTGTAAGGAATCAGTAGATTACTTGTCTCTGTAAGGAATCAGTAGATTACTTCTCTCTGTAAGGAATCAGTAGATTACTTCTCTCTGTAAGGAATCAGTAGATTACTTCTCTCTGTAAGGAATCAGTAGATTACTTCTCTTTGTAAGGAATCAGTAGATTACTTTTCTCTGTAAGGAATCAGTAGATTACTTGTCTCTGTAAGGAATCAGTAGATTACTTTTCTCTGTAAGGAATCAGTAGATTACTTGTCTCTGTAAGGAATCAGTAGATTACTTCTCTCTGTAAGGAATCAGTAGATTACTTCTCTCTGTAAGGAATCAGTAGATTACTTTTCTCTGTAAGGAACAGGTAGATTACTTTTCTCTGTAAGGAATCAGTAGATTACTTTTCTCTGTAAGGAATCAGTAGATTACTTTTCTCTGTAAGGAATCAGTAGATTACTATTCTCTTTTTAGGTCACCTGAGCCAAAGGCTCATGGAGACCTATTGCCATCCTGATTTGTCTGTCGTCGTGCATTGTTAACTTTTCACTTATTCGACTTCTTCCCAAGAACAACTGAATGGATTTTGACCAAACTTGGCACAAAGCATCCCCATGGGAAGCCGCTTCAAGTTTGCGAAGACAAAGAGCGTTGCCCCAATAGGGGCCCAAGGAGGGGGAAAAGGGGGTAAAATTAGGTAAATCTTTAAAAATATTCTTCGCATGAACCAACAGTCAGATTTTCCCTTAAATTCAAAATTAATGATTCTGAGAGCAAGGTCTACAAAGTTTGCGAATTAGAAAAAAATTGGGTTATAAACGGGCCCTCCAGGGGGCACTAAAAAGGGGTCAAAATTCAAAGTTGACGGATTTCAATTAAATTTAGAATATAGGGTCCCCTAGTGAAGAACATGTGACTTTGAGTTGAAAAAAGGTGCCTGAGGGGTTCTGGGGCCTCATGGTGGGGGGGGGGGGGGCAAAAAGGGGTCAATTAGATGTTTTTTTGAAAATGGGTTCTAATGGCATTGACCATGTTTTTGGGTTACAACCACACTAAACACAAAGCATCTGTGTAATAAGACACATTTAGTTTGGGGGGAAAAAAGTAATGGCTGCAATAGGGGCCCCAGGTGGGGGTAAAAAAGGAGTAAAATTAGGTAAAGTAAGCTTCTTTAAGTTTACAATAGAAAAAGGTGTGGCATCACTGGGGGCATATTTAAGGGGTAGAATTTGTTGAATCTTAGCAAATCTTGTCCTGAACCAAAAGTGTAACTTCATAAGATGATCTTTAGGCAAAGGACTGCAAAGTTTGTGAGAATAAAAATAACTGGTCCAAAATTAGCCCTTCTGATATTTGTTACATATTAATCTTTAATAAAGACGTGTGTTTATGACAACCATATAGGCGAGAAAAAATGTGTAGCCAGTTCTTTCATCAAACCTGGATCTTATTAATGGCTGAACCTTCTATGTTTTGAGCTACATGTATAATATGGTTCAATACCTGTGGTAACACTACATTTCTCAGCCTTGATACATATATATTCTGGTCTCAGAAGTACCACAAGATTTTTCACATTGTTTTATGTGAGCTTTTTTAGTTGGATGCCTTATTGTATAAGGCAAGGAAAAGATTGTGGATAGACTTGAAATTGATCTGATTTATTGTGTACTTTAGCTATACATGTATCTTCTAAGCTATATTTCAACTTGAAAATGAAAACATGATTTGCTTCATATAAATGTGCAACCCTGGCCTCTGTTTTGACATTTTGGACTTCCTCTCAAGACCCACTGGGTGGATCATGTTCAAACTTGGTTTAGAAGTTTTACACATGGTCCTGCACAAGTGTTGTTACATTTTTGCAACATTTGAAAATCCCCAGATTATTAACATATATTCCTCAGGTGACCTTTAAGGCCCCTTGGGCCTCTTGTCTCTGTAAGGAATCAGTAGGTTACTTTTCCCTGTAAGGAATCAGTAGATTACTTTTCTTTGTAAGGAACAGGTAGATTACTTTTCTCTGTAAGGAATCAGTAGATTACTTTTCTCTGTAAGGAATCAGTAGATTACTTTTCTCTGTAAGGAATCAGTAGATTACTTTTCTCTGTAAGGAACAGGTAGATTACTTTTCTCTGTAAGGAATCAGTAGATTACTTCTCTCTGTAGGAATCTGTAAGGAAGTAGATTCTCTCTGTAAGGAATCAGTAGATTACTTTTCTCTGTAAGGAATCAGTAGATTACTTCTCTCTGTAAGGAATCAGTAGATTACTTTTCTCTGTAAGGAACTTTTCTCTGTAAGGAATAGATTACTTTCTCTCTGTAAGGAATCAGTAGATTACTTTTCTCTGTAAGGAACAGGTAGATTACTTTTCTCTGTAAGGAATCAGTAGATTACTTCTCTCTGTAAGGAACAGGTAGATTACTTTTCTCTGTAAGGAATCAGGAGATTACTTTTCTCTGTAAGGAACAGGTAGATTACTTTTCTCTGTAAGGAATCAGTAGATTACTTCTCTCTGTAAGGAACAGGTAGATTACTTTTCTCTGTAAGGAATCAGGAGATTACTTTTCTCTGTTACTTTTCTCTGTAAGGAATTACTTTTCTCTGTAAGGAATCAGTAGATTACTTTTCTCTGTAAGGAACAGTAGATTACTTTTCTCTGTAAGGTATCAGTAGATTTCTTTTCTCTGTAAGGAATCAGTAGATTACTTTTCTCTGTAAGGAATCAGTAGATTACTTTTCTCTGTAAGGAATCAGTTAATTACTTTTCTCTGTAAGGAATCTGTAGACTAATTTTCTCTGTAAGGAACAGGTAGATTACTTTTCTCTGTAAGGAATCTGTAGATTACTTTTCTCTGTAAGGAATCAGTAGATTACTTCTCTCTGTAAGGAATCAGTAGATTACTTTTCTCTGTAAGGAACAGGTAGATTACTTTTCTCTGTAAGGAACAGGTAGATTACTTTTCTCTGTAAGGAACAGGTAGATTACTTTTCTCTGTAAGGAATCAGTAGATTACTTTTCTCTGTAAGGAATCAGTAGATTACTTTTCTCTGTAAGGAACAGGTAGATTACTTTTCTCTGTAAGGAACAGGTAGATTACTTTTCTCTGTAAGGAATCAGTAGATTACTTTTCTCTGTAAGGAATCAGTAGATTACTTTTCTCTGTAAGGAATCAGTAGATTACTTTTCTTTGTAAGTAATCAGTAGATTGCTTCTCTTTGTAAGGAATCAGTAGATTACTTTTCTCTGTAAGGAAACAGGTAGATTACTTTTCTCTGTAAGGAATCAGTAGATTACTTTTCTCTGTAAGGAACAGGTAGATTACTTTTCTCTGTAAGGAATCAGTAGATTACTTTTCTCTGTAAGGAATCAGTAGATTACTTTTCTCTGTAAGGAATCAGGTAGATTACTTCTCTCTGTAAGGAACAGTAGATTACTTTCTCTCTGTAAGGAATCAGGTAGTAGATTACTTCTCTCTGTAAGGAATCAGTAGATTACTTTTCTTGTGAATCAGTAGATTAATCTCTGTAAGGTAGTAGATTACTTTTCTCTGTAAGGAATCAGTAGATTACTTTTCTCTGTAAGGAATCAGTAGATTACTTTTCTCTGTAAGGAATCAGTAGATTACTTTTCTCTGTAAGGAAACAGGTAGATTATTACAGGTAGATTTTTCTCTGTAAGGAATCAGGTAGATTACTTTTCTCTGTAAGGAATCAGTAGATTACTTTTCTCTGTAAGGAATCAGTAGATTACTTTTCTCAGTAGATTACTTTTCTCTGTAAGGAATCAGTAGATTACTTTTCTCTGTAAGGAATCAGTAGATTACTTTTCTCTGTAAGGAACAGGTAGATTACTTTTCTCTGTAAGGAATCAGTAGATTACTTTTCTCTGTAAGGAACAGGTAGATTACTTTTCTCTGTAAGGAATCAGTAGATTACTTTTCTCTGTAAGGAACAGGTAGATTACTTTTCTCTGTAAGGAATCAGTAGATTACTTTTCTCTGTAAGGAACAGGTAGATTACTTTTCTCTGTAAGGAACAGGTAGATTACTTTTCTCTGTAAGGAACAGGTAGATTACTTTTCTCTGTAAGAAAACAGGTAGATTACTTTTCTCTGTAAGGAATCAGTAGATTACTTTTCTCTGTAAGGAATCAGTAGATTATCGCTTTCAAGGAATTTAATCGGAGATTGAAGACAACCAACTTCTAAAAGTATTAAAGAGTCCGTTTTCCATTCTGATCTCACAGAGTTACCTGCCTTCGTTTCGCGTTGTCTGTATAGATGATAGAGCGATAAGCTTGACAGCCGATAGGGACCATGAATGGTCGTTTCTAGACGAAGACCCACGTCGGACAGTATTTCTTATGAAAACTGTGAAGATGGCCAGTTTTCTTCCTCCTGGAACCAATCAAATTATTTCGCTTGTGCTTTCAACGTTACAATGACTTGTTCAAGGAATGCAGAGAGCTAAAGTGATCTTAACCCCTGAAGTACCAAGAATACCGCGGAGCTAGAGATGATGGACGGAGTGGTAGATAGGTAGGTGAACTTGATAAACACTTGACTATTACAAAACACAAAAATAACATTAAAACTAACATTAAAGATGATACATGTAGTTGGAAAATGAGATTAGCTCGGGTTGACCTTATAAAGCAAATAAACATTAGACCGACAAGGAAATTTGTTAGCCATCTTGATAGTACCTCAATTTGACAAAACTTAAGTATTCATACCGATAGTAATGACAAAACTTTTTCACAAAGTCGAAACATTGGGAACACGCAATAGAAAATACACAACTGGAAAGCAAGTATTTTTCTATGCTGAAAATGAATGTTCATGACAGGAAAATAAAATCTATTGCATCCATTCATCACGATTATCTGCCACAAACAACATATTTTCAATCAGAAATTACGTAATTCTCGCTTATTCCCCACTGTATCGCATCTTCACGTTAGATGAGTCGAATTGCCTCCAATACATATTAATTACCATAAACTTGCACTGCCATTCATCTTTATTTGAAAGAAGACGAGAATTATAGCGTTTCTTTATATTAAACGTGGCTTGATATTAAACGGAGTGAATCCAATGGTCTTAAATGTTAATGTGGACAACAACAGCTCTAGCAACTGTAAAGACTTCCATTCATATAATGACTATTGGGCAAGGATATACTATTGATAAAAATGTATTATTACAACAGATCAGTAAGATTTTGCTATAAATTCATACATGATACAATGGGGACAAACTAAACATGCTGAATCAGTAATATGCTTTATAATGAACCAGTTAGAACAATTTGCATACATGTCTATACTAATGCCTGGTGATTATTTGAGTTATAAACAAACTTTGAATTATCTTTTATTTCATTCAGGGACGTATCAGTTCTGAATACAAACAATGGTTATAGTTTGTCGTTTTTATTTAGTTACATGTATCTCATTAACAGCCAACAGTATGGCGTTTAGGAGAGGATTATGCTTGAAAAGCTAAATTAATTGAACCTTGTCACACAGTTATCAGTGTAGATTATCTCCCCTTGGCTACCATGTTAGATATATGCCTTTCGATATGCTGTTTGTAAAGTATGGATTACTGTGTATATTTTGAGTCCATTCTACCTTGATGAACATTTGTAATTCAAAAGAAAAGTTGCAACTTAAAAGATATTAAAAGTAACATTTGTATATTTATTCAACTAATATCAATTTGATACCGAGTCGGATGCAATATTGAGCCCTGGCTTCGGATTACTAGGGACGTTAGGGTTGGGTAGGGGTGGCTTAAATCCTATCGGATCTGTCTACGGATAAAATACAATCTAATACATGTAAGAGTTCCCTCCCCTGACACAGTCGTGACATTTCTACTACCAAGATCTCTTTTCGTTTGTTCTTAACCTTGTTAGCATTTGAGAATGTGACATTGCTGATCTGGAAAGATCACACCAGATGTACCCAACATTGCGGCGGTCGTCGATGAGTCATAAGACGTTTACCGTTCCGGAACACCTTTACTTATTTATTATTATTTCATATCATAATTTTTGTATAGGATCTCATTTTTTTGTTCATGTTTAAACTCGATTAATTGGTTTTGAGTTTGGATTAAAGTTTTGTTAAATTACGATAATTTCCTGATTATATTATAATGCTTTGATTGATTTAAACATAGTTTACTATATCAGTAGCTGATAAATGAATCAGAGACAAGTTCTAGCAACTAATGAACTCTTCTTCATAAATAAAATTACAAATAATTAATATACTGCACGTTACACATATTCATGCTATAAATATGAAGATAAGTTATTCGTAGACGTAAAATTGTAAGTTTAAATGATTTCGTCAAAATGAGGAAAATATTAGATGATAGGATGGAAAGAAAAGAAAAAGAGATAGTATAGATGTAGATGTTGTATGAATTTTATATCAATTCAGTGCCGACTACAAACAGTTAATAATTAGGTAGTGTTAAAACGCTTTGTTTTATGAACTTTTGAACTAACAATATTACAATTAGTTACATATGAGTAAACATCACTGTCGCCCCATAAGATTATTATTTGTCTCTGCTCGTTTGCTATGTACAAAAGTATTGTGTCCCTTTTCATTGATTTCTTCTAGAATTTTTTTCTTTGGTTAATTTTATCGTTAGAACAATGCTTGTTTCACTTGTTCCAATCACCATTTGTTCTTTTAGCTAGATTTGAATTCATTGGTGAGCCACGAGTCACTCATTTGTATTGTATTTGACGTTTCCTGAAATATTTACTGTTTTGATATATCTGATGTCGAAGAAAACATCATATTGAGCCAAATGTAACTTTTTAATACTTTTTAAGAATTTTTATTTTTGGTTCGGGCTTAATTCAACTTTTAAATCAATTAAAAAACACTTACTATTCTTTTAAAGACCTATGTGCCCAATTTCTTCTTTTAGTCACATTTTCTTTTTGTTTTATGAAAGAATTTGAATAGAACCGTCACTGCAGGTAGTTTAAAGAACTAGCGTGCTACCGAGAAAGTTCTATTTTATCGTAGTTTGCATTTTCATTGCTGTTAACAGTAGGGACATAATTTAAGATGACATTTAAATTCATAGTCTGGTGTTTATTCTTTGAATACCATGACGTCTGTCGGGAAGAAAGAAAACACACCTAGACGTTCGACCATGCGTATCGGTTGGGTGTAACGCTTCACCATAACATTGCGAATGAAAGCATCATACCTGGATTCTGTTGGTTGTTTATACTTTGGCATCATAGAACACCCAGATGTTACGCATGGCTAGACGCCATGTCACGCCTACTCTCAAATCGGACATCTAACTTAGCATGAGCTACCAAACTTTAAACATAATTAAAGAAAATGTGTTAGGTGAACACTTTCGAGTTGCGTGTGTAGTTAGTAACAGCTTTGGGTTGATACAGAGTTGAACACGCGGATTATAGACTCCATCGTTGAAACGACATGTGTTGTTAAAGTTTTTCGAAGTTTTGTTTCAAAACAAAAATTCTGTTGCTGGAACAAAACAAAAACTCTGTTGCTGGAACATATACTCAACAAGAAGGTAAGTTAACGGTTTCAAATTGCACTATTCCATCTTTTTTAATGTCCATTTCAAGACCTTTCAAAAAACCATCTTATATGCCGTGCTGTTTTCAGGAATGTCTTGGACTGAAGAAGCTTTGTTACATTATTCATAGAAAACCATTTTGATTTTGACTTTAAGAAAACCCTAAAAACAGCGAAATGGTTTATTTTTTAAATACATAATAGTATTTCTATTGAAAATCTATAATGAGGCTTTCGCTTGCTTGTCAAAACAAGGTATGAATGCCCTGACTTACCTGATTCCTGAACACGTTCGGGTATTTCACTTTGTATGAAAACGGCAATATGCTGATTAATACGTACACGCAACATCACCAGACTGATATTCTACAGAGTAATGCTTTGCTGAATTTCACAAAACCGGGTCAAAATTGAATCGGACATTAAATGTTCAAATTCGGGGAAATACATTGTTTTTTCTAAACAGTTCATAATGCCTGAAAGCCAAAAGTACCAAACATACACAAAATATACAACTTGTATATACATCTACACTTTGATTGTCTTATGGATTTAAAAGCTTTGTCAATGGTAAATTAGAACATTTATGTGAAATTACGGATGAGGTAAAGCATTAGCACCACGCGCTAGGCTGTTGGTGTAAAACAGGTCAAAATTTTGCGAAATTGTCCGACATTTGCGATATGAAGCACTATTTTCGGACTATTAGCTCCTCGTCATAGTGTCCAATTTTTCGATCAGCTAAATCTTGTTAACTTTTATGAGCCTCGATATAGTTTCAGTTATTAGATAGACTTGTATTCTGCTGTGAAGTCATGTTATTCTAAACAGTATAGGGTTAGAGGGACCAACTTATGGGGCTGCTGCACCTCCCCGTCTAAATTTCGACTTTTTTTGATGATCACTTAGGATTTTCCTTAGTAGCCTCCTAAGCTTCAAACTTTAAGGCCTTAGCATCAATGGCAAGTCCTAAAAGGACGAAACAGCTGTATGATGCAGTTTAATTCATTGTTTGGCTCTACTGTATCTCTATCTAAATGGTGAAAATGTGCTTTTCTCTTGTGTGTCTTTTGTACAACTTTACTATATCAATGTGACCAGTCTCCACTGTAACATTTTTATATAAGTGGAATTTACATGTTGAAAATGTCTATATATAGGTGTCGTTCATATTGTCCGTAAGTGCCATCTGAATGACATTATATGCTCATATCTATCGTTTTCAATGTTTAACATCCCTGCATCCCCGACCTTTGATTTTTACATATCTCATTCGATTCGATATTTAAAGATTCTGTTCCCAATATAACGAGTTTTATCAACTGACGGACAAACTAATACTACGCGGTTTCAAAAGATGCAGGTTGATGAAAATCATGGATAAGTTTTGGGGTCGTCATATTTATTTCATTGCGAAATATTTCTTTAAACGATATGAAACTGGACATGTTTGATGCTCGTTAGTTTGCCTGTTGGTTTGAGAACGTGACACTACTTACTTGGACTGATCAAAATTTACATGGCGGTTTTCAGAAGTCTCCGTGTAAATCTTTCTTTTGTTCATATTTTGCGTTGGTTTTATTGTATTTGAGTTTAGATTATAATTATGTTGAGATGTTGGTATTTTCTTGGTTGTTTTGACCGAACTTTACAAGGTGGGTGACGTCGATGGATCAGAAGACGCTTACTCTTTGTATCTTTTGCAAGAGAGTTTATGTAAATCTTTGTTTTATATTTTGTTCTAGATTTATGGAATTTGAGTTTGAATCGTTTTTATGGTCACATTTTCCTTGGGGTTTTGTTTTACGGAAAGTCAACATCAATTTGTTTAGAGTAAGTAGTTGTAATATTCCTACTCCGTTGGCAGTTTATGATCTTGTAAAACACTGGTTAGGTTACATGGTAACGATGACCTACAACAATCCATATTAGATTATTGAATTAACGGATATAACTGACAAACGAAACAAATACCAAAGTTATCAACCTTTCATTGAAACAAAAATGTTACAATAAGATTAGTTCCCATCTCAGTTGTTACCAACCGAGTGCACTAAACACAATATCGCACATCAAATTATGACGCTTGTATCAGACAACCCGTGTCAATAAAATCGTGTGAACGTGAACCATGAGTCTGATTTCTTCTGCAGTGCATACAAATAACTGTCGATGTACAGTAAGCGTCTCGCACAACATTAACTTGTAGATATTAGGATTATATTTACAAGTTGTAAAGACCTATGTCACAGTGAATGTGGAGTCTTTGTCGATCGACAGTTATTTAGTTTAGCGTCTCAGCAGGCTTCACAGCAATAACAAACAACAGGTATAAAAATCCGTACATAACAAAACCGCCGGAAGTGAAGAGCGAGTATTATCATGGAGATAGAATTATAAAATATTTATCTGTCAGCTACGATACTTGTCGTCATCTGAAAGAAAGATAAATTTATCTATTTCTTCTGAAAATTCTGATCGGTAGATCGATCTATTTCGTACGAAATATACTGTAATAGGAAACTACGTGTAAAACTCCTTATGAAGAACCATAAACAGGAGTTTTGGTTTTATCATCACCGTTGGGAATTATGATAGAACTTCAAGAATTAGTTTTTCTCTGTGTATTCAGATGCCTCTCTGCATTTAACATGAATAATGAACGTAAACAATTTACGAGAATTTCTTTTCGTTTAAGCGAAACTTAATTATGAATCACACGGGTTTAGTCCGTGATTGAAGTATACATTTATCGGGGATGTTTTAGTTATCCTGGGGCAATTATTCCTCATATTGGGTTCAAAGATAAAGTTATATAAACGTCCCGGTTTAAAAAATAGTCTCAATTTTCTGATCCGATTTATAAAGCTATGAGGGACGGAAAGCCCATGGCGCGATCTGGCCAATATGCAGGCAATTGTCTTTCCTAACGGACCTATTTTAAACAAGTGTGATAAATTTATTTACAGTACATAAATAAGATATCGAGTTATCTAGTACTGAAATTTATCTAATACTGTGTATATTGTGACACACTATCTGATCCGTATAAATATATAGCATGCGATGGAGCTTTCAAGTCAGGTTTTACAATTAAAACGTCCAGACAAGAGAACGTTGGGTCGCCCATCATGGAGTATCGAGGATGCTCATAGCATGACGGATTAAGTCTTCCAACTGCGCGTCCATTACACCATAAACTGGTCATTCAATTGTTAAAATATCTATGTTTCATGCTTAGTGCCCACCCTCCAGTGTGCCCATTTACATAATCTGATGTAGTCGTTATTTAGCGTCTCATTAGGATAGCATCTTGTATTACTGTTTAATTGACATTTAAATTACATTAAACTGTTTTACATTGATATTATTTCAGATCCCAGCGATCTGGCTTCAATTACTCTTTTTCGGAGTACCTTGGACAAAAGAAGACAAAATACCAAGGAAGATCTGTAAGTCATACTGAAAACGTGCACCTCCCCATCTAGATTGACATTATTTGTAGGGTTCAAAGTTAAGGTCCGTAGCATCACTGACGAAACAGTTGCAAGATGAAATCTAAAGTTTGTATTTAAAACTGCTGTTTACTTCTGTGTCTTTTGTAAAATATTACCATCGTAACAAGTATTCCCACCAAAATTAAAACCAACTAAAGCAAACAAGTTACTACGCGTAAAAATTAAAACTGTATTCCGACATCATAAAATGCATGACCATATGCATAATTCTAGTACTGTTGAAAAGATCATAAATTTGTTTGTAGTTAAAAACACAAGGAGTGTCATTTAAGTGTTGTCGTTTAAAGTTATGTGTCTGTGTAAAATATTATGAAAAGTGATATGAAGCGTTGAAATGCGCTATTTTAGAGGGTAATGATTCACGCAATTTTTATCATACTTCTTGGATGAATGTACGAGGAATATCACTCGGTGATACTTCGGATTTTACAGAAACGATGTCATTAAAGGCACTAAGGTTACATTTCTCGGTATGGTGGCGTTTTATGACCAGTTACTTGTATAGTAAACCCTTATAGCGTTAAGGTCACAGAACCAGCGTCGGTCATTTTAGGATTTCGTTCATGTTCTGATTAAAATTCACACAGCGGTGTAAATATTCATAAATTGAGGATTTCCCTACTTGATCTAGGTTCGCCACGGTAAACTGCTCGTGCATTCATTAGTTCATATAAGACAGAAACATGGTAGAGTTTTTTTAATCAGGTGCGATATGTTTAAGGTTTAATCAACTGACATCGGAGCATACAGTGATACCTGATTCCAATTTACATATATACTAATAATATTATCTAATTTAAAGGACACCTTAAATATTGTTACACTGGTGGAAATAAAGGCCAGGTCAGAAAATCTACAAGTCGTGTCAAAGTCATTAAAATTACCTCGTGCTCGTTAATTGCTTGTCGCTCAGCATTGGATCGGATACAACAATCGAATTAGCAAATTTTACTGCAATGTGACCAGGTCGTGTGTTATGCTACGGAGTACAGTTTATGTATGATATTTCAGTGTGACGGCACTATATCACGATGTGCGTTAGTGGACTCGTCATCTGGACATCTCCTTAAAATGACTCTCGCTGTTATGTGAGAGTGAATTCCACAAACAAACAAATGGAGATCATTACGTAGTATTGATATTACCTCACGTCATCCAGAAACATATCACATGTCCAAAGATAAATGTGCCAATATTTCAGTAAACATCATGTAATTTAACCAATGTAACGACACGAACTAGAGTTTTCGGTGAATTTTAAGTGTGCGGTATCTAGATGTAGGCATGTTTAAACAAAATGGTTATCATTTTACCCTACACATAAACTCTGCAATATTAATACAACAATGTAATGTTTGGTAATGTTTGCTTTGGCGGGCATGTTTTCTTTGAAATTCTACCAGATCCTTCTTAGGTAATTTGATAAACACTTTTGCAGAGTGATAAATAAACATACCGAATTTTCGTATGTTTTGTTCACATAAATCACATGGAAATTAGATTCAGTTGACAAAATTGTCACGTATTAGAAATACAACCAAGGAGAAAAAATGCTAGGTAAAGTTCGGAGTGTCAGAAGGCGTTATGTAATAAACGTGTATTCAGCTGTCGTGTCGTATTTCTTATCACCTTGGATAGTGTTCGGATGTTAATGTCCCCAATACGACTATAGTCATAGGAAGATTGATGTCTTGTTAGGTTAAACGATACATCTTCACTGGACTGTTATGAGGATAGCAAATCAATTATACCCCAACCGCACAGTCATCACCTCTACCTCACTCCCATCTCATCCATCCCTTCTCCCGTCACCCCTACCCCTACTCCCGTCACCCCCACCCCTACTCCCGTCACCCCCACCCCTACTCCCGTCACCCACACCCCTACTCCCGTCACCCCCACCCCTACTCCCGTCACCCCTACCCCTACTCCCGTCACCCCTACCCCTACTCCCATCACCCCCACCCACTCCCGTCTCCTCCATCCCTACTCCCGTCACCCCTACCCCTACTCCCGTCACCCACACCCCTACTTCCGTCACCCACACCCCTACTTCCGTCACCCCCACCCTACTCCCGTCACCCCTACCCCTACTCCCATCACCCCCACCCCTACTTCCATCACCCCTACCCCTACTTCCATCACCCCACCCACCCTATCACCCCACCCTACTCTCCAGCGTAAGAATACACACAGTAAAAGCCTCATACACATACACTATGTAACATATAATTCAGGACTTAGGATGTATGTTTCTAACTTAACAAGGGTTGCAAAGTAAAATAGAAAACAAAAACTAAAAGCAAAACACAACAACAGAAATATTAGTTTCCCTAAGGTACCTGTAAGTCTAGTATCAGAAATCTTTCTCATCGCCGGTATTTGGTAAACTACCGTTTAGCAGCAGAAACTTCATAAATACGACCTTTATCCGAATTTCTATCAGTAACGTTACGTTTAATTCATCTTCAAAATCGACACTCAAAATTCCTCTTTTGTATTTTTGCGAGTTATTTTGTGTACAATGTACATGTTTGCAAGAAATGTTATGTGACTCGCCGTTTACCGGAGAGATTACGACGACAGTGTTTTAACTATTACACGGTAACTCTGGTAAAATTCATCGACATCTACATCCGTGCTCTGTATCTCCTCCATTAGGTAAATATGTCGGAAGCCCCGTGTAAGTGATTAATACAGTTCGCTCAACCACGAGAATCGCGAGGCTATCATAACACGCAACGTGTAGGACTTATCCGAGGGAGTTCCCAGGAAGATTTAGCTTGTTCCGCCCTTTATCCATCAGAGGGCAAGATGGCTTCCACGGGTTACTCCTGTTCTGTAAACTAACAGTCCAGACTTCACCACACCCAACGTAAACAAAAATTGTGTACTTAACATGGTTACCTTGAAAATGAACCAAAGGCCAGATTGACACAGAGATAATTCAACAACTTCTATTATTATTACTAAATCTGGCAAATCAAACGACAACATATCCTACAGATAACTACTGTATACACGTTCGTTAATGGAGAAAAGGTTTATTTCATTTCCAATATATAATAGTGTATACATTTCTTGGTCAAAGATCTTTTTACAAGAATGGAATTATCTTTTGTTAAAGTCTTACTTTTCTTTTCAGTAAACACATTTTTTAATTTGTTTAAATCATCGATCCTTTTTAGATTTTATTACAACAACTATTTACGCGTACTTGTAAACATTTAAATGTCATTTTACAGTAGGTTGGCGATACTATTCAAACAGTTTTACTACTTATTTCCGGGGAAAACTGACGTAAGAATGAAATAAAAAATCACGTCTGCATATTTTCTGTAAATTGATTAATATAAACTTATGGACCCTACTGTAGGATAACATATTTGTTTACCTTTGAAGCATTTATCTTCCATTTAAAATTCAGTTTTAAACCCCACCTTATCGCGTCACCTAAACACACTGAACAAGTAATAAATTCCGTCGCCTGTGCAATTGTTTCACAACAACTAAGCGCTTGGTCGAATATCTTTACGACAGAACGCGCCACACCCACCACGCCCATTGCGACAACAGTGTACTCCGATTTTAGTTTACCTGTATGGAAAAGACGATAGTCTGATCTCAAAGTTAAAAACAGAAACCTTCTTTTACTGTCCTTTTTTGACTGTCTGTTACTGTAATTGGTGATGTTACAACTTGTCTGATGTAATACATAAGACTAAGACTTGATGTACTGGAGCTGACTGTAACGTTCGTCATGTCATTCCATTATTATTGTACTTATCCAACGACACTGCTCACAAGAACAGAAAACTCTAGTACGAAAAAAAGACGGAATATTTTAACTCAGTCAAAACATACTCTAAAATAAACTTTTCACGGCCAGTGACGTCAGCCAGTCCTGTTTTTTAAGAAGGAATCGATCAAAAGATTATTACACTTACAAAAAAAAGTCTAGATATTTAGTTTTAAATCAGCTAGTTAATGTTTTGTTCTTTCGTCCTTCTAGAACTCGTCAGTGATACAAAGGGTTGGGTTGACATGACCTTGAACTCTGTGGATCCTCAAAAAGTGTCATACGTTTTACTGTAAAAAAAACAATGGATTGGCTACTGTTCTTAAGAATTTCTGCATTGGTTTCGATTTCTCCCTTTTTACACTTAATTTTTCCAAATATTATTGATGTATTTTAAAAATGATTTGTTATAGAAGCTGATGATAAAATAAGTAATGTACTAATTAATATTTATCTCATATCTACGTATCAGTGACAGAGGTCCACATTGGATTAATCTATTCTTCACCCGTATATAACATTAGAATTATATTACCGAAGATTTCTTCAAGCATTGAATCTGAAATGAGTATATACACGGTAGATCATGTCAATAAATATCTCCTGTATGCTCTATCATGGCTGACTGGCTTACAAGGCCACACCCAACTTAATTATTATCTATACAAAATTTTACCCATACTGTCAATAACTCAAACAAATTTTGTATCGGTAACACCAAACAGTGCGAATTTTGTTAATAATCATGAAAAGTCCCCTACGTGGTTTATCAAAGTTTATTCAAATTACAATTGAAGATCTTCATGTGAATTTAACACAATTTCCCTTACGGATAGTCTTACCTTTGAGGCCTTTAAAAAGGCTACGTTAGTATTCATCTTTATCACTAACAGCTGGTCCTGTACTTACCAAACTTGACCAAGCAAACAAACAACAAATAATTACACCAGTATATAAAATAAAAACATAACATACATTAATAGTACTCTTGGGGTGCAGGGCCGACTGAGAACATCTTTCACTGATGAAATATTCAATGTCTTTTTTCTATATTAAGGTCCTGTGGGGTTCCTAGGCCATTCCTGTCATTTATGATAAGGAGACTGAACCTTCAAGCTTCCGGTCTTATTTACATCCCTTTCACTTTGTCTCTTTCTTACTTAAGTAAAATCTGATCCGCAATGTCCTAACATCTACCTCAATCACTGATCCTTTCAACATTTGATGCATGTAATATTTATCAATTATACCAACTCATTTACTGAAAATCAATCGCGCGTAACCACTGAATCTCTCACTAATCTAATATTGAAATTTCTTTTTATTGAAAAAAACCCCAACGAATACACAAACATTGATATTGGATCAGCGGAATCAAATCCCAAAACGAGATAATGTTAGCATGGTTACCATCAGTGATGTTACCATGATTACAATTAGTGATGTTACTAGGGTTACCATCATTGTCATTATAATGGTTACCATAAGTGACGTTTACGACAGTTACCATCAATGATGTTACTATGGTTACCATTATTGAAGTTTAACATGGTTACTTGCAGTGATGTAACTATGGTTACCATTAGTGATGCTTAACATGGTTACTTTCAGCGATGTAACTATGGTTACCATTAGTGATGCTTAACATGGTTACTTTCAATGATGTAACTATGGTTACCATTAGTAATATTTAGTTTGTATAATAGCGATCCTGACCTCAGTGATTCCTATGAGATTGATAATAAATCAATTACATTGTATAAGCCGGCGAGGTAACACCAACAGCAATCAGATGATTTACAAGATAACATAAAAAAAGTAATATGGAATTTTGAAATGGTTTACTCCTAAAACAAACAAAACAGAGGATTGGACTGTTATTAATGTTGTTTCTTCGTACATATTAAATATTTTGCAGTGTGTTCAAATTAAGTTAAGCCAAAGCTCAGTTCCAAAATAATGTAACTTGGTAAAACATAGATCCACATAATCATCTTGCTTCTAAATTTTAAAACCTTATTTTTTTAAACCACATTCCGGAAAAGAGATTATTTTTCGGTTAGTGGACCTATTTATGTCTGAGGGACTTCAATGTCGAGTATAACACTTTTTTTTTTCAGTTGAAGAGATGACTACCCCCAGTATTCCTTTGTGTGTTCTCGTGTTGTGCTCTGTCTTTTTAAATGTCGGTAAGTTATCTCTTTCTATAGTCTTTAAAATGAAAGATGACAAAACTAAAGTATCATGGTCTTCATTTTAAATGTAACAACCCAAAGTAGTACAAGTATACCAAAACAGAAAATTTACGAACAAATCTTCGAACCCCATTTTTGACATATGAAAATTTTCAATTTATCTCTTGGTTCATAAACATGTGAAATCACTACAACTACTGATGCAGCTACAACCACTACTGATACTGTAACTACCACTACTGACACAGCCACTACCACTACTGATGCGGCAACTACCACTACTGATGCTGTAAATACCACTACTGTTGCGGCAACTACCACTACTGATACCGTAATTACCACTACTGATGCAGCAACTACCACTACTGATACCGTAATTACCACTACTGATGCAGCAACTACCACTACTGATGCAGCAACTACCACTACTGATGCAGCAACTACCACTACTGACGCAGCCACTACCACTACTGATGCGGCAACTACCACTATTGATACTGTAACTACCACTACTGTTCCGGCAACTACCACTACTGACGCAGCCACTACCACTACTGATGCAACCACTACCACTACTGACGCAGCCACTACCACTACAGATGCGGCAACTACCACTACTGATGCTGTAACTACCACTACTGTTGCAGCAACTACCATTACTGAGGCAGCCACTACCACTACTGGTGCAGCTACTTCCACTACTAACGCAGCCACTACCACTACTGACGCAGACACTACCACTACTGACGCAGCCACTACCACTACTGATTGGGCAACTACCACTACTGATATTGTAACTACCACTACTGTTGAGGCAACTACCACTACTTACGCAGCCACTACCACTACTGATGCAACCACTACCACTACTGACGCAGACACTACCACTACTGACGCAGCCACTACCACTACAGATGCGGCAACTACCACTACTGATGCTGTAACTACCACTACTGTTGCGACAACTTCCACTACTAACGCAGCCACTACCACTACTGACGCAGACACTACCACTACTGACGCAGCCACTACCACTACTGATGCGGCAACTACCACTACTGATGCTGTAACTACCACTACTGTTGCGGCAACTACCACTACAATTGAAGCAACTACCACTACTGACGCAGCCACTACCACTACTGATGCAACCACTACCACTACTGACGCAGGCACTACCACTACTGACGCAGCCACTACCACTAATGTTGCCGCAACTACCACTACTGATGTAGCCACTACCACTACTGATGCTGTAACTACCACTACTGATGCAGCTACTTCCCACTACCACTAACGCAGCCACTACCACTACTGACGCAGACACTACCACTACTGACGCAGCCACTACCACTACTGATTGGGCAACTACCACTACTGATATTGTAACTACCACTACTGTTGAGGCAACTACCACTACTGACGCAGCCACTACCACTACTGATGCAACCACTACCACTACTGACGCAGCCACTACCACTACTGACGCAGCCACTACCAGTACTGTTGCGGAAACTACCACTATTGATGCGATCACTACCACTACTGACGCAGCCACTACCACTACTGACGCAGACACTACCACTACTGACGCAGCCACTACCACTACTGATGCGGCAACTACCACTACTGATGCAGCTACTACCACTACTGACGCAGCCACTACCACTACTGATGCAACCACTACCACTACTGCCGCAGCCACTACCACTACTGACGCAGCCACTACCACTAATGTTGCCGCAACTACCACTACTGATGTAGCCACTACCACTACTGATGCTGTAACTACCACTACTGATGCAGCTACTTCCACTACTAACGCAGCCACTACCACTACTGACGCAGACACTACCACTACTGACGCAGCCACTACCACTACTGATTGGGCAACTACCACTACTGATGCTGTAACTACCACTACTGTTGCGGCAACTACCACTACTGACGTAGCCACTACCACTACTGATGCAACCACTACCACTACTGACGCAGCCACTACCACTACTGACGCAGCCACTACTACTACTGTTGCGGCGACTACCACTACTGACGCAGCCACTACCACTACTGATGGGGCAACTACCACTACTGATGTTGTAACTACCACTACTGTTGTGGCAACTACCACTACTGACGCAGCCACTACCACTACTGATGCAGCCACTACCACTATTGATGCAGCCACTACCACTACTGACGCAGCCACTTCCACTATTGACGTAGCCACTACCACTACTGATGCAACCACTACCACTACTGACGCAGCCACTACCACTACTGATGCAACTACTACCACTACTGACGCAGCCACTACCACTACTGATGCAGCCACTACCACTACTGTAACTACCACTACTGTTGCAGCAACTACCACTACTGACGCAGCCACTACCACTACTGATGCAACCACTACCACTACTGATGCAGCTACTACCACTACTGATGCTGTAGCTACCACTACTGTTGCAGCAACTACCACTACTGACGCAGCAACTACCACTACTGACGTAGCCACTACCACTACTGATGCAACCACTACCACTACTGACGCAGCCACTACCACTACTGATGCGGAAACTACAACTTCTGTCGCGGCAACTACCACTACTGACGCAGCCACTACCACTACTGATGCAACCATTACCACTACTGACGCAGCCACTACCAGTACTGTTGCGGAAACTACCACTATTGATGCAGCCACTACCACTACTCTTGCAGTAACTATCACTACTGAGGCAGCAACTACCACTACTGATGCAGCCACTACTACTGCTACTGATGCAGCCACTACTACTACTGATGCAGCCACTACCACTACTGACGCAGCCACTACCACTACTGATGCAGCAACTACCAGTACTCTTGCAGCAACTACAACTACTGATGCAGCAACCACCACTACACTTGCAGCCACTACCACTACTGACGCAGCCACTACCACTACTGTTGCCGCAACTACCACTACTGATGTGGCAACTACCACTACTGACGCAGCCACTACCACTACTGATGCAGCCACTACCACTACTGACGTAGCCACTACCACTACTGATGCGGCAACTACCACTACTGATGCAGCAACTACCACTACTGATGTTCCGACCACCACTACTCTTCCAGCAACTACCACTACTGATGCAGCCACTACCACTACTATAGCAGCAACTACCACTACTGATGCAGTCACTACCACTACAGATGCGGCAACTACCACTACTGATGCAGCAACTACCAGTACTGCGCAGCCACTACCACTACTGATGCAACCACTGACAGCCACTACCACTACTGATGTACCAGCCACTACCACTACTGATGCAGCCACTACCACTACTATTGCAGCAACTACCACTACTGATGCAGTAACTACACTACTGATGCAGTAACTACCACTACTGATGCAGAAACCACCACTACTGATGCAGCAACTACCAACTACCACTACTGATGCAGTAACTACCACTACTGTTGCAGCACTACCACTACTGACGCAGCCACTACCACTACTGATGCAGTACTACCACTACTATAACTGATCCAGCAACTACCACTACTGATGCAGCCACTACCACTACTATTGCAGCAACTACCACTACTGATGCTGTAACCACCACTACTGATGCTCCAACCACAACTACACTTGAAGCAACTACGACTACTGATGCAGCTACTACCACTGCAAATGCAATAACTACCACTACTGATGCAGCCACTACCACTACAGATGCGGCAACTACCACTACTGATGCAGCAACTACCAGTACTCTTGCAGCAACTACCACTACTTTTGCAGCAACTACCACTACTCTTGCAGCAACTACCACTACTGCCACTACCACTACTGATGCGGCAACTACCACTACTGATGCTGCAACTACCACTACTGATGCTGCAACTACCACTACTGATGCAGCAACTACCACTACTGATGCAGCTACTACCACTACTGACGCAGCCACTACCACTACTGATGCAGCCATTACCACTACTGACGCAGCCACTACCAGTACTGTTGCGGCAACTAGCACTACTGACACAGCCACTACCACTACAGATGCGGAAACTACAACTACTGATGCTGTAACTACGACTACTGATCCATCAACTACCACTACTGATGCAGCCACTACCACTACTGATGCGGCAACTACCACTATTGATGCGATCACTACCACTACTGACGCAGCCACTACCACTACAGATGCGGCAACTACAACTACTGATGCTGTAACTACCACTACTGATGCAGCAACTACCACTACTGATGCAGCAACTACCACTACTGACTACCACTACTGAGCAACTACCACTACTGATGCAGCACTACCACTACTGATGCAGCAACTACCACTACTGATGCAGCAACTACCTGACAGCATCTACTACTACTGATGCAGCAACTACCACTACTGATGCTCCGACCACCACTACTCTTCCAGCAACTACCACTACTGATGCAGCCACTACCACTACTGATGCAGCAACTACCACAACTGATGCAGCACTACTGATGCAGCAACTACCACAACTGATGCAGCAACTACCACAACTGATGCAGCAACTACCACTACTGATGCAGCAACTACCACTACTGATGCAGCAACTACCACAACTGATGCAGCAACTACCACTACTGATGCAGCAACTACCACTACTGATGCAGCAACTACCACTACTGATGCAGCAACTACCACTACTGATGCAGCCACTACACTACTGCAGCAACTACCACTACTGATGCAGCAACTACCACTACTGATGCAGCAACTACCACTACTGATGCAGCAACTACCACTACTGATGCAGCAACTACCACTACTGATGCAGCAACTACCACTACTGATGCAGCAACTACCACAACTGATGCAGCAACTACCACTACTGATGCAGCAACTACCACTACTGATGCAGCAACTACCACTACTGATGCAGCAACTACCACTACTGATGCAGCAACTACCACTACTGATGCAGCAACTACCACTACTGATGCAGCAACTACCACTACTGATGCAGCAACTACCACTACTGATGCAGCAACTACCACTACTGATGCAGCAACTACCACTACTGATGCAGCAACTACCACTACTGATGCAGCAACTACCACAACTGATGCAGCAACTACCACTACTGATGCAGCACCACTACTGTTGCCACTACTACTGATGCAGCAACTACCACTACTGATGCAGCTGATGCAGCAACTACCACTACTGATGCAGCAACTACCACTACTGATGCAGCAACTACCACTACTGATGCAGCAACTACCACTACTGATGCAGCAACTACCACAACTGATGCAGCAACTACCACTACTGATGCAGCAACTACGACTACTGATGCAGCAACTACCACAACTGATGCAGCAACTACCACAACTGATGCAGCAACTACCACTACTGATGCAGCAACTACCACTACTGATGCAGCAACTACCACTACTGATGCAGCAACTACCACTACTGATGCTGCAACTACCACTACTGATGCAGCAACTACCACTACTGATGCAGCAACTACCACTACTGATGCAGCAACTACCACTACTGATGCAGCAACTACCACTACTGATGCAGCAACTACCACTACTGATGCAGCAACTACCACTACTGATGCAGCAACTACCACTACTGATGCAGCAACTACCACTACTGATGCAGCAACTACCACAACTGATGCAGCAACTACCACTACTGATGCAGCAACTACCACTACTGATGCAGCAACTACCACTACTGATGCAGCAACTACCACTACTGATGCAGCAACTACCACTACTGATGCAGCAACTACCACTACTGATGCAGCAACTACCACTACTGATGCAGCAACTACCACTACTGATGCAGCAACTACCACTACTGATGCAGCAACTACCACAACTGATGCAGCAACTACCACTACTGATGCAGCAACTACCACAACTGATGCAGCAACTACCACTACTGATGCAGCAACTACCACAACTGATGCAGCAACTACCACTACTGATGCAGCAACTACCACAACTGATGCAGCAACTACCACAACTGATGCAGCAACTACCACTACTGATGCAGCAACTACCACTACTGATGCAGCAACTACCACTACTGATGCAGCAACTACCACTACTGATGCAGCAACTACCACAACTGATGCAGCAACTACGACTACTGATGCAGCAACTACCACAACTGATGCAGCAACTACCACTACTGATGCAGCAACTACCACTACTGATGCAGCAACTACCACTACTGATGCAGCAACTACCACAACTGATGCAGCAACTACCACTACTGATGCAGCAACTACCACTACTGATGCAGCAACTACCACTACTGATGCAGCAACTACCACTACTGATGCAGCAACTACCACTACTGATGCAGCAACTACCACAACTGATGCAGCAACTACCACTACTGATGCAGCAACTACGACTACTGATGCAGCAACTACCACTACTGATGCAGCAACTGCAGCAACTACCACTACTGATGCAGCAACTACTGATGCAGCACTACTGATGCAGCAACTACCACACCTGATGCAGCAACTACCACTACTGATGCAGCAACTACCACTACTGATGCAGCAACTACCACTACTGATGCAGCATCTACGACTACTGATGCAGCATCTACTACTACTGATGCAGCAACTACCACTACTGATGCAGCAACTACCACTACTGATGCAGCAACTACCACTACTGATGCAGCAACTACCACTACTGATGCAGCAACTACCACAACTGATGCAGCAACTACCACTACTGATGCAGCAACTACCACTACTGATGCAGCAACTACCACTACTGATGCAGCAACTACCACTACTGATGCAGCAACTACCACTACTGATGCAGCAACTACCACTACTGATGCAGCAACTACCACTACTGATGCAGCAACTACCACTACTGATGCAGCAACTACCACTACTGATGCAGCAACTACCACAACAGATGCAGCAACTACCACTACTGATGCAGCAACTACCACAACTGATGCAGCAACTACCACTACTGATGCAGCAACTACCACTACTGATGCAGCAACTACCACTACTACACAACTGATGCAGCAACTACCACTACTGATGCAGCAACTAGCACAACTGATGCAGCAACTACCACTACTGATGCAGCAACTACCACTACTGATGCAGCAACTACCACTACTGATGCAGCAACTACCACTACTGATGCAGCAACTACCACTACTGATGCAGCAACTACCACTACTGATGCAGCAACTACCACTACTGATGCAGCAACTACCACTACTGATGCAGCAACTACCACTACACTGATGCAGCAACTACCACTACTGATGCAGCAACTACTGATGCAGCAACTACTACTGATGCAGCAACTACCACTACTGATGCAGCAACTACCACTACTGATGCAGCAACTACCACTACTGATGCAGCAACTACCACTACTGATGCAGCAACTACCACTACTGATGCAGCAACTACCACTACTGATGCAGCAACTACACAGATGCAGCAACTACCACAACTTGCAGCAACTACCACTACTGATGCAGCAACTACCAGTACTCTTGCAGCAACTACCACTACTTTTGCAGCAACTACCACTACTCTTGCAGCAACTACCACTACTGAAGCAGCAACTACCACTACTGATGCAGCAACTACCACTACTGATGCAGCAACTACCACTACTGATGCAGCAACTACCACTACTGATGCAGCAACTACCACTACTGATGCAGCAACTACCACTACTGATGCAGCAACTACCACTACTGATGCAGCAACTACCACTACTGATGCAGCAACTACCACTACTGATGCAGCAACTACCACTACTGATGCAGCAACTACCACTACTGATGCAGCAACTAACAACTGATGCAGCAACTACCACTACTGATGCAGCAACTACGACTACTGATGCAGCAACTACCACTACTGATGCAGCAACTACCACAACTGATGCAGCAACTACCACTACTGATGCAGCAACTACCACTACTGATGCAGCAACTACCACTACTGATGCAGCAACTACCACAACTGATGCAGCAACTACCACTACTGACGCAGCCACCACCACTACTGATGCTGTAACTGCCACTACTGATGCTGTAACCACCACTACTGATGCAGCAACTACCACTACTGATGCAGCAACTACCACTACTGATGCAGCAACTACCACTACTGATGCAGCAACTACCACTACTCTTGCAGCAACTACCACTACTGATGCAGCAACTACCACTACTGATGCAGCAACTACCACTACTGATGCAGCCACTACCACTACTGATGCAACCACTACCAATACTGACGCAGCCACTACCACTACTGACGCAGCCACTACCACTACTGACGCAGACACTACCACTACTTACGCAGCCACTACCACTACTGATGCAGCAACTACCAGTACTCTTGCAGCAACTACCACTGCTGATGCAGCCACTACCACTACTGATGCAACCACTACCAATACTGTCGCAGCCACTACCACTACTGACGCAGCCACTACCACTACTGATGCAGCAACTACCAGTACTCTTGCAGCAACTACAACTACTGATGCAGCAACCACCACTACAGATGCAACAACAATAAAACATTCACAAACTACCACTACTGATGCAGCAACTACCAGTATTCTTGAAGCAACTACCACTACTGATACAGCAACAACCACTACTGATGCAGCAACTACCAGTACTCTTGCAGCAACTACCGCTACTAATGCAGCAACTACCACTACTGATGCAGCAACTACCAGTACTCTTGCAGCAACTACCACTACTGATGCAGCAACTACCAGTACACTTGCAGCAACTACCACTACTGTTGCAGCAACTACCAGTACACTTGCAGCAACTACCACTACTGATGCAGCAACTACCACTACTGATGCAGCCACTACCACTACTGATGCAGCAACTACCAGTACACTTGCAGCAACTACCACTACTGATGCAGCAACTACCAGTACACTTGCAGCAACTACCACTACTGATGCAGCAACTACCAGTACACTTGCAGCAACTACCACTACTGATGCAGCAACTACCAGTACTCTTGCAGCAACTACCACTACTGATGCAGCCACTACCACTACTGATGAAGCAACTACCACTACTGATGCAGCCACTACCACTACTGATGCAGCAACTACCAGTACACTTGCAGCAACTACCACTACTGATGCAGCAACTACAAGTACTCTTCCAGCAACTACCACTACTGATGCAGCAACTACCAGTACTCTTGCAGCAACTACCATTACTGATGCAGCAACCACCACTACTGATGCTCCAACCACAACTACACTTGCAGCAACTACCACTACTGATGCAGCAACTACCACTACTGATGCAGCAACAACCAGTACTCTTGCAGCAACTACCACTACTGATGCAGCAACTACCAGTACTCTTGAAGCAACTACCACTACTGATGCAGCAACTACCACTACTAATGCAGCAACTACCACTAATGATGCAGCAACTACCAGTACTCTTGAAGCAACTACCACTACTGATGCAGCAACCACCACTACTGATGCTCCAACCACCACTACACTTGCAGCAACTACCACTACTAATGCAGCAACTACCAGTACTCTTGCATTAACTACCACAACTGATGCAGCAACTACCACTACTGATGCTCCGACCACCACTACTCTTCCAGCAACTACCACTACTGATGCAGCAACTACCACTACTGAAGCAGCAACTACCACTACTGATGCAGCAACTACCACTACTGATACTCCAACCACCACTACACTTGCAGCAACTACCACTACTCTTGCAGCAACTACCACTACTGATGCAGCAACTACCAGTACTCTTGCAGCAACTACCACTACTGATGCAGCAACTACCAGTACTCTTGCAGCAACAACCACTACTGCTGCAGCAACTACCAGTACTCTTGCAGCAACTACCACTACTGATGCAGCAACTACCAGTACTCTTGCATTAACTTCCACAACTGATGCAGCAACTACCACTACTGATGCTCCGACCACCACTACTGATGCAGCCACTACCACTACTATTGCAGCAACTACCACTACTGATGCAGTAACCACCACTACTGATGCTCCAACCACAACTACACTTGCAGCAACTACCACTACTGATGCAGCAATTACCACTACTGATGCAGCAACTACCAGTACTCTTGCAGCAACTACCACTACTCTTGCATCAACTACCACTCCTGATGCAGCAACTACCACTACTGAAGCTTCAACCACCACTACTGATGCTCCAACCACCACTACACTTGCAGCAACTACCACTACTGATGCAGCAACTACCACTACTGATGCAGAAACTACCACTACTAATGCAGCAACTACCACCACTGATGCAGCAACTACCACTACTGATGCAGAAACTACCACTACTAATGCAGCAACTACCACCACTGATGCAGCAACTACCACTACTGATGCAGCAACTACCACTACTGATGCAGCAACTACCACTACTGATGCAGCAACTACCACTACTGATGCAGCAACCACCACTTCTGATGCAGCAACTACCAGTACTCTTCCAGCAACTACCACTACTGATGCATCAACCACCACTAATGATGCTCCAACCACCACTACACTTGCAGTAACTACCACTACTGATGCAGAAACTACCACTACTGATGCAGCAACTACCACTATTAATCCAGCAACTACCACCACTGATGCAGCAACTACCAGTACTCTTGCAGCAACTACCACTACTGATGCAGCAACCACCACTAATGATGCTCCAACCACCACTACACTTGCAGTAACTACCACTACTAATGCAGCAACCACCACTACTGATGCTCTAACCTCAACTACACTTGCAGCAACCACCACTACTGATGCAGCAACTACCACTACTGATGCAGCAACTACCACTACTCTTGCAGCAACTACCACTACTGATGCAGCAACTACCACTACTGACGCAGCCACTACCACTACTGATGCAGCAACTACCAGTACTCTTGCAGCAACTACAACTACTGATGCAGCAACCACCACTACAGATGCTCCAACCACCACTACACTTGCAGCCACTACCACTACTGATGCAGCAACTACCAGTACTCTTGCAGCAACTACCACTACTTTTGCAGCAACTACCACTACTAATGCAGCAACTACCACCACTGATGCAGCAACTACCACTACTGATGCAGCAACCACCACTTCTGATGCAGCAACTACCAGTACTCTTCCAGCAACTACCACTACTGATGCAGCAACCACCACTAATGATGCTCCAACCACAACTACACTTGCAGCAACTACCACAACTGATGCAGCAACTACCACTACTGACGCAGCCACCACCACTACTGATGCTGTAACTGCCACTACTGATGCTGTAACCACCACTACTGATGCTCCAACCACAACTACACTTGCAGCAACTACCACTACTGCTGCAGCAGGTACCAGTACTCTTGCAGCAACTACCACTACTCTTGCAGCAACTACCACTACTCTTGCAGCAACTACCACTACTGATGGAGCAACTACCAGTACTCTTGCAAGACCTACCACTACTGATGCAGCAACTACCACTACTGATGCAGCAAATACCAGTACTCTTGCAGCAACTACCACTACTCTTGCAGCAACTACCACTACTGATGCAGCAACTACCAGTACTCTTGCAGCAACTACCACTACTGATGCAGCAACCACCACTACTGATGCTCCAACCACCACTACATTTGCAGCAACTACCACCACTGATGTAGCAACTACCAGTACTTTTGCAGCAACTACCACTACTGATGCAGCAACCAGCACTACTGATGCTCCAACCACCGCTACACTTACAGCAACTACCACTACTGATGCAGCAACTACCAGTACTCTTGCAGCAACTACCACTACTGATGCAGCAACTACCAGTACTCTTGCAGCAACTACCACTACTCTTGCATCAGCTACCACTGCTGATGCAGCAACTACCATTACTCTTGCAGCAACTACCACTACTAATGCAGCAACTAACACCACTGATGCTGCAACTACTGTTGCTGTCACTTCCACTACTGATGCAGCTACTACCACTACTGTTACATCTAGAGGTAAGTATACTTTGACATGCCTTTGTAAAAAGAAGGAAACCACTCCTATGTCACATCCCAATATAACAAACATAACACTTCTATATCACATCCAACTCCAACAAACCTACCACTCCTATGTCACATCCCACTATAACAAACATAACACTGCTATATCACATCCTACTCCAACAAACCTACCACTGCTATATCACATCCCACTCCAACAAACTTAACACTGCTATATCACATCCTACTCCAACAAAACTTAGTACTGCTTTATCTCTTACCACTCTGATACACCTACTAAGTAGCACTACTACTTCTACCACTTCTATACCACTACCACATTTAACAGGCCTAACACTTCAACAGCCCCTTCCAATCTAACAACATTTACCGAAACAATAACACCATCTCTCCATTAACTTCATTACCTAGCATCCAACCGCCTTCCTATCCTTTTTGTAGTTCGAACCACTGTATCAACGCATAATTCCGAACTCTATCAGCATTCCGAGCACTTCCCACTCATCAGCGTCTCCTTGTCCACCAGTAATGTTTGCCGTTACTGTTACAACTCCTTTGCTAAGTCTACATCCAGAAAAGACTACTAGGATAATCTTCCTTGTTTAATGAATCCAATAAGTCTCATCGTCACGGTGAATAAATAGAAACCTATTTGAATGTTGATGTACTTTTCTATTTCAAAACATCTTGAGGATTTTGAACTTCTATCATTGTTTTATTTTGTTGTTTTTGATCAAATGCATCGAAACATTTATACCGCAATTTAAAAAAAATAATTATAAATCATTATAGCTGCACTACTAATGATTTGTTTTGTTTCAGCTGTCATAATAATCACGTTTGTGTTTAGAGGACCTTTTACAACAGACGACTGTGATAATGGTAATCTGAGTGTACGCATAGAGGCTGCGGTAAGTCAATTTCAGCATTTGCTAAAATTGGATCCTATGATAACTATACTTATTTAAACTATTCAAACTGTTTAGACATGCACATTCCCCCCTAAACTATTCAAACTGTTTAGACATACACATTTCCCCCCTAAACTATTCAAACTGTTTAGACATGCACATTCCCCCATAAACTATTCAAACTGTTTAGACATGCACATTCCCCCCATAAACTATTCAAACTGTTTAGACATGCACATTTCCCCCCTAAACTATTCAAGCTGTTTAGACATGCACATTCCCCCCATAAACTATTCAAACTGTTTAGACATGCACATTCCCCCCATAAACTATTCAAACTGTTTAGACATACACATTTCCCCCCTAAACTATTCAAACTGTTTAGACATGCACATTTCCCCCCTAAACTATTCAAACTGTTTAGACATGCACATTTCCCCCCTAAAATATTCAAACTGTTTAGACATGCACATTTCCCCCCTAAACTATTCAAACTGTTTAGACATGCACATTTCTCCCCTAAACTATTCAAACTGTTTAGACATACACATTTCCCCCCTAAACTATTCAAACTGTTTAGACATGCACATTCCCCCATAAACTATTCAAACTGTTTAGACATGCACATTTCTCCCCTAAACTATTCAAACTGTTTAGACATACACATTCCCCCATAAACTATTCAAACTGTTTAGACATGCACATTTCTCCCCTAAAATATTCAAACTGTTTAGACATGCACATTTCCCCCCTAAACTATTCAAACTGTTTAGACATGCACATTTCCCCCCTAAACTATTCAAACTGTTTAGACATGCACATTTCCCCCCTAAACTATTCAAACTGTTTAGACATGCACATTTCCCCCCTAAACTATTCAAACTGTTTAGACATACACATTTCCCCCCTAAACTATTCAAACTGTTTAGACATGCACATTCCCCCCATAAACTATTCAAACTGTTTAGACATGCACATTTCCCCCCTAAACTATTCAAACTGTTTAGACATGCACATTTCCCCCCTAAACTATTCCGCAGCAATATATTTTTGCAAACCTTACATTTATTGATTAATGCCTAAAATAATAGACATCATCGTCTTTAAATTTCGCTACTGTTTTGATACGAGAAGAAGTGCTTGCGAATTATCATTTAGCTTATCAATACATACGGACATGTTTTCAGCGAAGAGTTTTGCACACTTTCATATCTGCGAAGTTATGTACGAAAATTGGAATGAAAGACTTTACGATGTATCATGAGGTCGCCTAAATTTTAATCGATCTTGCGATGTTTGAATAATTGATGATTGTACAGGATGTAAAATTGAGCATAAAACCACATTACCATTAAAAATCTCGAGATTATTTAATTGATGTTCTTTCCCATTTTGGATCATGTAACGGGAATTTCTCTGCTTGTTACAAGCCCTTCAATAACAACGTTTTTGATAAAATATACGATGGCATGTTTATAACTAAATATATGCATTTTTAATTTTGTAGATCCGGCGGACTATGTTTGCAAGGATACTCAGATTAATTTTCATTCGGTTTCGACAATGCAGGTAAGTAATCTCAACTGAACGATAAAGTCATGTTGTATTGTAGAGATCGTGGTTTTTGAGAGGTTATATTTTTCTCGATTTTCGAATACATAGAAATTATGAAAATTAGAGAAAAACATTCAAAATAAAAAAATATGATAGCAACATTGAAAATAAAGCGGGGAAAACAAAAGAATAGTTGAAAATAAAAATAGAAATATTGAAAATGAAACAAGCAGAGAAATAAAAATGCTTTATGATTTGAGAATTTGTTAAAACCGCGAAAATTATGGTGTTTACAGTAAGAGCGTCTCACAGTGTCTTGTATCAGGTTAACTATTGTTACTCAAAAAAACTACATGTCTTGGTATGTCAATCCTCTTGATGGTTTTGATATGTTTACACGACCGTAATGCTTTATTGTTTTCCCCTCAGTCTGGCCAGCTTGTTCGTCACATTGGAATCAACGGTTCCTGACACTCCGGTAGCTTACCAAGAGTTCACGGAGTTTCTTTACGACCTATTTAACGGCATCACCAACATCACCGTTGGAACAACTGTCTTGCCTCTTAGGGAGATCAATGTGTTGAACCCCTCAGACGAATCATTGCAATGTTAGTATCGTGTTAATCCTTCAATGCTGTTTTCTTTAATTATGAACCGGCAGTAATAAAGGAAATATTATAACGACATATTTGTAGCTAAATAATTTGGTGAAATTTTTTATCGTAAACATGACAACAGCAATGATCATTGTTTTTGTAAAGACTCTAGATACACAGGGCAGATGCTTTAACAAGTATGTATTATTTTCGCATTAACGTACATATCTTTGATTATCAAATTCCTATGAAGACTAACTTTTCTTTTAATGAGAACATATTTTTTAAAATATCATGTCAGACTATAACAACAATTTATCATTGTTTCTGTTCTTTGCATTGATCCATCCAGAATACAGCAATAAAACCTTTTACTGTTTTATTTAGTAAACATAACAGCCTCCACGAGTCTCTGCACAATGTTCGAGAGCCTACACTCTAACAACAATTACACATGTCCGTAAGTACTACATTATTTTTCGATGATGTCATCAACCGTCCAAGATATCACTTCTTCGAAAAAAAAACATCAATTTTGCATTAAAGAATTTGGGTAAATGATCAAATTTTGAATCATTAAAAAATTAAAAAGATTTAGATAATGAAAGCGTAGCTTATAATGGTTCATTTGACTCGGTAGATATTTATTTGGTTGTCGGAATATTTAGATACATTTAAAAAAAAACATTAATCTTATTTTCCTTTTATGTTTTGCAGATTTAACGAAACTTTACGTAAGTGTTTTTGTATTTCTTCAAACTTTAATATTTAAATCAAGTTTACCTTTTTCCTATCATTGAATTCTTTTTGTTGATATTGAATAACATGAAGACTATAAGAAACTTGTAACAAAAATATGCTGGAAGAATACCATTGCAATATATCACGCGTTATAGTATGTCACCATTTTGAACTTGATTTTCCCTTCTACTGGCCAGAAATTATCATGAAATGTCAGCATTAAGCATATGCACATATATCATTACAAACATGCACCACTTTTTCACCATCATGAAAACTTTACTGAAAACATTCGAAATTCTTCAGCTATCTCGATATGATAGGTTCCCATTCCCGTTTTACTTGATCATGACTTCTATGGCTTCACAGTAATATGTTTTCCATAACGTCGATTTGATTCAATTCTTGTTTATTTATGTTCTTGGATGCGAACTTTCTTTTAATATAGTTATGTATGTTGTAGCCTCGCCGTTAATTCCTGCCTGCTTCAACGGTAAGTTTGCTATCTATTCTTTTCATTATTGTCCTATATCTTATGTTATTTCAGAAGTAGTTGAATCAAAAGGATAAGTTAACTATTTCGCACTAGCACTTATACAGACTGGACAGCTATCTAATAAGTATTCATGGATAAAGATATATTAAAATTTTAACTTTTTATCTTTTTTAATCATTTATGTTTGAGACTATTCCAATAAAATTCAGATGATGTATTTCATTCAAAATCAATATTTTTGTAAACATGTATATCTCAGATAAAATTATATAAACACTGATTTTGTTTGATTTGGTTACAATACAGCAGTAGCGCCTGATACAAGTACGCACGACATCAACATCATCTTCAATAGTTCAGAGACTGTACTAACATCTACACTGCAATTAGCTGTGTTGTATACGGTATGTAACAGAATGAAAACAATAATTTATACAGAAATATACGGTATCCCTATTGTTAATATCGTAACATGCTATAATAATCTAATTGACTTTTCGACATAATTGATAGCGTAACAGCTATCTGGCATTTCTGTGTTGATACTCTCGTGACATGATACCAAAATCAAATTGATTTAATACTAATTAATAACTAACCCAACAACTAATACCTATTCTACGACATATTTTGGTTATATATTATATTTATCATCATATACATAGGGTACGATTGAATTTATGTGAGGGAAAGAAAGTCAATTTCGAAAATTTGACCTCCTGGCTCCAGACGCTGAATAAATCTTCATTTTCTGAATATATGGAAATCCAACCTGAAGTCTTAGAAAAGAAATGAACTCCATGCAATGGAAATGCAGTCATGCTTTGAGGATGCTTTATTAATATAAGCAACAACTTTATCTTTAGAAAACGACTCGCGTAAAGGAAATGTAATTCTGTTATCATTATCATTATATCTTTCTTATTACTGTTACGTGTATAAATATGTTGCGATCATGAACTTACATTTTGCTATAAATTGCTTTTACATTTATGTTTCAGCTCCAAGACTATTTCAACAACAACACTGAGGGGTGTGCAAATTTGACAATAACAAACATATCGTAAGTGCAAAAACAATATATAAAAATATTTCTTGTGGTTGAGAGCACCAACTTTTCTGAAATAACAATTAAAATTGATAAGGAGGTGTCAGGTATGATGTTGATACATTATGATACGTTTTAATTGGTTTAATCATTGACACGGTAAGGAATATACACACGTTCTTAGATTATCATATATTCAAAACTTACAAAATCTATGGAATAATGTCGCTTGTGCACCTTCAAATTAAGATTTTGTCCTCTTCGATTTGCCTCTGTCGTCTCTAAGGTTTGATATTATTGACGAGTCAGTATGAACCAGGTGTAAGCTGCAGTTAACCGCTACTGTATCTAAAGTTTAGATTTACATTTAAAGGTGGTGATGCCTTGCTTGTGTATCTATCTATAATCTCTTAATTTGTCTACGATATTTTGACTTATTTTCAGTGTCTCCGACCTTTCTGTCCATCTATCTATGATGGTAAAATCTGGAGATATTACACAAACATCACTGGCCAGTGCGCTACTGAATCTCGCGAGGCTGAACGAGATACTGAATATACGTGGCAATCCAACACCTGTACGTCAAATTCGAATTATCAAACCGGATGGATCAGGTAGGTGGACCAACAAATTATTTTAAAGATGTTTATCTCTGATATTATAGTTTATATTATGTTATGAAATAAAAGATAAATTCTGTGCACGTAACATGCACTCAGCATTACACGAACATTAACACAAGGATCGCCTACACCGACATGAATACTATATACACCTCAGTGTGCTAATTTTACTTTTATAGCAAAATGTTATTTTACTAATTTGTGTTTTTAGTGTGTTGATTATCAAACAGAATAACTTGATTATTTTTATTCATTCTCCTGTATTTTCAATATATTTATATGTTGGTTTTTTCAATTTATCACACAATGTAGATATACATTTTCTATTCTTTTAGTGTTGACTGTAAACCCGGCAAGCAACCTCTGCACTGTCTTTGAACAAGTAAAATCTTGCGAAAGTAACTTTGTGTGTATTAACAGGAACAACAAAGCATCTTGTTTGTAAGTATATACATTGCCATGATCATTTCATTCTTTAATGTATAAGATCGACTTTGATCTTGACAAAGAATCCATAATACCATACTTAATCTCTTTTTTTTTATATTTTTCCACAGAATGTCTGATACAGGAGGTACGTATTTAGCATCATTCTAAACTCAATTTTATAAGAAAAATGCCAGATGTTTTTAGTACCTATTTATTTAATATATGGGACCACTATCTATTGCACTTCACTCATTTAAATACATTTGATCTAAGATTAACATCAATTTCAATGTTCGGATCCTGTCGTGTTATACTTTCGTCGCGTGTAGAATATAACATTTGTTTGTTATCACTATATTACGTTATTTTACCCCCACACAGACGATCTTGCCGTGATTATCGGCCTTGGTGTAGGTGTTCCTGTAATCTTACTTGTGATGGCACTGCTAACATTGATGATAATATACGCGAGACGACTGAAGAAAAGAAGATATCGTCGATATCAAAGGTTTGGTTTTTTTTAATCCATCATGATTGTGATTTTATTACATACTTACCTGTTGGCTGTGTAATAACAATATTACGTAAATTACAATATTATCAAACGTGTAATAATACCTGGCGTGAGTTTGCTTGTTAGAAGGTTCTGGATGTTTCCATTATGACGTCATAAAGTCATGGTGTCATATGCATTTTGTCGTTACCAAAGAAATGGATGTGGAATACAAATATCGCTTATGTAGATTTTATATCAGCGGAAAAAAATGTTTCGTTTCCATTTTTATCAAATTTATGAATCTTGGTTAGATATGTGAGAATCTTCATAAATCTCACATAATAGAGATTTACATAAAATCCTACATGTGATGAACACCAACCTACTTCTATTCAAAGTAGGGACGAATTTACATTCATTTTGATTTATCAACATTTCATGTAAGTAAAAACTTTAGCCATCTTTTGTGATATATGTTGGCAATTTAAGGCGTGATGAGCCGGGTTGAGATTATCGCTCAAGCATTACATCCCGTTCTGGAATCCCTGAAACAAAATGACAGAATATCTCTGAATTCATTGATTTACTGTATTTGATTGGTTACTTGAATACTGTTTTATTCCTGAACTATTTTTTTATGACTACGATGACAATCGCATCACTTACTCCTCTAATATATTATCACCACAATTAAGACACTTAGGTAAAGAGCAAAGCTGACTTAAACAAAGACATGTTTCTTACCGTTTGCAAAATAATAGCTGATGAGATAAAGAGGATCTTACTTTCGTGTAAGATATATGATATTGAAGTTTAGTGATCAGATTCGCTGTTTATTAAGTTTGAAAATTCATGTTAAACCCGCGTAGACGGAGTCTGTTTTCTTCTTTCTGTTTTTAGAGACATTTAAGACCTATTTATTGATCTGCTCAGTTTATTGTATTTCATATCACCTAATAAGATATGACTGTCCATAGCAATGCGACACAAGTTGATGCCCCTTTACTATACAATCAGAGAAATTGAAATTATAAGTAACTAATCATGGCACATGTCTTATTGAATTATCTCCCTTGCATTGTCGTTATTTGAACAGATCACCAGAGTACAGTGTGTTCACCACGGCTATCATACCGAAGTTCCATAGCGTGGGACGACAACCGTACCAGCATCCGGACCAATGGATGGACACGGAGTCTCTGTCCAGTGTCTCCAGCTCACCTAAGTCAACACGTAGGCTTGATGATGACACGTATCCAAAAGGTAAGTTTACATGGATTTAGGAATAGAGACAGTCAGTAACATGACGATTTCTTTGATTTTAACCGTTTAGAGTCGAATGATTTTAAATATTGTTTATGTTTAAGGTTTTGTCCATAAAAACACATTTAAAGTAGTGCACGCCATTGTTAATTTCAGGTCCAGCCTCTTCTCCATTTTATTTGTCATCCTGGGATATCGTACACAACACTGGTGACGAGGTTGGTAGAATTAATATAACAAAAGTTCGACGTGATATGTATTGGAATTCGTGATATATATCTGTACGAAATCCAAGGGTTTCACCTTCGATGTACATATCTCATCTATTCTATGATAAAATAGGGAAACCACTTGCATCAGGTAACTCGTCTCATTCATGGCTATATTTGTCTATATATATAATATTTATACAGATATTACCTGATAAAATACCTCAGATCCTTGAATCTATAGTCTACTCATTGTAACAATAGCTAAAGCATTGTCAACTCGTATCTGAATTCTAACTTATTTTCTGCATGTCTTGTGTCTTGTATCCTTTCCATCATGTTTGATGACCGGTTTACCTAAACACTAATTTGAAACATCATTTTGTTTACAGTTTAAGATCCGTCGCCCAAAGATACGACAAACACCTGATGAAGTTTATGTACGTTCTTAAATCATGATAAACAATAATTGATGAATAAATTCACCATACATAAAATCCAATAAACCTATATTGTTTTAAATAAAAATAATCTCTTTCTGTGTGGAACATCAATTGTAGATTTGATACATCCTGTTCGCATGTTTATACACACATAAATATATATAATTCCTTTTTTGTTTATATAAGTAAATAAGGATTTACGTATGAAACTTTTCTAATACATGATATCGATTTATATATCATCTAAGTCAATATTAATATAATTACAGGATTTATAACTTAATTGAAATCATACACCCGCGTCCATGTATGTAAATGTTTCGATAGGAAGTCGTGAAATTAATTTTTATTGTCTTTTATTGCAGTGATCTGGAGATGATGTACGTTGACATTTCGGGACAAAGCAACTCTAGTTTTGAATTAAGCATTAATTAGCTCATTAATTAAAGAAGATGGTTTTACTGTATATTTATTCAATACTTACCTATGGTGCTGTAACATTCACGCGATATTTATATTGGTATTTCAGTGAATGTTTTTTAAGGTTTTTAAAATTTAGGTAATTACTTGTGGTGTTGTGCAATATGTATAGCTATATTTATATATTACTTATAAAAATGCAATGGGTACTATATGAATTATATTACAATGGTGTTAGGTCCCAAACATACTATGCTATGAAATTTAAACTTCAAAGAATATATAATTAAATCCACCATGATGTATGAAATATTTCCTAAGGAAGTTGTAATATAGATGCTTTCGGGTGATTGCCATATGAAGATGATGCCAGTGAATGATGTGTCAATGTATGTTCACGCGATGATGTCATTTATTATGATAGTTATCAATACTGGGATGTTGCTAGAATTGTATAACCTTTACATGTACAGTTCATTCATAAATAAATGTGCCATATAGGGTTACAGATGGATATAAGGGTAACTCTATAAAGTTTCATACAACAAACGGAATGTAGAGTAATAACGTTGTTATACCATAACACTCCAAATAAAGCAGAGATGTCCCAAATACTCCACAAGATGTAGGATAAACACTGCGAAATCCTATATACTCCAGAATGTACTGGGTTACAACTAAGAGGGGCAATATAACTCACAATGTTTTTGGTTTTCACTGTGGAGTACCAAATAACCCACACGATGTAGGGGAACCACTGTGGAGTACTTTATAACCCAAACAATGTAGGGTAAACACTGTGGAGTCCCACATATTCCATACAAGGACTAACACTATGATGTTCCATATAACACACATTAAGTTTCGTTAACAATGTGAAATTCCATGTAACCCACCCTTTATTATATTTAGATATTGTGGGACTCTAAATACCTCATTAGATGAAGGGCTTCCATTGTAGGGTTCAATATACCCCAGATTATACAATGTTAACCCTGTGAGGATCCATATAAACCCAGCATGATGAAAGGTTATACTTCGGGGTTGTATATATTTCGCACCTCACTGGAATTACCCTCTGGGGTTCTATGTAACCCCGACTTATTGGGCTCAAACTCTCATGATACAGCGCATGAAAGGTTAATAATGTTGAGATGTATATACATCACAGTACATGAGGTATATACCGTTGGGGTTCAATATATCCCATACGATGTAGTATAAACATTGCAGTCTTTTACATACATATATGGAATGAACTACCCACCTGGTGTAATATAGATAGTTTGGAGTCCGATATGACCTACACAATATTGGTGAAAACGCTGTAGAGGTCTTCTTTTTCGATTAAACCAACTTTGTAGAACGAAGTTTAAACTGGAAGACTTTGTATCTAATGAGTTAAAGATAATGACAAATATGTAGGTTGATATTTGTATGTGAGAAAATTATATGGATACTTCCTGTAACAATTACCATGGAACGTTGTAAAAAAGAACTGTCTTATGTATCTACCATGTAGTTATAGTTAAATTAACAAATCACATGGAGATTTGTCAACGTTAACCCTTCTGTTAAGGCTACCACCTATAATAATGGCAATGAACATTGTGATATTCTGGGTAGTTACAGAATTAAGCTTTTATATGAAACCCAAAGCTAGTCAAACGGCGATGTTTTCTAAGAGGGAAACAATAGGGATGATTATCATTACGTGTTGAAAACAAACAGTAGGTGATGATATAGATATTTATTAAAAGAATTTGCTATAAATATTTATTGCATGTGGTCTTTCTTATTCCAATTTAATTGAGTGGTCAGAGCTGGTTCTCTGTAAAAAACATTTTATACTTCTTTTAATGGTATGCTTCTAATATGGAAATATCATTTAAGAAAGGCAAGCGTATATCTGTTGTAATAATGGAGAGTCTCTGTGTATTTTGTATCCGGTATATGTCACCATATTCTTGCGTTTGTTCATAATTTTGTAAAATGTTGACAAGTGCCTTCTTCTCTTTAAGATGAATCCTAATATCAACATGTAAAACTACGTTGATTTTTATTTCATTTTTGAGAAACATTCTTTTTAATTAGTCTGATGGGTTACGTTTCAAGTAACCAAAGTTATGAAATATGATGACATATATTTTTATGTTTTTTTCTGTTTTGAACGGTTTATGTTGATGTAAACAATCAATTATTACTTAAACAATCAATATGTAATCAGTTAATTATGATTCAGCGTTGATGCAATGTATAAAGTTAACACGGAATTTGTAACACATGGTCAATTTCAAATACTTTCGAATATAAATTTATTTTTTATTATTTGTCTGTGAAATAAAAAAACAAACAAACAGGAATATTTAACGTGGTGAAAATATTCACTAAAGAATTCAATGTACGTGTTAATTTAGCTTATACACGGATAGGAGCACGCAGGAATCAGTCAACTTTTATGTATTAAATTTAAAACTACATCAATTTATTCAACGTAAATACACGTATCAGTAAATTTTAGGACGTGGACTTTTTCATACATTGTTGATTTACATCGTAGATTTCACTTGGTAGATATTTTTCATAGAAACTCAAGATTGCCTTTGCAGAATGTTGGAAATAAGTCATTGTTGAAAACAATCATTTGTCTCTTGAGGACTATCTATGACATAAAGAAAAGTGATCTGTAGCGAAATAAAATAAGGTGTACATATTATATGTGTCATTTGTTTGTCATTTGTTTGTGTCCTATTGGATCTAAAAAGTATAAGTGTCATATTTATCATTTAATAGTTAGTTGTCTTTGGTGTAAAAATCGTCTTTGATATCGTTGGTATAATTGACGTCGTCGTTGTCGTTAGCGTAATTGTCGTTGTTGTCGTTGGTATAAATGACGTCGCTGATTTTGATGTAACTGTCAGTATTTGTCCTTGTTATTTTCATGGTCGTCGTCGTCGTCGTTTTGGATGTTTCTTTACCCAATTAGATACAATAGTATCCATTTATTTTCTGGAAGATAATATATGTATAAGCTTTTTCTTGCTCTTTCTGAATACCAGTCTTCATAAACAAGGGTTGGACTATAACTTGCCGGATACACCATGAAGGGAAGGGCATGACGTAATCAGTAAATTTCTTGTTCAAATGTCTGTTATCTCTCTAAGTATAAACAACCCCGCCCATGATTTCGCATAATTTATAGGCGTTGCTGTTTTCATATCACACATGCATTTACTACTCGATTGATTTAAAAAGTAAGATGACGAATAACTTTCAATTACCAACACAACAAAGGTACCAGATTTGTTCGTATCACCATGACATAGTAATAATACAAAATAAGAAAAAAATAATAAATGGTGCAAAAATGATTATATTTCACAGAGATTGAGCTTGAAAGCTATAAAGTTATATCATACTTTAATATAGTCTGATTTATTTCCACTTAAGACGTCGCTGATGCAATTTCTGTAGATGTCCAAAATGTTTCATGTTTCTCTACGTATTAAATAATGAATTAATCAATGTACTTTATTTTGAAAGCATAATGATAGATAAAAATGTAGATAATGTGGAAAAACTTGTCTATCCGTGCAATCTAACAACAGCTTTAAGATTTGTGCAGTCTCCGATGATAGAAGATTAATGGAGCGAGAGGAAGCTGCATTGAAAACGCCTACATTTAAAGGTCAATGGTTCCTCAGCTATACAGGAAGACACAAATACTATGTTGGTTTTGTTTGTCTATTTGTAAAGGCATAAACTCGATTTTCAACCTCAGTATATATATGTGTATTCTGAATCAGAAGAAAGGACCTTTGTTGTCTTCGTCTTCGTGTGATCATTTAATCATATACGTTAGTGTGAACATTCTTGTAAGAAAAATCAGATGAAAAAGTTGACATTGTTAGTACATGAGACTCTGGAAATTGCAAATTATAGCAAAATGTATATCCTCTTTATTTCTCAAAATACTGCATTTTTAAGTCATCGTAATCGATAGCATAAGCGGTATTCGTATACATAGGTCCATGTCATGTCTAAATACTGATGAATTGTAAAATATATACCAGGAGAAATCATAGCTTATAGTACTCACTGGAACATGACATTAATCTGAAAATCACTTTCCACGGGCGAAAGAGTAAATCGTCTGATATTTTACAATACGTGTTTTGCAATGATTATCGTTTAAAGACTGTCTTTATGGCTGATTATATTCACTTCGAAGATATACATTGCACTGGTTAAACTTTATGAGAGTCATTTATACCTTATTTACATATTTTGTCTCTGGTGTTTAGAATAAATGTAACGAGAAGAAGTTGCATTGAAGACGCCTACACATAAAGATTAATGGTTCCCTAGGCATTCAGGAAGGCACATATAATATGTTGGTTCTGGATGTCGTCGTTACAATCCTTTGTATATATGTATATATTTGATAGGTTCTGGTCTTCGCACTACAATGTAACTATATCCCTGGTTTGATTTGTACTTTATGAGAAACTGACATAAAACTTTAAAGGTTGAGCTTCTCAATATCCCTATCTTTCACAGTTGCTAGACCATACAAACTTGGCAGGTCATTTTTCCTCGATCGTGATATTAACTCAACACCTCTAGATTTACGTGACATGTATGTTATTGTGCCTGTTGATAAGACGTCCAATAACATTATCCTTGTCTGCGAACATTATAACATTTTCCTGTATATAAAAATAACTGGGCTTCCTTGATAACGAAAGAATCCCCACCTATATATTATGCAGTCTTCCAAAACACAAAATACTAGCCAAACATGCTTCGGTATTGCAATCATTTAGATTGCCTATTAATGATAAGGATACGGACCTCCCCCGTATATACTGGATCCCTAAGTTTTTTGGTTTTGACACTGTGATATACATTTATTTCTCGATATCTAATTAACGATTCTGTAGTTTGATTATATTTGACTTTACATTTAAAGTTTTCCGATTAAACGGAAATATGTAATGACATTTGAAAAAATTTGTTGTTGCGTTGAATTTGAGGTATACCGTTTTCTTCATATATTTTCTTATATATATATTTATATAAGTTACCTTCTTTTGTCAATGCCGTGGTATACAAAGCCCTATTGTTTTGTTTAGGTCATAGATATACTATCGTTGTGTGTTAACAGTGTGGTGTCTTTATGTACTATTTGATATGACATTGATGTCCTCAAGTGCTGATGCAATGATAGTTTTTTATTTTGTGTCCTCAGATGCATTATATTTTGTACTAGTGGTATGTTGAAGCTGTAAAACATTTTTCGTGACTATCGTATATTGTGAGTATTTACAGGGTAACATACTTCGTTATGCTGTGTTAACAGTATAGAGATACGTTCAAACTTTTATTTAGTTAATATCTTATAATTGCCGTCACTACAAGCATTTATTGGCTTCCTCTGAGTTCCCTTCAGTTTTTGTCTCACATTCGACATAAAGTTGCGAAAGCGAGAGTATGGGGTAACTTTCAGGTGGTGTCGGCGTGGTCGTGAACATTTCACTTTTGCATTAAGACCAAATTAAACCAAAATTCGGTATACAATTACATCATATAGCGCAAACCTCAACACATTCAACACGCAAAAAAACACATCCAAAAAATAACAATATGGCAACATAATTCGAACTCAAATACCATAAAACTATGGCAAAATATAAAGAAAAGAAAGATTTACATGGATAATCCTGAAAAAGTGCATGGAGAATAAAACCGTAATGTCACGTTCTTAAATGAGAACAAGGTATACAACAACGGTATCAACAGGCAAACTAAGCAGCATCACACACGTCCAGCGTCATGTCACACAAAGCAATAGTACATTTTTCAATAAGATCACTATGGCAACCATAAAACGTCCCCATATTTTCATCAACCTACATCTTTTAAAGGAAAAACAACACCAAACCAAACGAACAAACAAATAAATCCCTACTTTCACCTACAATCTATTTTACTGTCATGTCATAATCTACAATATTTCTAAATAAAAAAAAAGAAAAGAAAAGAAAAAAGGGACCCCTTGACCTTGCCCAAACATTGACCTAACAACCATGAAACTAAAACATAAGCGTGTGAAGTTCGAAAATAATCCCTTCATGTATAAAGAGGCTGTAACGCTGACAAATTTTCACATATGTAGGAAAGGACTGACGGACGGACGGACGGAGAGGAGAAATACCGCAATACACTCCGTTTCACAGTTTTGGGACCAAAGTAAACAGCCAATGCGGCGTGTTTCGCAGTAATTCTAACATTCCAAATACAAGGAACTGGTTTTAGTTATGTAAATAAGTAAAAGAAATCGCTTTCAATTGAAAAAAATATATTATCTCTTTATTAAAACATGATAAGATGATATAAAATATATAAAAAGATATTCATGTTTGCTGATATTTCATACTTAACCTAAAACAATAGTTTTATTACTAGATTATATCCATATCATAACACTCATTTGTAACACACTCACACTCATGTAATCACATTCACATCATTTACATCCATACACTTAACACTATTTAATGTGTATCACATATACTGGCCGATACCACACAATTTTAGAATTTCGGGACACTTTGTCTCCGAAGTGACTTCACGTCAGAAAATATATTCAGGTGCAAAAGTTCAGCACAAATATACGAGAAATCATAACAGAAGTAATGTATCTCTATTTCTTAGCACTGTTATTTGATATTATTATCAAAATACGCATTTTTTACCAAGTAATAATGATTTCCTATGTTGAAGCTAGGTTATCCTTCACTTCTGTGTTTACGTTGAAATCTTATCACACATTTAGCAGCAAATTAATAATTTGCTTGATTTCTGTTTATATCAATTTAATTACAAAGATGAATTTTACAGTTTTACAGTATATGCCCTCCTCAAACTTTTACACCATTGATATTCATAGAATATTAATAGCTTAATTGTCACACATCACACTTGCATAGATAACATAAATATTATGTTAAACATTCAACAAGTAGATTGAACTACTGCACACATTGAACACGTAATTTCACTTCTCCTAAAAACTCCCTAAAAACGTCCTTTCGGTTGTATTCACTAAGTCGATGCGACTTCATTCACTCCAAACCCGTCCAATAAAATTAACATATGCAATAATATGAATTCTGTTTTTTTTTTTTTTTTTTTTTTGTATTTCGAAATGAAAGTTAACACAAATATGCAAACAATGCTGGATCAATGATAAGGGAAATGTGCGTTTGGCGTTTGAGTATATCTACCTGATTTTTAACACATACTTAACATTTACTGAACATCCCTCCTAATGAACGTATAAAAGGTCACCAAACTCGGTCAATATTGTATTATATATATATGTAAATATTAAATACATATGTATATTGATAAATCCTATCTACTAGTACTGGCATTAGGAACACACTATATACAATACTGATTTTAATGTGAAAAATGAAATGACTATTTGTTATCACACATTGAGGTTTTGATTGGCAGTAGTGAAACTATGGCCGATTTGGGTGGCTGAAGTGAAACTAGAGCCGGTTTGATTGGCTGTAGGTAAACGTGTGTCGATTTGATTATGCAAATAAAACATACAACATAAACAAACAATCAATTGGTCGAAAATGAAATATCAATTGTACTACAATACAGCTTTCTCGATGAAATATCTTTTATAATTTAAGGTAAATGTCATGAGAATTAATGAGTTTAAAGGTAGTTTGAAGTACAAACAAACAACTAACAATAACACAATGCTGGTACTGTAGTGAAATGAGGAGTGAATAGATTTTCATCTAATTGTATGTTTAACAATATGAACACAATACATTTCATATTCACTTAAACAACTTCTTTTCTGTACAAAATATGCAAGACATGATAAAAGTTCTTCAGAAATATACATGAGACATATTTCTATTTCAACAAATAAATGTAGGTCAATATATTATGCATATGGGTTCCAGCCCAGGATAAGATGTACATGTAAACCTTTAAGTACCGAGGACTAAAGAAAACGGCACGGACAGCACAGACCATCCCTTCTTGAGCACGAAAAATCACTTCTTATAAAGCAACCAGTTTATCCCTTTTTCAGCACGAAATATTCTTTTCTCATAAGTTGTGTTCTTGCTTAGAAGAGTCTGTCTTGTTACAAGAAGATTTTTTCCTGTGAACTGGACGTGATTTTGCGTCAGTACTTGTTCACGTCCCTGCCATCTTACAGTAGCGACACTTGAAACAGTCGAAACAGACCTCTGAGCGTCCACTGGGAAATGTCCATAGTATATTTGGCAAGCCTTTACATTCTATAAACAGTGATATTTATGTTTTCTGTAAAGAGAAAAAATAATAAGAAAGGTTATGAAAATATCAAGCCTTTGTAAATATAGGTTAATGTTCAACAACACAAGTTTAAACATTTAATACCAAAAGTTGGACATTCTTATCACAACCAATGTTAATTCAATTACCGATTCTAATGATTCCAATGAATCGGGGTAAAATATCTCCAACACAAAGCCTTAACAATGGTATTATCAAATCAGGAACGATAGATATCTTATGTTGTCGTAATACCACGTCATACGATATTCACGATAGTACTGCTGGCCTAGCACAATGGATGTTAATCAACTGATTGTTTGTATTACTTACCACATACATAGGATTAGGCGATAACTCCGTATTAGGTCTCTGTATTTTATACTGAAATATACAACACAGGTATTATAAACATGAATATATCGCCCTAGAAAGGCGAACTCGATATCGATATATTGAAAGCTGTCAACAGATTTGACTGAAAGAAAGAGTAACACATTTACAAGGTCACCAATTAATGCCTTATTTATTTGATGTAAACAATTTTCATTATTAAATTATCTTCATCAAGATAATTTGAGGATGATACAGATGTCTTATGGTTAGATATAACAAGTTAAAATACGAACCTGTACTTTTATTTAAACTGCGCGACATTAAAAAGAATTAAAACCTAAAAAATATATATTTGCAAAGTTCTGTTTTGAAAATCTCGCATTCTTTTTAATAGCTTATGTTACTTAAGATGAAAATTCCTATGAGGCGGATATAGTTAGAAGGCGTGATGATGACGTCTTCATGGCTTACCTTTTGTTTAGGGTCTACATATTGGTACATAAAATCCCAGGAGAAATTTGAAGTGTCTGGATTATCGTACGCTGTAAAATGTAAAGAAAACAATTACTACACATCTGTGTAATCAAAACATAGCAGTCATACCACTTTCAGTAATAGGAGTTATACTGTAAAATGTTTAATTTTCATTTTTTTTATTATATTGTGGGTGTGTGTGTGGGGAGGGGGGGAGTTGGGGGATTCCGTAATTTCGGTGGTACTCGTCATAATCAACAAAGACATGTCCACAAACTGTTAAAGTGTAATTAGATCTCTTTGAGCTATATCTATCCACGAACGCGAAAACATTTTCTGAAAAGTGTCGAAGCGATCCCCAAGAGAATGCATTATTTCACAATATTAAAATGTATGAGAACTAAGACTGTTGCATTCAATTAATAGCAGTAATAAATCCGAAACTTTACTGTACCAAATTTAAACGCTTTATAAGTAAAATTTGATTTTTTTTTTCAAAAAGAGCACATAATAAAAAAAAAAAGTCAGTTTCTTGTTTAGCTCACCATAAAAATCTCTGCCCTGGTACAAATCAGCTTCTCGTCTGGTTCGTTTTTTGTTGTCGGAAGATTCTGAGTCGGAGTCTGGGTCCTGCCAGCCTCCGGGATGATAGTAGGCAGGTCGCCCCCAGGTGTTGAACTTAGGAGCGATACCAGAAGGATAGTGCATACCAGCATCGAGAGTTCTGGAAAAAAAACAATGTTGATGTTATTTTAATCAAATGATTATACAAACATTTACATAACAGTGTGCTGCCTCTGACGTCCGAGCAATTATACCAAGGTCATCGACAAGCTGTATTTCAATACAATTGATTAAGTAATTGTGACCATTTTAGAAATCAGATAAAGATCTGACGACAATGACGTTGAAATAACAGTCGGTAGATTGTTGAGCACTGTGAAGCTTGTGTATGTGTGTGTGTTTTTCACTGCCTACCTGTCTAAGCTCTCCAGGTCTTTGCTACCTCTGCGACCAGAACGTTTGGCGTATATACACACGATAACACCGATAAGAATCGCAAGGAATGCGACAGGTATTCCTACTCCAAGCCCTACAACTAGGTCAAATCCATCTGAAATAGACACAAATACATTTCAACGACAGTTATTTAATTAACTGCTTATAAGAATGTAAACCTTAAAAGTTTGTTATATGAATTCAAAATTATAACTTTATATTATGATCCTGTAGTTGTATTTCATTGAATAACTTTTTGCTTTCAGTATCAAATTGGTTTAATTACCCTGCACGTGCTTCGATCACAGTGCTTACTTTAAAAGGAATTTAAATGTAAGTTTTGATTTGGTTAAGATTTCAATAAAGACTTCAATTTCGCGGGATATTTTAGTTTAAGTCGAATAACACTTACCAGATGTCTCTGATAATCTGTAATTAGTGAAAGAAACAAAATTAGTTTGCTATGTAAATATAATATTATGTAATGGATACATATCTTATGACATATTGAATGGTATCATTACGGAATAATGACAATAGGATATGATCGGTGATTATATCACTGGCACGTGCATGAAAAGATGGAAGTGTATCTAGGTAGCGTCATGAAAACATAAACAGGCAGTGTAAAACAACAGTCAATGTTTGGCAATGTTTGGAAATGTTTGGCATTATCTGGGAACGTTTGGAGTTTTTTGGCAATTTTAGGCAATGTGTGGCATTGTTTGGCAATGTTTGGCAATGTTAGGCATTCTAGAGTACATGTAAGTACATGTACATATTATCTGAATAAAATCATTTTCTATTTGAGAGAGTAATTCGAAATCAGAATAACACAAGACATGATTCTGAATAATTGCATTCCAACTGGTTTTGAAATCCCTTACAGATAACCTTGTGGGTGTCAAATTCACACAAACCAGTACTTACACACACTGTGCGTTTCCGTTGACTGTCTGACACAAGTAACCGCTGGAACAGGTGAACGTTCGGGAGAAAACCGTACATTTGTCAGTCCCCGCTGTGATAGTAATGTCTGTAAACAAATGAAACGTGTCAATATGTCCTCCTTTTTTCGGGGAAAATCGTAATGTCGTTTTATGTAATTTTGTTAAGTTTCACTCTTATTATATTAATGTAATCATTGTAATAAATACTGAGACACATATCAACCAAGTTAAACTTCATAAGAAATTACACAATCGTACTATAGTTATCGAGATACACCAGCATTGAGACAAAATGCAGGCTGGATGGCTTCTTATTATGACACAAACAGGTTTCTTCATTCAACGATCAGCGGTATTCAACCTAATGTCGATGGCATTATACAATGATTGCGTTAACTATGGTCTAATATCATTTATAGTTGATATGAATGTCATGTCAGTTTTTTATGGCTATAGATGTTAAATGCCATAGATATGTATCAATATTCTTTTAGAAAGTGGATTCGAAAGAAACATTTTGATTTTTTGTTTTTGTTTGTTTCTTTGTTTTTAAGTTTGGACTTATGCATGGGTATATATCCATAAGGTTCTCCCTATAACTGGCAATGGCTAACGTCATAAAAATGTTGAAATACATACCTGATGACCCAGGCTGCGAAAGGGTGACGGTGGACGCTGCAACAGTTTGACCACTCAGCTGGAAGGTGTTTTTTTGACTTCCGATATCTGATACAGCATTAGTTACGCCGGTAGCCGCCGCCTCTGTGTTTTCTGTGACAACCTCGTGCCTCACAATCAAACTTCCAGACCTGTTAAAAAGTTGTTCATTGATTTAGGTATTTAATAAATGTTATACCTAGTGTACAATGACTTATCTGTGTACAATTAGACATCAGTTATACCTAGTGTACAATGACTTATCTGTGTACAATTGGACATCGGTTATACCTAGTGTACAATGACTTATCTGTGTACAATTGGACATCGGTTATACCTAGTGTACAATGACTTATCTGTGTACAATTAGACATCAGTTATACCTAGTGTACAATGACTTATCTGTGTACAATTAGACATCAGTTATACCTAGTGTACAATGACTTAACTGTGTACAATTGGACATCGGTTATACCTAGTGTACAATGACTTATCTGTGTACAATTGGACATCGGTTATACCTAGTGTACAATGACTTATCTGTGTACAATTAGACATCAGTTATACCTAGTGTACAATGACTTATCTGTGTACAATTAGACATCAGTTATACCTAGTGTACAATGACTTATCTTTGTACAATTGGACATCAGTTATACCTAGTGTACAATGACTTATCTTTGTACAATTAGACATCAGTTATACCTAGTGTACAATGACTTATCTTTGTACAATTGGACATCAGTTATACCTAGTGTACAATGACTTATCTTTGTACAATTGGGCATCGGTTATACCTAGTGTACAATGACTTGTCTTTGTACAATTAGACATCAGTTATACCTAGTGTACTATGACTTATCTTTGTACAATTGGACATCAGTTATACCTAGTGTACAATGACTTAGTGTACAATTGGACATCAGTTATACCTAGTGTACAATGACTTATCTTTGTACAATTGGACATCAGTTATACCTAGTGTACAATGACTTATCCGTGTACAATTGGACATCAGTTATACCTAGTGGACATACAGCCTTTGTGTTATACTACAAATAATGCGAAAAGAAATTTTTTATAACATATTTGTGTATAAAATACGGTTACTTACGTAATTTGTATGATTACCACGCGTATAAAGCCTTGAATATTCGCGTATTGCAATGTCAGCTGTAAAATAAAGAAATAAAATGGCAATAATGTCAAATGTTCAGCGAAATTACATTGTTTAATACATTAATGCTGAGACAAGAAGGTGTTACTATACTTTGGTACTAAAGCGAACTCCACTAAATATGGTTTCAAAAACGTAACTGATACTATTGTAATGGAATCAGACGTACTTTTCTTATTTAATCATTCAGAACTCTCTTAATAAAGAGACAACTGATATACAGGTAGTGGCGCCACCTACCACAGATAGGAGTTCCGACTTCAGTGCATTGTATTCAGTTGAGGACGTGTCACTCAGGTTAACGGTTGTAGTGACAGGAAACGTCACAATTATAAGTGTCGCTCGCTGAGTGTTGGCTGTAACAAAGATATGACCAGTGATACAGAGAGTCTGAGTTTGTCGGAAAAACAACAGCACTGTACAGGTATAAACCGATTTTATACTTAATATGATATATTTGGGAGAATGCTTGGTAAATAATAATTTTAACTACTTAATGTATCAAAATGAAAAACGATATTTTATGATTTAAAAAAAATGGAAATTGAAAAATTAGTTATAAGTATGACATATTTTAGATAAATATAATTCTCCGCTACATACTGCTTTTAAGAGCACACAGAACAGAAAAATACAGAAATAGCTTAAGAAAGGAAAACTAACCAAATACAATACTTACGATTTACCGGAGGGACTGTAACAGAAAAGGGTAAGGAATTAAGGAAAACATATAACTAAAAACCGGCGGTATATACGTAGACTTGAAAACGGAGATTAAGTATGTTTCTATGACAATACTAGAAAGCCATCTGAGATACAACTTTACACTTTTGTATATGGTGTCAATTTTACATCATTGAAAATAGTAATTAACCTATCAATTGTATTACCTGTAGTAGTGGTTGCTGCTGTAGTAGTCGCGGCCACAGTAGTGGTCGTGGCTGAAGGTGTTGTGACCAGCGGTGTTGTGGCTGGTGGTGTTGTTGCTTCAGCCGTGGTGGCAGCTGCTGTTGTCGTTGCTTCAGCCGTGGTGGCAGCTGCTGTGGTCGTTGCTTCAGCCGTGGTGGCAGCTGCTGTTGTCGTTGCTTCAGCCGTGGTGGCAGCTGCTGTTGTCGTTGCTTCAGCCGTGGTGGCAGCTGCTGTTGTCGTTGCTTCAGCCGTGGTGGCAGCTGCTGTTGTTGCTTCAGCCGTGGTGGCTACTGCTGTTGTCGTTGTTTCAGCCGTGGTGGCACCGGCTGTTGTCGTTGCTTCAGCCGTGGTGGCAGCTGCTATTGTCGTTGTTTCAGCCGTGGTGGCAGCTGCTGTTGTCGTTGCTTCAGCCGTGGTGGCAGCTGCTGTTGTCGTTGCTTCAGCCGTGGTGGCAGCTGCTGTTGTCGTTGCTTCAGCCGTGGTGGCAGCTGCTGTTGTCGTTGCTTCAGCCGTGGTGGCAGCTGCTGTTGTCGTTGCTTCAGCCGTGGTGGCAGCTGCTGTTGTCGTTGCTTCAGCCGTGGTGGCAGCTGCTGTTGTCGTTGCTTCAGTTGTGGTGGCAGCTGCTGCTGTTGTCACTTCAGCCGTGGTAGCAGCTGCTGTTGTCGTTGCTTCAGCTGTGGTGGCAGCTGCTGTTGTCGTTGCTTCAGTCGTGGTGGCAGCTGCTGTTGTCGTTGCTTCAGCCGTGGTGGCAGCTGCTGTTGTCGTTGCTTCAGTCGTGGTGGCAGCTGCTGTTGTCGTTGCTTCAGCCGTGGTGGCAGCTGCTGTTGTCGTTGCTTCAGTTGTGGTGGCAGCTGCTGCTGTTGTCACTTCAGCCGTGGTAGCAGCTGCTGTTGTCGTTGCTTCAGCTGTAGTGGTAGCTGCTGTTGCCGTTGCTTCAGCTGTAGTGGCAGCTGCTGTTGTCGTTGCTTCAGCCGTGGTGGCAGCTGCTGTTGTCGTTGCTTCAGCTGTGGTGGCAGATGCTGTTGTCGTTGCTTCAGCCGTGGTGGCAGACGCTGTAGTTGTTGTTTCAGCCGTGGTGGCAGCTACTGTTGTCGTTACTTCAGCTGTGGTGGTAGCTGCTGTAGTCGTTACATCAGCCGTGGTGGCAGTTTCTGATGTCGTTGCTTCAGCAGTGGTAATAGCTGTTGTCGTTGCTTCAGTTGTGGTGGCAGCTGCTGTTGTCGTCACTTCAACCGTGGTGGCGGAGGCTGTTGTCGTTGCTTCAGCAGTGGTAGCAGCTGCTGTTGTCGTTGCTTCAGCCGTACTTACAGCAGCAGTGGTCGTTATTTCAGCCGTTGTGGCAGCTGCTGTTGTCGTTGTTTCAGCTGTGGTGGCAGCTGCTGTGGTCGTTACATCAGCCGTAGTGGCAGCTGCTGTTGTCGTTGCTTCAGCTGTAGTGGTAGCTGCTGTTGTCGTTGCTTCAGCAGTGGTAGCTGATGCCGTTGTTGTTGCTTCAGCCGTGGTGGCCGCTGCTGTTGTCGTTGCTTCAGCTGTGGTGGCAGCTGCTGTTGTCGTTGCTTCAGCCGTCGTAGCAGATGTCGTTGTTGCTTCAGCTGTGGTGGCAGCTGCTGTTGTCGTTACGTCAGCCGTGGAAGCAGCTGCTGTTGTCGTTACTTCAGCTGTGGTGGCAGCTGCTGTGGTCGTTACTTCAGCTGTGGTGGCAGCTGCTGTTGTTGTTACTTCAGCCGTGGTGGCAGCTGCCGTTGTCGTAACTTCAGCCGTGGTGGCAGCTGCTGTTGTCGTTACTTCAGCTGTGGTGGCAGCTACTGTGCTCGTTACTTCAGCCGTGGTGACAGCTACTGTGCTCGTTACTTCAGCCGTGGTAGCAGCTGCTGTTGTCACTTCAGCCGTTGTGGCAGCTGCCGTTGTCGTTACTTCAGCTGTGGTAGCAGCTGCTGTTGTCACTTCAGCCGTTGTGGCAGCTGCTGTTGTCGTTACTTCAGCCGTGGTGGCAGCTACTGTGCTTGTTACTTCAGCCGTGGTGGCAGATACTGTAGTCGTTACTTCAGCTGTGGTGGCAGCAGCTGTTGTGGTTACATCAGCCGTGGTGGCAGTTTCTGTGGTCGTTACTTCAGCTGTGGTGGCAGCAGCAGTGGTGGTTACATCAGCTGTGGTGGCAGCTGCTGTGGTCGTTACATCAGCCGTGGTGGCAGCAGCAGTGGTTGTTACATCAGCCGTGGTGGCAGCTGCTGTGGTCGTTACTTCAGCTGTGGTGGCAGCTGCTGTGGTCGTCACTTCAGCCGTAGTAGCAGCTGCTGTTGTCGTTGCTTCAGCCGTGGTGGCAGCTGCTGTTGTCGTTGCTTCAGCCGTCGTAGCAGCTGCTGTGGTCGTTATTTCAGCTGTGGTGGCAGCTGCTGTTGTCGTTACTTCAGCTGTGGTGGCAGCTGCGGTGGTCGTTACTTCAGCTGTGGTAGCAGCTGCTGTGGTCGTCACTTCAGCTGTGGTGGCAGCCGCTGTTGTCGTCTCTTCAGCAGTGGTAGCAGCTGCTGTTGTCGTTACTTCAGCCGTCGTGGCAGCTGCGGTGGTCGTTACTTCAGCTGTGGTGGCAGCTGCTGTGGTCGTTACTTCAGCCGTGGAAGCAGCTGCTGTGGTCGTCACTTCAGCTGTGGTGGCAGCAGCTGTTGTCATTGCTTCAACTGTGGTGGCAGCTACTGTGGTCGTCACTTCAGCTGTGGTAGCAGCTGCTGTTGTCGTTGCTTCAGCCGTGGTGGCAGCTGCTGTTGTCGTTGCTTCAGCTGTGGTGGCAGCAGCTGTTGTCGTTGCTTCAACTGTGGTGGCAGCTGCTGTGGTCGTTACTTCAGCTGTGGTAGCAGCTGCTGTTGTCGTTACTTCCATTGTGGTGGCAGCAGCAGTGGTGGTTACCTCAGCCGTGGTGGCAGCTGCTGTTGTCGTTGCTTCAGCTGTGGTGGCAGCTGCTGTGGTCGTTACTTCAGCCGTCGTAGCAGCTGCTGTTGTCGTTACTTCAGCCGTGGTGACAGCTGCTGTGGTCGTTACTTCAGCTGTGGTGGCAGCTGCTGTGGTCGTTACTTCAGCCGTGGTAGCAGCTGCTGTTGTCGTTGCTTCAGCCGTGGTGGCAGCTGCTGTTGTCGTTGCTTCAGCCGTGGTGGCAGCTGCTGTTGTCGTAACTTCCGCTGTGGTGGCAGCAGCAGTGGTGGTTACTTCAGCCGTGGTGGCAGCTGCTGTTGTCGTTGCTTCAGCTGTGGTGGCAGCTGCTGTGGTCGTTACTTCAGCTGTTGTGGCAGCTGCTGTGGTCGTCACTTCAGCAGTGGTAGCAGCTGCTGTGGTCGTCACTTCAGCAGTGGTAGCAGCTGCTGTTGTCGTTGCTTCAGCTGTGGTGGCAGCTGCTGTTGTCGTTACTTCAGCCGTGGTGGCAGCTGCTGTTGTCGTTGCTTCAGCCGTGGTGGCAGCTGCTGTTGTCGTTGCTTCAGCTGTGGTGGCAGCTGCTGTGGTCGTTACTTCAGCTGTGGTGGCGGCTGTTGTGGTCGTCACTTCAGCAGTGGTAGCAGCTGCTGTGGTCGTCACTTCAGCAGTGGTAGCAGCTGCTGTTGTCGTTACTTCAGCCGTGGTGGCAGCTGCGGTGGTCGTTACTTCAGCTGTGGTGGCAGCTGCTGTGGTCGTCACTTCAGCAGTGGTAGCAGCTGCTGTTGTCGTTGCTTCAGCCGTGGTGGCAGCTGCTGTGGTCGTTACTTCAGCTGTGGTGGCAGCTGCTGTTGTCGTTACTTCAGCCGTGGTTGCAGCCGCTGTGGTCGTCACTTCAGTTGTGGTGGCAGCAGCTGTTGTCGTCACTTCAGTTGTGGTGGCAGCAGCTGTGGTCGTTACTTCAGCTGTGGTAGCAGCTGCTGTTGTCGTTGCTTCAGCCGTGGTGGCAGCTGCTGTTGTCGTTGCTTCAGCCGTGGTGGCAGCTGCTGTTGTCGTAACTTCCGCTGTGGTGGCAGCAGCAGTGGTGGTTACTTCAGCCGTCGTGGCAGCTGCCGTTGTCGTTGCTTCAGCTGTGGTGGCAGCTGCTGTGGTCGTTACTTCAGCTGTGGTGGCAGCTGCTGTTGTCGTTGCTTCAGCCGTGGTGGCAGCTGCTGTTGTCGTTGCTTCAGCCGTTGTGGCAGCTGCTGTTGTCGTAACTTCCGCTGTGGTGGCAGCAGCAGTGGTGGTTACTTCAGCCGTCGTGGCAGCTGCTGTTGTCGTTGCTTCAGCTGTGGTGGCAGCTGCTGTTGTCGTTACTTCAGCTGTGGTGGCAGCTGCTGTTGTCGTTGCTTCAACTGTGGTGGCGGCTGCTGTTGTCGTTGCTTCAGCCGTGGTGGCAGCTGCTGTGGTCGTTACTTCAGCTGTGGTGGCAGCTGCTGTTGTCGTTGCTTCAGCTGTGGTGGCACCTGATGTGGTCGTCACTTCAGCCGTGGTAGCAGCTGCTGTTGTCGTTGCTTCAGCCGTGGTAGCAGCTGCTGTGGTCGTTACTTCAGCTGTGGTGACAACTGCTGTTGTCGTTGCTTCAGCCGTCGTAGCAGCTGCTGTGGTCGTTACTTCAATCGTGGTGGCAGCTGCTGTTGTTGTCACTTCAGCTGTGGTGGCAGCTGCTGTTGTCGTTACATCAGTCGTGGTAGCAGCTGCGGTGGTCGTTACTTCAGCTGTGGTGGCAGCTGCTGTTGTCGTTGCTTCAACCGTGGTGGCAGCAGCAGTGGTGGTTACTTCAGCCGTGGTGGCAGCTGCTGTGGTCGTTACTTCAGCTGTGGTAGCAGCTGCTGTGGTCGTCACTTCCGCTGTTGTGGCAGCAGCTGTGGTCGTCACTTCAGCTGTGGTGGCAGCTGCCGTTGTTGTCACTTCAGCCGTGGTGGCAGCTGCTGTTGTCGTTACTTCAGCTGTGGTGGCAGCTGCTGTGGTCGTTACATCAGTCGTGGTTGCAGCTGCTGTGGTCGTTACATCAGCAGTAGTAGCAGCTGCTGTTGTCGTTACATCAGCTGTGGTGGCAGCTGCTGTTGTCGTTACTTCAGCTGTGGTGGCTGCTGCTGTGGTCGTCGTCTGAGGTACTGTTGAAGCTGGTGTTGTAGAGCTCTGAGTATACTGTAGCATCATACCAGCTATCAAAAAGGCCATCGCCCAAACAGTTCGTGTCCGTCGAATTTCCATTTCAAGACAAGGTTCTGGAAAGAAAGATGGAAAATATTACTTAGTTATCCACATACCGCTTCCTTCTTCTGATACACAATACTGATCATTTTGTACGTTCATAGTACGTCACATCTACAGGTAATCCCCTGAAGAATATATACGACTGGTTTAACCAAAGAATGTAAACCACTGGTTTAACCAGAGAATGTAAACCAGTGGTTTAACCAAAGAATGTAAACCACTGGTTTAACCAAAGAATGCACAACACTGGTTTAACCAAAGAATGCATAACACTGGTTTAACCAAAGAATGCATAACACTGGTTTAACCAAAGAATGCACAACACTGGTTTAACCAAAGAATGCATAACACTGGTTTAACCAAAGAATGTAAACCACTGGTTTAACCAAAGAATGTAAACCACTGGTTTAACCAAAGAATGCACAACACTGGTTTAACCAAAGAATGCATAACACTGGTTTAACCAAAGAATATATACCACTGGTTTAACCAAAGAATGTATACGGCTGCTTTCACCAAAGAATGTATACCACTGGTTTCACCCATCCACATACCAGCGCCAACCCAGTGGAGCTGTACCGACAAGACTGTAATGCCCTTTATTACACGACTGACCTATCAGGTCAAAGAACATGAACAGTGCGTCACACACCGGTATAGCTTATTCTAAATATCAGCCGTAAATGCATCTATAGCATGTGATGAAATTGTGAACATTTGAATACTTTCATTTTTCTCGATTAAGCGATCTGTATTTGTTTTAACTGACCGTCCTACTGTGTTTCGGAACCCGTTTTGTCAATACCATAGACAAATTGTGTCGTTTATGAAAAAAAGTTTTGTTGACAATTTGTCCGAATTTTAATACTAACGACAAACAAATCAGTACATGGGAAGAGCGAACAGTCTTTCACTGTTCTATGTCAATATATTAAACACAATCAACTCAATATTTTCATTCTAAAGAAGAAGTATCGATACATTCTGTTATACCAGCCCAAGTAGACCAAATATCTACAAACTTTACAATGAAAAATAAAATATTAACGTACGTTCACGCATCACAATGTTACAAAATAATGTATTGTACTGTATAAGCTACCCACAACACTAGCAATCAATACTTAATGAATATCAAGCCTCAATAGAATAAATCACTGTTAAATATTCATATATACATGTGGTGTATGTAGATTACAGGTGCGCCGTACCTACGTCAGGGGTGAACTGGTGTGGTTTTACATTTAACACCTGTGTAAGAAAGTATCGTGTCAGAGACGTTTTATTAAGTCATTGTATTCCCGACATAGACGCACGGCTACACACCGTGAATTTAATCCGCCCTAGTGACTGAATACACTCGTTGCATAATCTTTGTCTAAAATACGCTCTACCTTTATACATATATATTTACGTCATTCCACTTTCGTGTTAAGACTTTATTTAACTTTAACGCCCAATCAACAACCATCTATTTTACTTTTGACAAAATTTAGCAATACCTGTTTATTCAGGACATCATATTATTGTTTTGAAAAAACAGAAAAGTTGTTAAAAAAAAAACAAAAACAAAAAAGCGCCTTAAGAAGCAGTAGACTTACACTTATCGGCGCAAAAAATTGTATTTCAGGTGTAATAGTGTATTTTGAGCATATTATGTGATGCTAGATGACTATGGTATGTAGACCTGAATACTCTTATACCGGTAGACGATTAACATAAACCACGTGATCAGCAATAGCTACATCCAGGAAAATCACAAATACAGGTAAATCAATAATTCTTGGAAAAATAATTGTGCGCTGGATTCTGTTCAATTAAATTGTTATCGGTAACAATGTTTTATGGCCTCGTTTATTGAGTAAATGTTACATCGCCTTGACTAGAAATGTCCTACACCTTCTGACCGCGTGTGTAACCTTTGCAGCTCATACTTCCAGACAGAAGCGGTCAATAATATTGACAGGAGTAAGCCGCGCTCGAATGGAAGGTAAATATTCGATCTGTCAGCATTCGTACGGTAAATATTCAGTATTGCATGGCTCAGTGACAAAATATTTGTAAACAATTCATATCCGAATGTTTAAGGTGCAATTAATACAATAATTAATAAACATTATTTAATCTGTATGTTTGATTTTTACAAGAACTCTGACAAACCTAATTTCATTAATGCATGCAACTTTTATTTTTATTTTTATTTTCAAGTATTATTTTGAACCCCTTCTGACTCTGATGTATCTAATTCTTAATTGTTTTGACAGTTCTGTGAACACTTTTGTAAATCGGAACAAGTAATGAAATTGTCAAAATCAAAATATGCAATCAATTAATGTAAAAAATGACTTACCTGTTTTTTTACCTGTGTAATATTTACAAGATCCAAAATACTAGAGATAAAGCACACACTTCGGTTGTCGAAAATCAAATATAAATAATATTATAACTGTTTCTGAAGTATCACTGTATTAAATCCATAGTTAACAACAGGTGGTTCCAGACGTCCTTCTCTTACGGTAAGCGTTGTTCCAGTGACAGAGCTGAACCACTTTTGTCGAGATATATTAAACCTCCGATAAAGGTAGGCGGGTCCAGTTCAATTGTCATCGGCGTCTCGTGGTAGTGCATTGGTTCGCCGGCCGGGTACACCCTTACACGCTTCGGTGACGATAGGTTCGGCTCATGAATCTATACTGAACATTTCGTGAATGGAATTCAGGCAGTGGGTTTAAATGACTACAATACTACGGTATGTGTGTCGTAGTATTGTCGACCTTGTGAATTCTACACACTTACTACATATTATCTGAATACAATAAGGCGTTGAGAAGTTGTATACCACGAATGGAATTCAAACTATGTACCTCGGTCCCTTTGTCAAGAAATATAGTGATGTAGAGACCATTTCAGGAAAAAGTGGGGGTTTAAAATCTGATTTTGGAGATCCAATGAAAACAGTTGAAAGATGAATTTGAACAAAGATGTTACTGGCGTATTATCTCACGACTGTTACACACACGTATTTCGTTCCGAACTTTAGTTGAGTATATGACTGATATAAAGGAAGACTAACGATCGGAAGGATAAACAGTCGATGACAAAGCCGCGGCTGGAAAACAAACTAAAGACGAAGACATCCGATGATCACGATGGAATAAATCAAACGACGACAGAATCAGACAAACGACGACAGAATCAGACAGTTGATGACAAACGAAGGCAGCGACAATCATACGGACGACGACATTCAAACAGACAACGTCGAACGGACGGACAACGCCGAATGGAAGGTCGGACGAACGACTGTGATGCATTGGGTAAACTGGGCAACGACGGACTGACGGACAATGACGAACGGACGGACGGAAAAACGACTGTGGTGCAGTGGGTAAACTGGGCAACGACGGACGGGCGGACAATGACGGACGAATGATTTCAGTTGATTATATATGACACTGATTAGAGATATTGATATGAAACAGGAAGACAAATCAGGCAATTCATGGAGGTGTGCTTTCTTTATTTGTATAAGAATACATCTTGTTCCGGCACTGAAAGGAGGTAAACCATAATTATGTTATAATACAGAATAGATTCGTATGGTCTCAATATCGTTCTTTTTCTTTTCTAATAAGGTTCTGTGTTTGTATGTGTTTGTAAGATGAAAACACGCACAATGTATGAGAAATGGCGTTCTGATCACGATGGAAATGTTTAACAGCAAACGGTCTTCGATTAAAAGAATGAAAGACATCAATGTATGTATTCGTTTTAAAGTAATCCAGCGACAAAAGATTTACACCGTTGACAGACCAACGGAAATGTGATGTTGTTTATTACTTTATCGAGGAATCTGACAAAGTAGCTACAAATGTCAACACATTATTTCTATAGAAAGGTGAGATATACGTCTACAAATTTCTTTATCTGGTGTTTTACCTGTGGTAGTAATACACATATTGACTTAGATTTACAAACACAGTGTTGTACATTTTCATTTTAAGAAATTTGATTTACACTATACCTATTACGTACTTGTCCGAGATGGGTCGGGCTCGATTTACGGTGCGTGAACGGAGATTCTCCGCTGAGATGAAGCGGTGGTGTGTGTCAATGACCGCAGGGCTGTACTGTTCACAATTATCTATTGCTAATTACAAATGTACCAGGTGAGATTTTTTAACGCTCGTATCTTACTGACATTTATCTATATATATATAGTTTTTGAAATTCAAACATTCACATATTAAAATTGGTCGTGAGATTAAATATTTCCATGTATACTTAAAGGCAGAACCAGGTCTGAAATAGGATCCGGAATGGTTCCGGAAGGATAAGCGTTTTCAATGACGACAACCGCCATGAAGATCAGCAACTCTAAACATTACACTCTTCCCTGGAATCATTTTTCACCGGACATTTAAATTCGGTGATCATATCTTAACAAAATAATTCAATTCATTATGACCAACAGATAACAAAACTGGCGACAATATATATGATTTGGGTTTGACGTAAGGACACGCCATATATCGTGGATTTACTATATATTTTCTCCTTTTAATCTTCAATAAAAATAACTCTAAGACTGTTCCAGTATATCTTTTCCCGTTTTCCGGTAGTAAAATTAGAGATGTAAAAAATGTAGATCACTAGGGAAATTAATTTTAAAAAGACTTCGGTAAGACATCAATAATGATTAGTGATATTAGAAACCAGTAAACGGAAGTCAGGTCTTGTTAACCGATGGATAGCAGATGGTCATCGTACACTTGGAGAAATCACTTTAATATTACAGATAGTAGAACAAAGCAAATCTTTGAGAGGAACACTAATACCAAGACAGAAGTTATCGATATATCAACAACATTTTGATTCAAACTGAACATCTATAAAACGAGGGCAAGATATGACCAAAAAATAGTTTACAAGGAGATAACAAGGAACGCAGGACCAGGTGTTTCGGAAGGGTACAAACGTCTTCTGCTTCATCAAAGACACACGCCAAGTTTGCCACTAAACGCTTTTCTCGCTTTTCTCGGAAATATATTTACATGTATTCCCACTGAAGAGGGAGAAAATGACAAACACCAAACTTTCATATTACTACAAACTTTCTGATGATTTACCTGTTTAAAGATATCAGAAACCGAGAAGAATATAGGATATTGAATTATATTTTGCTGTGAACCAGTTTCTGCGGCAGAAATAAAGAATAGAAGTAAACAGTGAGCTTATTACTATAATATAGCTTAGAGTCGAAACAATGTGACACTGTTACTAATATTACTGAAATTTACGATAAAAAACTCGTTTGAAGTTGAGGAATATGCCTTACGTTTAACGTTCAATATCAAAGTGTTTTATCTGCAATCATGGAAATCTGCAGAATAAAATCCAAGTTGTTAACAAACCAACTCTAAGTGAGTGCTACCAAGTGTTGGCTTTCATCTGAGACAAAACCCCATTCTCCATCAGCGAATTATTCCAGACATCATCCTCATGTTATGCAGGTACAAAGAAAGTGTCATAAATAAGGCACCAATTTAACTGATACATACTTTAAAACCTGTTGAACCAGATATAAAACCACACAGTCATAAGGATGCTCCACCCTTACTAAAATCAGTCAGAAAAAAACAGATATTTCAAATGGTTTCCATAATTTTCCATTAAACACAAGTTATTGATTGTACAAAAGGCACACAAGTGAATAGCGCCTTTTAATACAAATTTAGGATTAGATACGAGAGGGACAAACAATGAATTAAACTGTTTCATACAGCTACTTTGTCCTTCTGGGACTCGTCAATGATGCCAAGGGCCTAGATTGTGAAGCCCAAGTGGCGACTGAGCAAAAGATTGAGTAATCGAAATAAAGTCAAAATCTAGACGGGGAGGTGTACTATAATTAAATGAATTTCGTAATTCTAACATGTACCGTCGAACCCTATTATCTCGAAGTCGGAGAGACCATGAGTTAAATGTGAAACTTTGCCGGGACCGATGAAATGCTTCGAATTAAATTATGTCTTCAAGTTATATGAGATCGAGATAACGATGTCTGACTGTAGATGATAATTCGAGATAACGATGTCTGACTGTAGATGATAATTCGAGATAACGATGTCTGACTGTAGATGATAATTCGAGATAACGATGTCTGACTGTAGATGATAATTTTAGAAGAACGTCAAGTATATGGGTTCTGAACCCTGCCACAATTCGAATGAATTATCACGTGACATCCAAAGTTAACTACACAAATGTTATTGTAATGTTTTTATATATAGAGCTAGCCTGACAATTAATTCTACAAAACCCGAGTGTGAAAGCAGAATACTTTAGCAGATATTTACAACCATAAAAGCAGTAAGCATTGTTCAGTAAACAACATAATGGGAAAATTGAAAAATATTATTGAACACAATAGTAGAGTTGAACTTTGGGATAAAATATTGAATTATTTCAAACGTTACATTTTGTATTATTATAACCACATCCAGAATTAATCGCAAAGTAGAGAAGTCTAGCCAAACCACCCGTTTGTAGGGGTAAGTGACAACAATTGAATCGATCGTGTGGATCAGGCGAGACCCCTGATTACAATTTGAATACGTAATAAGTTTAGAAGTAGACATATTTCTGGGTGTTATTTGGTCGTAAATATACTTCTGTGGTAAATAAAGACGCGTTACGCCCAAAATGTACCACTTAACACTTGAGTTGATATCCTAAGGTAATTGTTGTCTCAGTTTGTGAATAAATACACTTTTAATTGTTGGAATATTGTTTAAGTCGTTTTTAAGAGAACTCTATTTTTCGCTATTCTCGAGGATGAAATGTTAGAGACATGAACCCTGCAAGACTTGGAACATTCGAACAAGTATTCGTTAGAGATTGGAATTTGCTAATGACTCATCTCGTGTATTAACGTAGACAAAAATCTCACTCAAAATATAAGGGATTTACAGTAAGCAAACGTTAATTTATGAATTTCTAAGAAAACTTCTCCTAATCCATCTTGCGTCAAGTTTTTGGTGAAACCGAGAATTTCCAAATCATAAAAAAGCGGCGGGTTAAAATGAGGTTCCGGAAGGTCACGTGATGAACTCGGCTATCTCCGATCATAACAGCAAATGGGGGTAACACAACAGCGAGAGTCGACCAGTGTTAGTTTGAAGCTATTGATCTTTAACCATTTTTCTCAGATCGTGCTATTATTTTGCGGGTAATGTAATTTGAAGTATTACAACACCTGAAATCACGGAAAAGTAAGTCTAACCAAACAGTCACTTTAAGCTGATGTGAAAGGCTTATATCACTATCATTAAACCAAATAAGTAAAGGTTGAGAGTTCTAGGAGGTAATCAGTGTTTGCCGAATTCTATATTTTAACGTACATTATTTGCATGTATCAAAATAGTAATGAAGTATCAATTTTGAAGTAGTCTGCCGGAAGACCTGGTCTTATTCTCCTTGTCCTTTCCCAGGAGTCTCCGTGTCTGTTTTTCTTTTGTTTATATATTTGCCCTATGATTATGATGACATGTTGGTATCCTTTTAGGGAAATTAACATGTCGGATTAAAACATTATGAACTTTGTGACTATTATATACCATTATCACAGTGATCTGAAGAGAATAAGATGTTTTACGAGACCTTTTTATTAGATAATCTATATCAGCGGCGGTAAAGAGGGACACTTTCACTGACTGCGTTAACAAGACCTTTATTTTCCTATTGTAAAACCTAGGGAGATAATAATTGGGTTTGGGGTTTAAAAAAACTTGCTGTCAGTGGTATGTAAGTTATGTTAATTACAGGTTAGTTTCTCTTAATCGTCTGATGACATTTGAGGGTTAAATACGAGGTCGGGAGAGAATGTACTTATGTCCGGGTAAATTATGTGTTACTCGGTTAAAATCATTTGATGGTTAAACACGAGGTCGGAAGGGAGATGAACTTATGTCCGGGTAAATTATGTGTTACTCGGTTAAAATCATTTGATGGTTAAACACGAGGTCGGGAGGGAGATGTACTTATATCCGGTAATTTGGGTGTTACCCAGTCAAAATCATTTGAGGGTTAAACACGAGGTCGGAAGGGATATGTCCTTATATCCGGGTAATTTGAGGGTCAAACACGAGGTCGGGAGGGATATGTCCTTATATCCGGGTAATTTATGTATTACTCGGTTAGAATTATTCGATAGTTAATATAAACTTTGTTTCATTCAATATTAAGTTTATTACATCACATAACACAATACAAATGCATAAGATGAACTCGGTTAAAAGTGTTTAATGGTTATAAATTCAAATTCCGGAGGGGGTTTCCTTATGTCCTCCATGATAAATCACAGAAGATAAACTTTTCTTAATCAACCGTTTAATTCAATCTTAATTAATGATGTGACCGACAGGTTAACAAATCACTGGCCTTATCTCGGTACTATAAATTTATATTAAAAATCTTAAATATCCCTTTTTGTCATGTAACTACACGTATTATAATGGATCTGTACACGGGTTCTTTCAGCTTCATACCTATATTCAGTTGTATTTAGAAAGAGAAGCAGTTTCATCAATAATGATATCCAATGTTGACACTTTATACAATTAGACCTCGATTTCAAATCTTATCGCAAGATATCGTTCTGCATCACGTAGCTTGTCACACCAATATATTTCAGGGCGTTTGACACTGTAAATCTGCAGTAAATCACGGTTATATATTTAATACAGGGCGTATAATAGTTGAAAGTGTTTGGGTGGGTCGTATCATTTCAGGCTTATTGTGGAAATATGTTGACGTATTGGGCAGATGGTGCCCGTGACTTAGCACTCCGAAAACGATTAAAATGCTGTGCGATTTTCTTTTTTTACACATGTTGTGAAAAATACAGTGCAAAAAGTGTCATCGCCAAGGTCAAATTCAGCTTTACACGGAAGTTTAAAAGTGAAACATAGTTTTAAAAATAACGTATTACTGCACCGATAAGTTTGTGGTTAGCGTCAAAGTAGTTTAAAGTCCGTAAAGTAAAGGTTGACATAATTTGAGAGTAAAGCAATGCAAACTGAAAGCCGATTACTTAAGGAACTTTCAAATAGTATAACATAAAGTAAACAAAGTAAATAACAAACCTTTCAAGTTTTAAACACATCTAATAAAATCATATCTTCTTGTCGCGCATGTCTTTTTGTCAGTTCTTCTGTGTGCTGGCCTACAAACTAATGCACTGCATTGTAAAGTTCTCGTTTCTTTTTATTTTAACTTAGATGCACTGAAAATATATTTCTATCATTAGAATTATCGTTATCACTTAACAAGGATTTTGTGCTGCAAATGTCATAATACTTATGACGCTATCAATTAATTACGTTCTACGACTTTCTTGGTGGTGAAACACATCCGAGTTGAAATTTGCTAATCATATATGGGGAACCATTTTTGCTTCCATTCTTCAGAAACAAAACAATTAATTCTATAAATGGATTAGTAATTGTGTGTCCGTATCATTTTGAATGTTACTGAATAGTTACATTTAGTACTCGCCTTAAGGCTGAAACATGAAGTCGTTTAACAACTTCAGTATATATCCACGGTGTAATCTTGTCATTTCCGAGGAGTCTACAAACATTAAAAGACATGAAGTAGCGGATAATATTTTTCTGCACGGAAACCGGTGCCTACACAGATTAATACAATAAACTCTGGTTCATAAGCCATGTCAAGATATATATCACTCGTGGTAGCTGTCCAAATCTGTTTAAGGTCATAATTACTCGAGAAAATACTTGACAATACACATGATAGGTAAAATCCGCGGTTATTGCTATGTCAAGGGAGTCATAATGGACATTTAGTCCTATGGAGCACTTTCTGGGTAATACCAAAGAGAAAAAAATTTCCGTAAAATGACCAGTTTGACCCCTTGGGGTCAGCGACCTCTCCGGTTAATATTATAGACGTCACCAAGCAGCGAAGTGAAACCATAGCTTTTCAACTACATACACATCAACAACAGTAAACATGTAAAACACCGATCTTTTACAATTCCGTCATATCTAAATTTATTTAATTCCTTGTTTTAAGGATGATCATTCTAAAAACAAAATTAATATGAAAGTAAAAAGTTAGAGAGAAAAAACTCAAGTAAGTAAGTAACTGGGTGAAGAGGGTTTGTGGGTGTGTATAGGGGACGAGGTAAGTAACTGGGTGAAGAGGGTTTGTGGATGTGTATAGGGGACGAGGTAAGTAACTGGGTGAAGAGGGTTTGTGGGTGTGTATAGGGGACGAGGTAAGTAACTGGGTGAAGAGGGTTTGTGGGTGTGTATAGGGGACGAGGTAAGTAACTGGGTGAAGAGGGTTTGTCAATGTGTATAGGGGACGAGGTAAGTAACTGGGTGAAGAGGGTTTGTGGGTGTGTATAGGGGACTGGGTGAAGAGGGTTTGTGGATGTGAAGGTAAGTAACTGGGTGAAGAGGGTTTGTCAATGTGTATAGGGGACGAGGTAAGTAACTGGGTGAAGAGGGTTTGTGGGTGTGTATAGGGGACGAGGTAAGTAACTGGGTGAAGAGGGTTTGTCAATGTGTATAGAGGACGAGGTAAGTAACTGGGTGAAGAGGGTTTGTGGGTGTGTATAGGGGACGAGGTAAGTAACTGGGTGAAGAGGGTTTGTCAATGTGTATAGGGGACGAGGTAAGTAACTGGGTGAAGAGGGTTTGTCGATGTGTATAGGGGACGAGGTAAGTAACTGGGTGAAGAGGGTTTGTGGATGTGTATAGGGGACGAGGTAAGTAACTGGGTGAAGAGGGTTTGTGGATGTGTATAGGGGACGAGGTAAGTAACTGGGTGAAGAGGGTTTGTCAATGTGTATAGGGGACGAGGTAAGTAACTGGGTGAAGAGGGTTTGTGGGTGTGTATAGGGGACGAGGTAAGTAACTGGGTGAAGAGGGTTTGTGGATGTGTATAGGGGACGAGGTAAGTAACTGGGTGACTGGGTGAAGAGGGTTTGTGGGTGTGTATAGGGGACGAGGTAAGTAACTGGGTGAAGAGGGTTTGTGGATGTGTATAGGGGACGAGGTAAGTAACTGGGTGAAGAGGGTTTGTGGATGTGTATAGGGGACGAGGTAAGTAACTGGGTGAAGAGGGTTTGTGGATGTGTATAGGGGACGAGGTAAGTAACTGGGTGAAGAGGGTTTGTCAATGTGTATAGAGGACGAGGTAAGTAACTGGGTGAAGAGGGTTTGTGGATGTGTATAGGGGACGAGGTAAGTAACTGGGTGAAGAGGGTTTGTGGATGTGTATAGGGGACGAGGTAAGTAAAGGTATGATAATGGAGTATAGAATTACTCAGGACAGAAAGGCTTTTTATTCGGGTTATGTCTGTAGTCGATCTGAATTTTCTTTCGGTAAGAGCGTCGAACAATAAAGCATTCTTCCGCACCGATGACAATGTGATCCTACATGTTGTAAGGAAACCATCATTTCACTATCATTTTAACATAAAATAAAACCTCAATACCGTGCCATGAGTGGTTTCCCTATACAAGTAGTCGCCAGTCAATGCAGGTTTTCAGTATATAATTTCCCATATACATTTTTTCCAGTTATGTTATCTTTATTGATGTCGTACGTACTGGATTTCGTGGTGGATAAATAGTACTTCTGAAATCAACGATAATAATAATAAAAAAAACCAAGAAACTTAAAAGATAAAATATTTTTTAAAGCAAGGTATGGATTTTGAAGTATGAATATATATGTATAATAATGTTACGATATTGAGAATGAATTTCACGGTTAGAGACATGCTACTCTCTGTTCATTTTCCATTACACATTATTAATGTACAAGTTACATACATAAAAGAATTTGAAAAGAACTGAGTCCTCCAAATGTTCATCTGTGTATCAGATTCTAACCTGCCATGCGTGATAGACTTTGAATACACAATATAAAGTGTCAATATAGAAAAAAGATAAGTAACGAGAAATATTTCAACGCCAGAGGGAAAGTTCAGTATTAATAAACCCTTTTTTCTTCAAATTTTCAGTGTAAACATTTTGTTTAATTCAGTGTAATATCATCCCAAAAAGCAGGCACAGCTCATGCAGCGATAAAAGCCGTTTTTAATGCATATGAATTATAATGATAGCTCCTGTACAGAACAATATTGTTCATTGTTATGAAGAATGGTCCTTTGAAAGAACCGTTTATTAATAATGTGATATTGCCGACCACGACAACACCCAGAATGTGTCGTGTTTCAAGTTCGTATCGGACTACATATTGCTTGAATTTTTACCCTATCTGTTACATACCAGGAAATATGAGGCTTACTCTCTCGTGATTTTCGTTCTAAAATTTCACTGAAAGGAACACGATAATGACGTCATGATATTATTCTTCTAAATGATCTCATCTTTTACCTCAAATTTTCTCACTTATGTTTTCAATGTTTCAGGTTTAGTGTTGTTAAATAACGAATTTACATTTTGGTGGATTTCAAGAGTAACACTTGTATAAATTTAACACAATTTCGAAAACTTCCGAACGTCTGTTTACTATTTTTCTGCACTTGTAGTTGCCTCACTAGTCTACCTCGATTAGAAAGCTTAATTTTGCCATGCGTAGAAATTCATACATGAATATACCAGATCGATTTTACTCTCAAATGAAATTCTAATCACACCTTGATGATTTACCAATATACATATAGTGTGAATTTATTACCCTTGAACAGCAATACAGATTATATCTCGTTGAAACACATAGTCCACGTGAACTCATATTATAGACCGTTTGTATATACATACGCTATCCGGCATAGGGGGAGTAATTTGAGTGCGAGGGGAATCAGTGTTTTCCTTCCTTTTTAGTCAATGAAGTCGTAGTTAAAAAACATATTCATCTTTAAAAACAGGAAAGTTTATGGCAGATTTGACCGTGAACGAATACAAATGTTCAATTCCTACAAAATGTCTAATTTCTACAGGGTACCAAAAGTTAGTCACCTCAAACAAACTTGCAGCCGAGGAACTAAACACAGAACAATTTTCACTCCTCCACAACATTACTTGTCAATCGTGACCTTAATTTTAACACGTGAAAACGTGCAAGTAAAATCAAGTCGATTGTTGAACGCCTTCCTGAAGATGCAAAGATGGCAATCAATACTTGTGACATCCTGTCATATTCCCTTCGAATTTCCAAACTATTTTTAGTAGCATTGTTAAGCAATTAGGACAACAAAAAGACATTTTTACAGTTTGTTGACACTGCCCTAAATTCAAATAGAGTATGACTCCTGGTCATGATATATCAACACAATACCTACACTCCCCCTTATTGGTCTGGAATGTACTATAAGTAGGTCAGCTGATTATCAAGAAGCCGATTTAGTATGGGCTGGTTCTTATACAAAACAACTGGGCTAAATCGACCTCATGGAACAATGAATGGCATCCCATAAAAGGACCGAAGTACTATTATAGTATTTTCGCGTGTAAAATAATATTCGGGAGAAAATGATCACCTTGGTGACCGTGGGATATTGTGTACATACATGTACCTATATATCATACTGTTAATTGATCATGTTTATATATCTACTTATTCCATCTTATATCTGTATGGTCGATACTAAATATACATAAGACAAAATTCGATAGATAAATGCCGTTTTAATGGTATTGATTTACTTGATATGAAAACAGTGACATGTTTGTCAACGCCTGTTTCGCATTTTGCAGATCTGTGTTGCTAACATGCTTCATTTTCCCGTTCAGACCTCTACGTTTCGACACTAGGAATATAACACAAACAGTATTTGACAAATCCAATCCTATATATCGTTCGATCAACCCTTTGTCGAGACAAATGCATCACGAATTTATATATGTATATATATATATATATATATATATATATATGTAAACGATCATTATTAAGATAAAAAGACACGTGAGTCAATACGTGTAAATATCTAACTTTATCAGGCATACTGAATCTAATAAGTAATTTGTATTGACAGGAGTACAATGGTGGTGGATTCTAGTCCACGAGATTTGTCGTAACTTACAATCCGTGTTTTAATTCATTTGTATTGCGACACGCTTCACAATATACATATGTACAAGAAGATATTTCGCTTATTAAAACGATGAAATTTGATTGATATGTGGGTGCTAACATCTCCAATTATGTTTTGACATTGATTTCGACTTATTTCAAACCAATGTTGCAACGCTATTACCTAGAATAACGAAACAGCTGTAGATGTAACATCACTGACGAGTCCCAGAAGGACGAAACAGCTGTATGATGTAGCATCAGTGACAAGTCCTAGAAGGACGAAACAGCTGTATGATGTAGCATCACTGACGAGTCCTAGAAGGACGACACAGCTGTATGATGTAGCATCACTGACGAGTTCTAGAAGGATGAAACAGCTGTATGATGTAACATCACTGACGAGTCCTAGAAGGATGGAAAAGCTGTATGATGTAACATCACTGACGAGCCCTAGGAGGATGAAACAGCTGTATGATGTAGCATCACTGACAAGTCCTAGAAGGATGAAACAGCTGTATGATGTCACATCACTGACAAGTCCTAGAAGGATGGAACAGCTGTATGATGTAGCATCACTGACGAGTCCTAGAAGGACGAAACAGCTGTATGATGTAGCATCACTGACGAGTCCAAGAAGGACGAAACAGCTGTATGATGTCACATCACTGACAAGTCCTAGAAGGATGGAACAGCTGTATGATGTAGCATCACTGACGAGTCCTAGAAGGACGAAACAGCTGTATGATGTAGCATCACTGACGAGTCCAAGAAGGACGAAACAGCTGTATGATGTAGCATCACTGACGAGTCCTAGAAGGATGAAACAGTTGTTTGATGATGTTAATTTCATTTCTTGGCTATATGGCATCAAATTCTGAATTTGTATTGAAAGGCGCTATTCTCGTTCTAAAAATTTACAAACTAATAAGACAGAACATTCATTATATGGAATTCTTTGATGTATAAAATATCTTATTAAAATAGTTCAATACGTGTGTGATATTCTAAAACATGTTGCCATCACAATATTGATATATTTCAAACTTGTTACGTTATTCAGGCTGTTGGTATCAAAATGAGAACCGATAAGGAAGAATGATACTTGACTTGGGAAAAAGGAGACCATGGCCCTAAAAGCGATAGTATCTTTATAAGGAAAAGACAACGTCAAAAACGTAATCATGTTCTGTAAACACAAACATACAATTTTCAAGATGGCGTTTGATTTCTGTATGTATAATAAATAATATATTCTTTTATTGTACCTTGGATAAAGATATTACCTGCTTAGATGTACCCACCAATATTAAGTCGGAATCCCTTAAACTTAACAGTAATCGGTAGACTTACAGAAAACAAGGAGGGGAAGTGTGTTGTGTAAATGCTGGCACTACGTAACTATAAACCTACGTCTTTAATCTGATGATACAATTGCTGGTTAAATAAATAGTCGATACTACAGGCTACTCCTTGGCTGTATTGTACGACAGGTTGCGTCTTATGAAGGGCGTTGACGTGTGTCAGTGAAAAGGTCTTCAGAACTGGCCTACTTGTTACACATCTCCCACCCTACCCGTCTATTGTGATACGGTCCGGATGACACACCAGGTAGCTACCTATTACAGAATGTAGACTAGACACACGATATAAAAAGGTGATCATTCGTTGTTACACATGTTTACTCAGCATGGGATCGCCTTTTTATTGCACAGCTTTATTTTAATGTATTGATATTTTTTCGTCCCGTGTTATATTATTCTAGTTTTCAAATGTGTTATTGTCTTGCGATCGACGCATTTATACGTAAGCTCTAGTTTTGCATCAAATTCATCAATTAAAGCATCTTTGGATTGTGATTGTGTAGACATGTTATTTTAGTCTTGTTGTTTTATAACATTTGTAAATCTTGTTGTTTCTTGTTTAGTATTTTATTATCATGAATAGAGTGTGTAAGGGAAAATGATAGAAGTGTATGGTTGTCTGAAATTACGAAATAATTCAGTTTAAGGGACATTATTTTCTGTAATATAGTTTACATTATATACATATCTGCACAAACATCACCCAGAAAAGTGCATAAAAAAGTTAAACTTATGAAACAAAAGAAATACAATGAATGCTTTCTGAATATACCTCCATGAATCCCTGGTAACCACATTACACTAGGGCTGTATAATGTTTTTATCATTCCATAATCTCTTTATTCGTGTTTCAAACTTGATTAATGTAATTTCAGTATTACAGTATTTTTCTATTAACATAACGTTTTGAGTCCGTTACGAAAACTTAAACAAGAAATTGATACAATCTATAGATAAAATTTGGCTGATAAAATGCACGTGATGCTTTCTGGATCATCAACTCTATCGATAGATCTATCACTGATATCAACAATAATGACGTAAAATAGCCCTTGTTCACAGTAGCAATCATTGGTTTCTCTGAGTATTGCTCAGTATTCAGCTCATGCTATAAATATTCTTTAATATGGTTTAGTCGTTGTTAGTATAGTAATCTTTAGCTATCATAGTCTATAAAAATAAAAATATACTGTACTTTGGGACATATGGCTGTTTCTTACAATTGTATAATTAGTATTAGGTATCTTTGGATACCTGAAAAAGTGAATAGAACTTTGTGTATCCGAACGACAGCGGCCCTCTCCATTTAAATATGACTTACCGTATATATAAATTTCGGCGTTGTTAACCGTATTTTTATTACCAATATACTGTCGAACAAGTCAGCGAAGTATCTACTTGCCTATGGTTTTCTGCTGTACAATTCTACAGATACCTGACTAGATTTTGGAATGTTAATGCGACCATAGGATTGTCGTGTCTAAGGAGCATTACCATAAAGATGTAGATTTGTAAAGTTGGACACCTCTATTCATCGTGGCTAACAAAACCCGACATACATTTGATCAGTAATATATCACGCCCTGTCTATAGCTCCTATTATTTAAAGGTCACTAAAATGCGCGGGGACCTGGTGGGAACGCATATGTCCTTAACACAATGGCGAGAGATAAACCATTATTTAATAGTACATTGTACACAGCAAAGAATACCGAAAATTCGAAATGTCCAATAAGTATTTGAATACATTTTAAACAGATTCCAAACAGATTGACAATAAAAAAAAAAAAACAAACAAACAAATATATTGCAAATGTGCAGAATTTATGGGCTTACCGAAGATTGTCTTTCCTGAACGACATGCATGTCGAAGTCAAATGACGAAAGAAATCTAAGATCGTACAGAAGACACACAGAAGTAAACAGCACCTTTAATACAAACTTATTACAATAGAGCCAATCGATAAACTGCATCGTAAAATAGATTTAGCTATACACTGAATGGAAAATGTAGATGATTTGAAAGGAAAACTGAATTTTTCTCAATATATATCCTTATTTTGTATCATTATGATATCAAATTATGGAATATCGACCTCATAACAACATTAAAATGTCGGTATGAATGAAGTGACAAGACATAATTGTTTGAAATACTGATACTTGTGTCCCATCTAATATCGAATTCATGGCTAATATGATATCTTTTTATAGAATTTACTACTAGCTTTATATTGTAATATGTGTATCCCTGGTTACTATGTTGTTATTTCCCTAGTTCTCGCCTTGAGAACAGGACATGTACACCATGGTTGTCGTTCATAGAGACAAACTTCCGGTTTGTTTTAATATCATTTAACATCGTCAGATATCTAAGACTATCGATGTCAAAACTGATATATTTTTATATTACATACTGATTTTTTTAACCTGTACAGATATCTGATGAAACTAATCGATTGAAATAAAATTTCTGAATTCATCTTTTGAACATGTTTTGAATCCGAAACAGCTGTACACACTACAGTGTGTAATTGTATCACAGTGTCACACGTACACTTCTGATGATCTTCATTACATTTAGTTGTGACATATGGCCAAGGCATGATAAATAGGATTTTTGTCAGAAACTAGATTTAAACGAAGGATTCAATCAAAAGCCTTCCTTTTAATATATTCTTGTTTTTATTTTATATCTGCTGTAATTTATATCATATTCCTGTTTACGGTACAGTTTAGAAAGGCAAAACAATCACTTATCTCAAACACATGATAAATGCTGACTTATAAATCAACAAAGAGAGAGTTTTTATTTCTACTTTGAATAAATTATAAACAAACTTTCAATATCATTGCAAAACGTTAGTGAAAACGGAAGGGATGCAGACAGAAGGAAGGCTTACAAGATAATGTGATGTTTAATCATAAGTTTCATTAAAGCTTTTTTTTTGTTAAAAGTGAAACCCATCCTTGACACTATACTACAATGAATACTTATATGTATTAGGCATTTTCTACCTGTACAATGAAAAGTTTGGTGACGTGCATCTCCCCGCAATACAACAATCACAAATGAATTTCACTGGTCTCCGTGGCATGTAGCACCAGCTGGCAAATCCTAGAAGTGTGAAACAAGTATATGATGCAGGTTAATTCATTTTCTGTCTCTATCATATTTTAATATGTATTTAAAGTGCTATACACTAAATTATGTTTCTGTTGTACAATCTATTGAGATGTGAGTCTTTGGATTTCTTACCTTATCCCAAACTTTGGTGCGTTGTCATTCGAACGATAAGACATCTGTTGTTTTTCAACAGATTTTGAGTGTGAACGATATACTTGTAAGTATATGGTGTGATATTTTATAGGGTATATAGTTAATGATAGCTAATTGTGTACTCTTTAATGAATCGTTTTGTAAAGCTGTTTTTTTTTTCATTTATCCAAATACAGAATAAAACATTCGAAAACACATCAACTTCGCATTCCCTTTTCATACCTCATACATGTTTTCAAAATATACCATATTTTAGCCTTAATAAATTCATTTACTGAAAAAGTCGAAAAGAATCATGAATCATACAATTATATTTATCAGAAAAAAATTGTTGTGATAACAATCTACCCAGTGTACTTCATGACACTAAAAGTTTCATCACGATCAAATAAGAAGTTCATTAATTCTTATTGACGTGTTTTACATTGGTTTAACATTCACACCCACCCCGCCCCAGTCGGCCTCGTTAAACGTCACGATCTATTACGCCGTACCTTGGTCTATCCTGATCTGCTGGGTACGGAATGACGTGTGACAAGTAAGATTTTCGCCTTATATACCTGGACAAAAATAGAAACCCTCAGGGGGGTCTATGTCACGTGGTTAGCACCCTACAAACCCACTGAATCGTGTCCTGTTTTCAATGTCAAACGTTGTGTTCAGTGACATTCTTCAGTGCGCCCAGCCTTTTACGACTTAAGACGCTTAGCACAAATTATTCAAGTTATACATAGTTTGTCAATCAAATAGGTTAAATCCTGGTTATATAGCCATCACAAATATAACAATGGGACAGACTATTGTTGAATACGATATTGGATATTCAAATACTTCAACGGGTGCCTTTTAATTTTCTCAATCAACAATAAACAGCTGAGAAAATCCAGGCTGTAAGCTATCGATACTTTTACTTCCGATATATAATACTTTCCCTGGTGCACAAGTGGCTAATTATAAATTGTGCGGTTAGTGTTTACAATGCATGGCGATGTTTTTGTGTTTACGTCTATTCCTTAATAACCCCAAATTTCGCGGGCTCACCCAAGGATTGGTCAACTTATTAGGTGAATGTTTAAATTTCTGTCAAATTATATCTTAAATATCGTATTGATATGAAGCCCGTGCTTCTTTGTAAAAGCAGATTCTAAAATAAGATATTTTGAAACCTTGTTGTGGATTTTGTTCCAATTTGTTCAGCGCGAAGAATTTTCATGTTAATGATGTTCCCAGAGTCTGGAGCAGTTGTGGACTTAAGTGGACATTTCGGAGTGGTTGCTTAGAAAGCAAAGAAAGAAACTGCACTTGATTGTAAGATTGTCCACTTTGTCTACAGACAACATTACAAAACGAACAAGATATTTTTATTGTATAAAGTAAATAGTGTTGTCCCCGATTGATTTTATCGCTGTCAGCTTGATGAAAGTTATCCATATATATCAATATGACAGGCAAATCGTTATATGAAGTTTTTGAACATGCCGATATCATCAATTCTGTTCATTTGAATATTCTCTATTCTTTTAAACGCGGTAATGGCAGCGTTTTGATTTTTTCTGACACTAGCGGTAATAAATTTGTGGCTTTTGAGCTAGTAGATCATGGTCTCATTAAAAAAATCGGTTCATTTTGAATCTCGTGAGACCCATATGATATTGTCCGACGTATGTTTAAACAGAGTTGATTTACCACACTTTTGAGAGATAATATTGTCATTACCAGCAAACAGTGACTTAAACAGATCGAAAAATATCCTGTAACACGGTAAATTTCAACATATTTGATAACATTACGTACAGGATAAGCAAACATTGAAAAGGACGTAACTCCTTGAGGATGTTTAACAATGGTGAATCAAGGAACCCGATTGTATAGGACAGGGATTAATGGGGTCATGTGACCAAATGCGTCTCATGTGGGTCAGATTATGCGATTTAATGTAATTAAAGAGAAACTAACGCCTGTGATACCAGTTTTTATCTATACAACATATACCCCGCGGTGTGGTGTTTGTCGGGACAGGCACGTCCGGACACTGTCATCAACATTTACTGAATATAATAGACACATATTTCCCGTGGTCATCGATACTGCCAAGGGTCAGTCGTACAAACGGCTATTGAAAACCACAGACGATGACCAAGGAATGAAGTACCACACCCACACGCTGAATGGTCAGGTCGTCCAGTTTAACAGGATTTGACCGGGCTAACCCATAAAATCACTGACCATGACGGATTTGGTGACAGTTGTGACAATGACCGAAAGAGTTCAGTTTCAGTTGACCATTCATAGCTGGAACTAGATTTTAGATTGAATCTGTCCAGTGTATTTGTAGCACCTCGTACCTCTGATGAAGTGACAACCAAAATAAATACCACCGTTAATGCAAGTATTGGGTGTGAACAAAGGGAGGTAATCGATGGAATTCAAGCAGATATTCTGATGGCTCGATTCCAATATGGAATTCATGTACTAATTAGTCGTAAGGTTTCCGTATAAAATCTATTTCCTTTCTACAAAACTGTCGTAAATCACATGACCACTAAACGTTTTATCTAGTATTAATTCGTTTGTATGTTATCATTATTGCCGAGTCAACAGTTATTTTTAGTTGAGGTCTCGTTTAAGTACATGTAGCTGGTTTCTACATTAAGTGATGTGTCTATGGGAGGCCCGTCGCATGAAATCAAGAGTGATTAGAGTAAGGTGACTTGTCTAAGGACACAGCCAGGACACCATATGGCGGCCCGTTTCTCAGGTTACCTAGAACAATAACAGGACGAATCAGGAACCGTGGAATCTGGATGTGTCGCTACAGTTACTCAAGGTTTATAAATATATATACATCATGTTTCATGTCATAATTGGATAATATTGAAGACACGTTTTAAAATAATTATTACTATTTCACAATTTTACAGCTTTCGTTGCAATGTATCCATCCCATTAGTTTAGGATGTCTGAGGATAGCCTTGTCTAATGAGGGTACATGCGCGTATGTACATATCTTAATTTGTCAATGTACAACAACGTCAAGCTGGCAAACGTAGTTTGGGTATAACCCGTTGGTATAAATAAACGTGAAGCGATATATCAAATACACGGGAAAAGGTACACCTAAAATTTTAACATTATAAGCATTGAAACAGACAAAGGGTGTATTCAGATATTTTCTCATAGTTTTGTAGAATTTGAAATTGTTAGGATATAGCACATATAAAAGGTTTTTTTGTGTAATTTTGTGTTTGCACTTTTGTTTTTTTTCTCTGTTTTTCTGTTTATTTATTTTCCCAGGCTCTGTAAATTTGTATGAAAATTGCAGTTAAATAAAAAAAAAATGTAAATACATCTATAATAATTCTGCTTCTCTAAAACCGATATAGATTTGTTAACTGAACATTATGTATATTGAAGATTATACAAAAGACACCTTTTCATAATTTTGAGCTAGATACGGTATAGCCAAACCAATGCCTTAAATTGCATCGTACAGCTGTTTCGTCCTTCTAGGACTCGTCAGTGATGCAAAGAACCTAAATTTTGAAGTCTAAGAGGCTACTGAGGAAACTCCAAAGTGATCGGAAGAAAAGTCGAATGAAGACGGTAAGTTTCAGCAGCCCCATATATCAGACAATTCAGTTTAGAACAGCGTCAACTATATTCTGAACCGTAACACAATTCGAACGAATTAAAACGAGGCATGCAGGTTACGGCAAACTTTGGGGACTTAAAATCAACACGTGAATAGCACATTTGAATAATTTAGTGTTAGATACAATAAGAACCAAATAATTGTCATTCAAAGGGAAGTAACTCCTAAAATGTTTTGGTAATACTTTAACAAGATAGTGTGATTTCGGTTACACTTTAAAAGGTACAATACAATACTATAATACCGATAGAAGATCGGGAAACAAGTCTGAAGTTTATATATATTTTTTTCTTATGGATATTACGAACTATACGCGATAAACATCGATAAGATGGTTAGGACATGCACAGTGAATAAGATTTCTCTCGATCATAAATACAAAACTATGTAGACACACAATTAAAAAACACAAGATGTAAAAGATAGCCTGGTGACAAAAAAAAATCAGAGTTATATCCATCGTGTTTAACAAAGAAATGTTTATTTTGCCATTTATAAGGTGCGTTTTAAGTATCAAACTGAACTTTCTTCAGTAATGAAAGATAGATTATTACAGAATTGAAACGACGGAGATGAAAGTATTCCTGGTGTAGATTCGTAAGTGTGTCACAAAGTTTAACATATATATTGTAAAAAAAACTGACAAAAACGATATGAAAGTTGCGGACAAAGCCATTCTATATAGTACGAATCTAGCATTAAGAGGCGATATGAATGACAGATCTGGATACAAATATTATATTTCACGTTTTATTATACAAAGTCAAAATTTCAAACTTCAAATCTTTTATTATGTAGCAGGGTTAAAATTTGTAAAAATACCAACCGTTGAACACACTGTTGAGAGTTATTGTATTTACTCTGAAGACATAAATGGATTTCCCCTCAGCAGTTAAACAACAGCACAATATCAACAATTATAATGAACTGCATTCAAATGTCGCACTTATACAGCACACTATTTGGGTATAAATTGTACAACTAGTCACGTTAGATTGAAATGAGAATTTTTAACATTTTATATTTACATTAAACCGACTCTATACATATACATTCGTGTACGTTATATTCAACATGTACATGTAAATCTATAGTTTTAATATATATGGATACTAGAGAATACAATATATATAGTTTCTGAATAAAAATTAGTTTTTAAATAAGATGGAAACGTGATAGTAATCATACCTATTTAAGGAACAGGGGACATTTAGTGGGGAGCGCACCTTGCTATTATCGATGATTTTTTTGTGTTTAAATGATAAATATAATCTCATAAAATTAACATTAAAACAATATAGCGTAACCGGTTCATATACAAATTACGAAACAACAAATATGATATGAAAATATCAAAGGAAGTAAATGTAGGATTTAGATAAAATATTTAGTTCGTTAATTTCTGACCTGCCGTAATGAGAGTCTGTTACGTGTAATTGTGGAATGCTGAATACTACGCCAAGTTTAGAAAGTACACTATCAAATTGGGAAAGAATTCCGACGGACAATATCTCAACTGAGGAGCAGCAAGATAATAGGCCCTTTATGGTATATTTCGTTGTATTGAGAGATTAAAACCCGCTAATCTAGCTGTTACTCTACCGTGAACGAGTGCGGAAGTCGAGATTATATTGAAAACCCGGTGAACACATATATGGGCGACGGGAACAAAGCGATGACACGTACACATATACAGGTGTAATGCGGTCACAGGTGTGTGTGTTACAGTTCTGCAAAGATGGCGGTAAACAGGAAGTGGATAGAAAAACGATAAACAGAAAGTAGCCAGTATATTTGGCCCGTGTGTGTATGTTTACACAAATACCGGGACGGGATAGCATTCCGTAGTCTCACAAGAGCTCTACAGGAGAACATGGAGTCATACATGTACCCACAACAATGTCAGATCGAATGGCAGGGTTGGTGAATACCATGTACGTACAGGTAGATATGAACAAAGTTTGTAGACTTGCTGAAGCTCTCAATCCTTTTATGAAGATATAAGTGTTTTCCGCATGTTTATTACACTTGAAGGGGTCCTCAGATTCTGCTAACCTCGTATCACTGCACCAGATTAAGTCTGATACTCAACTTTCAAGACTAGTTTTGTAAAGAAACAAAGTAATACTGTGATATAATGGGATATTTAATATACTGGTACAAAACATGAATTTATCGCAGATAATGATAAAAATGCATGCAGATATTCAATCTTTTCTATCCTTGGTGAGTGTCAAATCCCTCTCAGTAACGTAATATATTATGTAAAGTGTTTCACAGAACACAGCACATACTTCACCCTACTCCAATCTACCTACCATCAAAAGCGGAATAGGAAATTCCAGCATTTCTAATTTTCCGGATTGCTCTTCTCTTGTAGCCGTAAAAGAAAACTCATTCTGCTGGTCGTAGCTGTGATTTACATGTTCATAGCCGCTTTGGGATATTACGTCATCACTGACACAAGTTATGACGTCACACCAAAAGATGTTCGACGTTTGAGTATTCTCCTTAAATCGACCATAATAACAAATTGGAATGAAACAACTTATGATGTAGATACGTCATCAACGATACCGATCCAGAATGGGACAGTTCGGAAGTATTCGTGTGACGTCACCACGGAGCACCAGGATCTGCTGTGTGACGTAGTAGGTATAACTTGCGTCATATTTCAGCATTTCTTGGATATAAATTATTGGAATTCAAAGGCAAGATGGCAGATGCTGTTCGAGGATATAAACCAATGGGTTACTTAATGACTATCATCTGTTCTACTATGAACGGTTTTACAAGAATATACAAGATTTCAGCTACAAATACTAAATGCTTTAGAGTCACAAATATCTTTTTTGGAACGTTATATTTTCGCGAATTACGGACTTACGTAAGTTATTACTCTATATTGTGTGAGGGAAGACTCGGATTTATATCGTTTTATTTGATTGACACATAAATTATTTTTTACAATTAACTTCTCTTTTTCATTTATCGACAGTTACATAAGATAAAGGTAAAAGAGAAAAAATGTTTACACATAATCGCCCTTTACTACGTCTTTTTTCAGGCTAGACCTAATTTCCTGTCCAACTATAAAAATCCATGCTGGAAGGAGTCCGCTAGTCCAGTTCAATGTATCCCGTACTTTCAGCTGATAGGAGTTGACAAATCTGGTACCACAGACTTATTCTATAGGCTTGTCCGTCATCCTCACGTGGAAGGTAACCAAGGTTACATCGGGAAGGAAACGTTCTGGTGGGCATGGAAACGTTACGGTAAGACCCCGTCCTCCTCTTACCTCTCCTGTTACCTGTACATTATGATTTCATTGTGATGGTGATTGTAAATGAGAACGAAAACTTCGGACTATCTAACGCCTTCCTTTCACTGAGAAGTATAAAACGCCTCCGATTCGAAACAACGAAACATGGGATAGATGTTGGCGGGTATCAGTGGAAGGCTTCCTTTATCACAAATAATATCTTTTTTAATATTTATGTTTGAAGGGCTGGATCTCCAAAAAACAGTTCCACGCAGAGACTTTGCGTATTACGTACATTTCTTCCAAGAAGCGGCTGCCACTATAGCGGGGACAGTAGACGACTCGGGTTTTCATGACGTCATCACAGGTAAGGTTAGCCAAACATCGATCAAAATTGGTAGGGGTATCATGACATCAAAGAATGTATCTATAACCTATCATGACGTCATCACAGGTAAGGATAGCCAATCATGGATCGATATCTCTACGGTATGATGACATTAGAAAATGTATGGATAGCCTATCATGACGTCATCACAGGTATGAAAGTCAATCATGGATCGGTATCACTACGGTATCATGACATCATAAAATGTATTTTTAGCCTATCATGACGTCATCACAGGTAAGGATAGCCAATCATGGATCGATATTACTAGGGTATCATGACATCAGAAACTGTATCTATAGTCATTCGTTATGGGCATGCAATTGACAAATGAGCAACACTGTTATCAATTTCATGGTTAAGATAAACAATAATTGGTGGAACACCAGACGTAGTATTAAATTCCAGTAAAATGATGAAATAGATGAAATTAGATATACTCATGTATTTTCTATTTGTTTATGATTTCCAATTACCACTATATACTCTGGTTTGAAGGAGATGGATCGCCGATGGATTTTTGGGATTTCCGTGGTTGGACAGACATCCCACAAAATGACGGTCTGAAGGATCCAGGGATACTTACTCCACATCTTATTCACCATATCAACCCGAACACCAAGTTTATCGTGCTCCTACGTGACCCTATAGAGAGGTAGGGTTAACAACACCCACCCCCCACTCACCCACAACAACAGTGTTACACGACTTTCTTATCACTTAACCTGTTTACATTAATTCTTTGTGATGGAATGACGAACAAAGGTGGCGTATGACCAACAACAATGCTTTTCGAAACTAGTTAGTTTCATGCAAGACTGACACGGTCGAGAAACGGTCTTGTTTCCATGTCAACCAAGATTCAATGTGTTTGTAATACTATTCTTTTACAGGACAACATATCGTAGTTTGAGAAAAAAATGTTTTCTTTTTCTTTTTAGGTTATATTCAGATTACCACTTTCTGCCCATCAAAAGAGTTCGTACTCCCGAAACCTTCCATAGAGCCGTGTCAAGGTCGTTTGGTGTTCTGTCGTCCTGTCTCCATGGCAACACACTACGTCACTGTCTGTTTGACAGAAGTCTTCATCAACAGTTTAACAAAAATGTAATACTATCCATAGTATTGTTATTTAAAGCTACATGTATCGGAATTCAAATTAATACATTGTAAATATACATATCTTTTGAAGTCAATTTCGACATGTATGCTGACATATACGTTTAATTGCCTGTCATCGAAATTTAACAAAAGTGCATTCTAAACTTCTAAACTTAATTTAAGTCGGCAGCTTTATTGTAACCATTGTTTTGTACTAGGTTATGATTGCCTTATGTTATAGAACCATTGTTTTGTACTAGGTTATGATTGCCTTATGTTATAGAACCATTGTTTGGTACTAGGTTATCATTGCCTGATGTTATAGAACCATTGTTTGGTACTTGGTTATGATTGCCTTATGTTATAGAACCATTGTTTGGTACTTGGTTATGATTGCCTTATGTTAAAGAACCATTGTTTGGTACTTGGTTATGATTACCTGATGTTAAAGAACCATTGTTTGGTACTTGGTTATGATTACCTTATGTTAAAGAACCATTGTTTGGTACTTGGTTATGATTACCTTATGTTATAGAACCATTGTTTGGTACTTGGTTATGATTGCCTTATGTTAAAGAACCATTGTTTGGTACTTGGTTATCATTGCCTGATGTTAAAGAACCATTGTTTGGTACTTGGTTATGATTGCCTTATGTTAAAGAACCATTGTTTGGTACTTGGTTATGATTGCCTGATGTTAAAGAACCATTGTTTGGTACTTGGTTATCATTGCCTTATGTTAAAGAACCATTGTTTTGTACTAGGTTATGATTGCCTTATGTTATAGAACCATTGTTTGGTACTTGGTTATGATTACCTTATGTTAAAGAACCATTGTTTTGTACTAGGTTATGATTGCCTTATGTTATAGAACCATTGTTTGGTACTTTGTTATCATTACCTTATGTTAAAGAACCATTGTTTGGTACTTGGTTATCATTGCCTGATGTTAAAGAACCATTGTTTGGTACTTGGTTATGATTACCTTATGTTATAGAACCATTGTTTGGTACTTGGTTATCATTGCCTTATGTTAAAGAACCATTGTTTGGTACTAGGTTATCATTGCCTGATGTTAAAGAACCATTGTTTGGTACTTGCTTATCATTGCCTTATGTTAAAGAACCATTGTTTGGTACTTGGTTATGATTGCCTGATGTTAAAGAACCATTGTTTGGTACTTGGTTATGATTACCTTATGTTATAGAACCATTGTTTGGTACTTGGTTATCATTGCCTTATGTTAAAGAACCATTGTTTGGTACTAGGTTATCATTGCCTGATGTTAAAGAACCATTGTTTGGTACTTGCTTATCATTGCCTTATGTTAAAGAACCATTGTTTGGTACTTGGTTATCATTGCCTGATGTTAAAGAACCATTGCTTTGTACTAGGTTATGATTGCGTGTTGGTTAAGAACCATTGTTTGGTACTTGGTTATCATTGCCTGATGTTAAAGAACCATTGTTTGGTACTTGGTTATCATTGCCTGATGTTAAAGAACCATTGTTTGGTACATTGTTTGGTACTTGGTTATCATTGCCTGATGTTAAAGAACCATTGTTTGGTACTTGGTTATCATTGCCTGATGTTAAAGAACCATTGTTTGGTACTTGGTTATGATTACCTTATGTTATAGAACCATTGTTTGGTACTTGGTTATCATTGCCTGATGTTAAAGAACCATTGCTTTGTACTAGGTTATGATTGCGTGTTGGTTAAGAACCATTGTTTGGTACTTGGTTATCATTGCCTGATGTTAAAGAACCATTGGTTTGTACTAGGTTATGATTGCGTGTTGGTTAAGAACCATTGCTGTCACCTATGTGTGTTAAATGGTGGATGTTTTCATGGTTTCTGTCAGACATGTAAAGCCATTGTTTTTTTGCAGGCACGACTACACATAGGGTTTTATATTGTGTATCTTCATGAATGGTTCAAAGTTTTCCCAAGGAGTCAATTTCTGATCATACGATTTGAGGACTACATCAACAACATTCCAAAGTATATCAATCAAGTTTACAGATTTCTGGGTCTAGGTAAGGACTGTGTTATGTTACGGAATTAACGTACATTCCAAAGTATATCAATCAAGTTTACAGATTTCTGGGTCTAGGTAAGGACTGATTCTATAAACTAACAGATTAGATCTGTGATATTAAAGCATTAGTGACGAAAACGACCGGGCGGATGTTTACAGAACTAGCGATGATAAACATTTATTTGGTGATTTTGACTAACATGGAAATTATATTATGGTCGCGGGTGACATATTCAGAGACTGGAGACTGATTTCGTTGTTGCATTGACATCCTTAAAGAACCAAAAGATTCAAATAAAAGACGACATGGATAAAAATGTGATAATTCCATATCACATTTTTTAATTAATCAAGACTAATGTGGTAATTAGATTTTGAAATACCAGTGACTTCTTTTTAATGACATGTAGCAAAAATGATGGGATACAAAATTATCTGAAAATTATATATGTGTTACCTACTTATGATGAATATACGAATCTAAATCTTGATAAATGTTTGTATTGCGGCACGAAAACAATAGTGAAATGAACATAGGATATACTCTATCGATTCTTAAAGCATCAGTTAATTGATTTCAGAATAAAAAAATCGGTCCATGATCTCATTTCTCAAAATTCCATTTCCTTGAGCGATGGGAAGTTGCCCGTTATTTCAGACACAATGACTGGTAAGATGTAGGTTGTTGAAGACTATCGGACTCTTTCATGGTTCGTATCGTAATTTCATCGGGATACTGTATATTCCAGTTTTTTGTATAATATGACGTTAGATGCTCTTTATGTCCATAAGTTTTGCCTGATTCTCTCAATTGTGAACGTGACATCACTTACCTGGATTGACGAAGTTTGGTATGTCGGATGTTGTCGATGAAGCAGAAAGTGCTTACCCTTCTGGAAAACCTGGTCTTTTTCTCCTTGCATTTTTTTCCAATGATTCCGTATAAATCTTCTTTATGAATTATTTTGTTCATAATTTCCATCGTATGGTTGGCTTTTTGTTTGTGTCGATTTGTCGATTTATCTATTGCAAGATATGACAAAATTAGAATTTGAACGTAAAGGTAAAATTTTCTTGAATTTCCACAGCTCCTGTATCCCTACAAGAGACAGCCGTCCTTGGTATCCTTAGCCCCGTCCGTGAAAACGTTACTAAGCGGAAGGTCATGGCCAGACCAATGTTGAACAAAACCAGAGACATTCTCAGAGATATCTACCAACCTTTCAATGAGGAGCTCTCCAAAGTTTTAAAGAACGAGGAGTTTTTATGGCTTTGAAAACAAAGACATTTCAAATTAATCCGATAATTTTATGAAAACTTCCATTTTTGGCGAATCCTTTTCCAAAAATTTATTTACATCCAATTCAGTTTTACTGGATGGTCTTTGATTAATGTTTCACTGATGCATGGTTGTTATTGTCATGAGGTATTTCTATGTGTTTTATGGTCAATATTTATTGGGTGATTCAGATACATTTCATGGTCAGTGTTCATCGAGTGTTTAAGAGATATAATGGAAATTAGAATGTTTTCTGTAGGGTAGATATTTAGTAATGTTTGGTACAATGATATCTGTATTATATATTCCAGACAACAGTAAAACATTTTAACATTGTAAAGCAAACATCCTGATGATACAATAAAATATTCTACGGTAAAAATTAATTATTATTTCATAGGGCGGTCTTGTGGTTAAAGATAGAGGGATATTCTATAGGGCGGTCTTGTGGTTAAAGATAGAGGGATATTTCATAGGGCGGTCTTGTGGTTAAAGATAGAGGGATATTTTATAGGGCGGTCTTGTGGTAAAAGATATAGGGATATTTTATAGGGCGGTCTTGTGGTTAAAGATAGAGGGATATTCTATAGGGCGGTCTTGTGGTTAAAGATAGAGGGATATTCTATAGGGCGGTCTTGGGGTTAAAGATAGAGGGATATTCTATAGGGCGGTCTTGGGGTTAAAGATAGCGTGATATTTTATAGGGCGGTCTTGTGGTTAAAGATAGCGTGATATTTTATAGGGCGGTCTTGTGGTTAAAGATAGAGGGATATTCTATAGGGCGGTCTTGGGGTTAAAGATAGCGTGATATTTTATAGGGCGGTCTTGGGGTTAAAGATAGCGTGATATTTTATAGGGCGGTCTTGTGGTTAAAGATAGAGGGATATTTTATAGAGCGGTCTTGGGGTTAAAGATAGAGGGATATTCTATAGGGCGGTCTTGGGGTTAAAGATAGCGTGATATTTTATAGGGCGGTCTTGTGGTTAAAGATAGAGGGATATTCTATAGGGCGGTCTTGTGGTTAAAGATAGAGGGATATTCTATAGGGCGGTCTTGGGGTTAAAGATAGCGTGATATTTTATAGGGCGGTCTTGTGGTTAAAGATAGAGGGATATTTTATAGGGCGGTCTTGTGGTTAAAGATAGCGTGATATTTTATAGGGCGGTCTTGTGGTTAAAGATAGAGGGATATTTTATAGGGCGGTCTTGTGGTTAAAGATAGAGGGATATTTTATAGGGCGGTCTTGTGGTTAAAGATAGCGTGATATTTTATAGGGCGGTCTTTTGTGGTTAAAGATAGCGTGATATTTTATAGGGCGGTCTTGTGGTTAAAGATAGAGGGATATTTTATAGGGCGGTCTTGGGGTTAAAGATAGCGTGATATTTTATAGGGCGGTCTTGTGGTTAAAGATAGAGGGATATTTTATAGGGCGGTCTTGGGGTTAAAGATAGCGTGATATTTTATAGGGCGGTCTTGTGGTAAAAGATAGAGGGATATTTCATAGGGTGGTCTTGTGGTTAAAGATAGAGTGATATTTCATAGGGCGGTCTTGTGGTTAAAGATAGAGTGATATTTTATAGGGCGGTCTTGTGGTTAAAGATAGAGTGATATTTTATAGGGCGGTCTTGTGGTTAAAGATAGAGTGATATTTTATAGGGCGGTCTTGTGGTTAAAGATAGAGTGATATTTTATAGGGCGGTCTTGTGGTTAAAGATAGAGTGATATTTTATAGGGCGGTCTTGTGGTTAAAGATAGAGTGATATTTTATAGGGCGGTCTTGTGGTTAAAGATAGAGTGATATTTTATAGGGCGGTCTTGTGGTTAAAGGTAGAGTGATATTTTATAGGGCGGTCTTGTGGTTAAAGATAGAGGGATATTTTATAGGGCGGTCTTGTGGTTAAAGATAGAGTGATATTTTATAGGGCGGTCTTGTGGTTAAAGATAGAGTGATATTTTATAGGGCGGTCTTGTGGTTAAAGATAGAGTGATATTTTATAGGGCGGTCTTGTGGTTAAAGATAGAGTGATATTTTATAGGGCGGTCTTGTGGTTAAAGATAGAGTGATATTTTATAGGGCGGTCTTGTGGTTAAAGATAGAGTGATATTTTATAGGGCGGTCTTGTGGTTAAAGATAGAGTGATATTTTATAGGGCGGTCTTGTGGTTAAAGATAGAGGGATATTCTATAGGGCGGTCTTGGGGTTAAAGATAGAGGGATATTTCATAGGGCGGTCTTGTGGTAAAAGATATAGGGATATTTTATAGGGCGGTCTTGTGGTTAAAGATAGAGTGATATTCCATATGGCGGTCTTGGGGTTAAAGATAGAGGGATATTTTATAGGGCGGTCTTGTGGTTAAAGATAGAGGGATATTTTATAGGGCGGTCTTGGGGTTAAAGATAGAGGGATATTTTATAGGGCGGTCTTTTTGTTAAAGATAGAGGGATATTTTATAGGGCGGTCTTGGGGTTAAAGATAGAGGGATATTTTATAGGGCGGTCTTGGGGTTAAAGATAGAGGGATATTTTATAGGGCGGTCTTGTGGTAAAAGATAGAGGGATATTTCATAGGGCGGTCTTGGGGTTAAAGATAGAGGGATATTTCATAGGGCGGTCTTGTGGTTAAAGATAGAGGGATATTTTATAGGGCGGTCTTGTGGTTAAATATATAGGGATATTTTATAGGGCGGTCTTGGGGTTAAAGATAGAGTGGTATTCTATAGGGCGGTCTTGTGGTTAAAGATAGAGTGATATTTTATAGGGCGGTCTTGTGGTTAAAGATAGAGTGATATTTTATAGGGCGGTCTTGTGGTTAAAGATAGAGTGATATTCTATAGGGCGGTCTTGTGGTTAAAGATAGAGGGATATTTTATAGGGCGGTCTTGGGGTTAAAGATAGAGGGATATTTTATAGGGCGGTCTTGTGGTTAAAGATAGAGGGATATTTTATAGGGCGGTCTTGGGGTTAAAGATAGAGGGATATTTTATAGGGCGGTCTTGGGGTTAAAGATAGAGGGATATTTTATAGGGCGGTCTTGTGGTAAAAGATAGAGGGATATTTCATAGGGCGGTCTTGGGGTTAAAGATAGAGGGATATTTCATAGGGCGGTCTTGTGGTTAAAGATAGAGGGATATTTTATAGGGCGGTCTTGTGGTTAAATATATAGGGATATTTTATAGGGCGGTCTTGGGGTTAAAGATAGAGTGGTATTCTATAGGGCGGTCTTGTGGTTAAAGATAGAGTGATATTTTATAGGGCGGTCTTGTGGTTAAAGATAGAGTGATATTTTATAGGGCGGTCTTGTGGTTAAAGATAGAGTGATATTTTATAGGGCGGTCTTGTGGTAAAAGATAGAGTGATATTCTATAGGGCGGTCTTGTGGTTAAAGATAGAGGGATATTTCATAGGGCGGTCTTGTGGTTAAAGATAGAGGGATATTTTATAGGGCGGTCTTGTGGTTAAAGATAGAGGGATATTTTATAGGGCGGTCTTGGGATTAAAGATAGAGGGATATTTCATAAGGCGGTCTTGGGGTTAAAAATAGAGTGATATTTCATAAGGCGGTCTTGGGGTTAAAGATAGAGGGATATTCTATAACCTGTTGTAATTGGAAGAAAAACATTAAATCTATTAAGGGGTGGATGACTCCTAATCTAGAATTTAATTTTCCTTTAGATCCTGTGTATATAGTTTTCTCATTCCCTCCTAGGTTTTAAATTGTAGGCCCTTGATGCAGTCTCTTACTCAAAATTTGTTTTGAAAGTTGCTATACACTTGTGTATATTTTGCACTTTCTTTAATTTATTCCAGTTCAGATGAATGACTACTACCTCTTTCCAATAAATGTGGTGATTCGCTCCAATGTTCCCTGTGTCACCAGCACTAGAACAACCCATGTTGTGATCGCTGATATCATTGAAATACTGTTATGTTGTATAGAATACCATCCATTGAAAAATCATCTTCACCATGAATATGTTCTTAAAAGAAAAAAAAACATATTTCTTGTACATTCATCCATCGACATGCTTTCCCTGGTATTAGTCTATCTATAGATTTAAAGTCATCAACTTTTGCCTGTATATATTGACAGTCCCTTTCTTGCCTCATATTAAAAAATTGTAACCATTAAACACTCCATATTTGTGACAGACTTCTCATTCTTGGAAGAGTTATGTCCCCATACACAGAGGTTTGGTGTTTGATGTAGGCGTTCAATTTCTTGTTTTTGTCTGGAAATGTATAAGAGTGTGGCAGTGCTACCTTTTCGTATAAGAGTGTGGCAGTATTACATTTTGTATAAGAGTGTGGCAGTATTACATTTTGTATAAGAGTGTGGCAGTATTACATTTTGTATAAGAGTGTGGCAGTATTACATTTTGTATAAGAGTGTGGCAGTATTACATTTTGTGTAAGAGTGTGGCAGTATTCCATTTTGTGTAAGAGTGTGGCAGTATTACATTTTGTGTAAGAGTGTGGCAGTATTCCATTTTGTTTAAGAGTGTGGCAGTATTACATTTTGTGTAAGAGTGTGGCAGTATTACATTTTGTATAAGAGTGTGGCAGTATTACATTTTGTTTAAGAGTGTGGCAGTATTACATTTTGTATAAGAGTGGCAGTATTACATTTTGTGTTAGAGTGTGGCAGTATTACATTTTGTATAAGAGTGTGGCAGTATTACATTTTGTATAAGTACGGACGATTTACGTGGGAACATTTATAACACGGAGACATGTGCTGTTACAGGCTTTTTAACTTACTTTTACTTGTTTGTAACGGTCCATAATTCCGTAATGTCCTGGCGTTTTTGTTTTATTTTTTCTCTTACAATAGCGAGCATTAACGAGAAGGAATAAGCAGAATGAAATCGAATGATAAACTGTTATTTTTATTTGGAATGATGATAAAAGAGCTACACAAAGAAAGTTGTAAATCATTCTGAATGAATGCAGCTTACCATAGAGATGCCCGAGACTAAAAACATACCAACATGGCAACATAATCACAATTCAAACTCACATTCCATTAACCGAGGGCAAAATGTGAACAAAACAAAGATTCACATGGAAACTTCTGTAATAGAACATAGAGAATAAGTCCAGGTGTCCCGGAAAAATAAGTATCTTCGGTTTCCAAGATAGTAATGTCACATTCTCATTTTGTTTTTTAAAGAAAAAGATCGAGAAAAAACAACTTGATGTAGAAGAGTCTGTCGTATCTTTCATTTCTAGTTCTGGTGGATACATACGATGGACATAGTATAAATTTCTTGTTATTTAAAGACAAGACGTCATCAATATATCTAAAGGTGAAATTAAACGACTTTGCACTATCTTTTTTACCTGTTTTGAAACAAAGTACATAAATGTAACAACGTATCACAGTCTCTTCTCCACTCTCAACAACTACATGTAACAACCTACACGTACGTGTATCAGAACCTCTTCTTCACTCTCAACATCTACATGTAACAACCTACACGTCCGTGTATCAGAGCCTCCTTTTCACTCTCAACATCTACATGTAACAACCTACACGTCCGTGTATCAGAGCCTCCTTTTCACTCTCAACATCTACATGTAACAACCTACACGTCCGTGTATCAGAGCCTCTTCTTCACTCTCAACATCTACATGTAACAACCTACACGTACGTGTATCAGAGCCTCCTTTTCACTCTCAACATCTACATGTAACAACCTACACGTCCGTGTATCAGAGCATCTTCTTCACTCTCAACATCTACATGTAACAACCTACACGTACGTGTATCAGAGCCTCTTCTTCACTCTCAACATCTACATGTAACAACCTACACGTACGTGTATCAGAGCCTCCTTTTCACTCTCAACATCTACATGTAACAACCTACACGTCCGTGTATCAGAGCCTCTTCTTCACTCTCAACATCTACATGTAACAACCTACACGTCCGTGTATCAGAGCCTCTTCTTCACTCTCAACATCTACATGTAACAACCTACACGTCCGTGTATCAGAGCCTCTTCTTCACTCTCAACATCTATATGTAACAACCTACACGTACGTGTATTAGAGCCTCCTTTTCACTCTCAACATCTACATGTAACAACCTACACGTCCGTGTATCAGAGCCTCTTCTTCACTCTCAACATCTACATGTAACAACCTACACGTCCGTGTATCAGAGCCTCTTCTTCACTCTCAACATCTACATGTAACAACCTACACGTACGTGTATCAGAGCCTCCTTTTCACTCTCAACATCTACATGTAAAAACCTACACGTCCGTGTATCAGAGCCTCCTTTTCACTCTCAACATCTACATGTAACAACCTACACGTCCGTGTATCAGAGCCTCCTTTTCACTCTCAACATCTACATGTAACAACCTACACGTCCGTGTATCAGAGCCTCTTCTTCACTCTCAACATCTACATGTAACAACCTACACGTACGTGTATCAGAGCCTCCTTTTCACTCTCAACATCTACATGTAACAACCTACACGTCCGTGTATCAGAGCCTCTTCTTCACTCTCAACATCTACATGTAACAACCTACACGTCCGTGTATCAGAGCCTTTTCTTCACTCTCAACATCTACATGTAACAACCTACACGTACGTGTATCAGAGCCTCCTTTTCACTCTCAACATCTACATGTAACAACCTACACGTCCGTGTATCAGAGCCTCTTCTTCACTCTCAACATCTACATGTAACAACCTACACGTCCGTGTATCAGAGCCTCTTCTTCACTCTCAACATCTACATGTAACAACCTACACGTACGTGTATCAGAGCCTCCTTTTCACTCTCAACATCTACATGTAACAACCTACACGTCCGTGTATCAGAGCCTCCTTTTCACTCTCAACATCTACATGTAACAACCTACACGTCCGTGTATCAGAGCCTCCTTTTCACTCTCAACATCTACATGTAACAACCTACACGTCCGTGTATCAGAGCCTCTTCTTCACTCTCAACATCTACATGTAACAACCTACACGTACGTGTATCAGAGCCTCCTTTTCACTCTCAACATCTACATGTAACAACCTACACGTCCGTGTATCAGAGCCTCTTCTTCACTCTCAACAACTACATGTAACAACCTACACGTACGTGTATCAGAGCCTCCTTTTCACTCTCAACATCTACATGTAACAACCTACACGTACGTGTATCAGAGCCTCTTCTTCACTCTCAACAACTACATGTAACAACCTACACGTACGTGTATCAGAGCCTCTTCTTCACTCTCAACATCTACATGTAACAACCTACACGTCCGTGTATCAGAGCCTCTTCTCCACTCTCAACATCTACATGTAACAACCTACACGTACGTGTATCAGAGCCTCTTCTTCACTCTCAACATCTACATGTAACAACCTACACGTACGTGTATCAGAGCCTCTTCTTCACTCTCAACATCTACATGTAACAACCTACACGTCCGTGTATCAGAGCCTCTTCTTCACTCTCAACATCTACATGTAACAACCTACACGTACGTGTATCAGAGCCTCCTTTTCACTCTCAACATCTACATGTAACAACCTACACGTCCGTGTATCAGAGCCTCTTCTTCACTCTCAACAACTACATGTAACAACCTACACGTACGTGTATCAGAGCCTCCTTTTCACTCTCAACATCTACATGTAACAACCTACACGTACGTGTATCAGAGCCTCTTCTTCACTCTCAACAACTACATGTAACAACCTACACGTACGTGTATCAGAGCCTCTTCTTCACTCTCAACATCTACATGTAACAACCTACACGTCCGTGTATCAGAGCCTCTTCTCCACTCTCAACATCTACATGTAACAACCTACACGTACGTGTATCAGAGCCTCTTCTTCACTCTCAACATCTACATGTAACAACCTACACGTACGTGTATCAGAGCCTCTTCTTCACTCTCAACATCTACATGTAACAACCTACACGTACGTGTATCAGAGCCTCTTTTCACTCTCAACATCTACATGTAACATAGTTTTCGCCTGTTTCTGGTGAAATACGTTTTGTAAACACGAGAACACTGTAGCATCATACTGAAATGAGACGGAACATTTGAGATACAGCAGACAAAATGTCATCCAATGATTTGGCTCTCAAACCTTGCGGGAGTGACCGTTTTGCTCGTAGCCGCGGCGGGTTCGCAAGGAAGACGGGCGACAGGGATTAAGTTACAGTATACGGTTCAGACATGCGTACATCAATCCCCGGTCATCGCCGCGATGATGGGCGATAAGGATTAACTTACTGTATACGGTTCAGGAATGCGCACAGGGATTAACTTTTAATAGTAACGTTAACTGTCACACGGTTACGATGTTTCCTTGCAGTACATATACAACGCACTTTTTTCAAGTTTAATGTTCGCGAGTTCAGCACCACACCGACCTTCTGTTAAGTCCCGTTAAGTCCTGTTTGATATTCTGTGACATACAATACGTGAAATGCGTTAAATCACCAGAGAATTAATTCACACTTTCCTCGATTGCACAGTTGTTTTCAAGTCGATGCATTTGTGGCCCTGGCAAAAAATTAGCTGTTCGTTTCCAAGCAAAACTTGACGACAGCTCCCAGATGCACAATTTAGTGTTGATAACCACCATATAAGGACAGCTGGCAGAACCATACACGGATGAGACGCAGCGACATACCTGTGACCCGACCTGCCTGCTCATCGTATGAAAACCATGGACTTTGAAGACAGTAAATAAATATCTATCGAACTGTATCCAAACAATGTAAAATGGCTAATGCAAGGCGTATACAGACCCCCTTGTATAACTGAAAACAAAAGTTTACATGTTGCAGAAATCTTCAACAACTTCTTAGTAAATGTAGCTAAAATTATTGGGACAACCAGACGTAATATTGACGAGGACCACCCAGGCCAGCAGGTTATGACAGAACACACACAACAAGAAACAAAGATCACATTTAAACCAGTAGACAAAGATTTCATCACCAATTAACTATACAAAATAAATCCTAAGAAAGCTACAGGATATGACAACATCCCACCAAAACTACTAAAATTAAGCACAACCATGATTAATTCTCACTCACTACATCTAAATTTCCAGACTCACTAAAAATAACACAAGTCAGACCACCATAAAAAAAGAACAGCACATTTGATAAAGGAAGTTATAGTTATAGAAACTATATGCTTCCCGCCCTTTCTACGGTTTTTGAGAGATGCATGCACACACAGCTTTGTCACTTCTTTGAAGGTGTTTTTCACCCCTACTTGTCATCATGTAGGGCTGGCTATGGGTGTCAAACGGCTTTATTGGGGGTCATTGAGGACAGGTATGTGGTATAAGACCAGCACAGTTATGTTGGTTGTATACTTGTGGATCTCTCGCCTTTGACTGTCTGCCACACAATCTCCTCCTACTCCGACAGAAATATGGACTCTCTAACTCAGCAACATAACTTCAGACTATCTCAAACACAGGACATTAAATGTAAAATTAGGATGTCATACAGGCACTTTTCTCTCAATATACAAAGTCCCTCAATGTTCAAATTTAGACCCAATCCTCATTAATATATCCAACAACGACATCTGTCACTTTATACAACACTGCGATCTCTACAAATACGCCGACGATTTTAGGAAATCCAAACGGCGCGACGCTAGACAACGGCGGCCAAAATTACCTAAAACTTAACCCTATTACACATACATCTTTAGACACTATAAAATCATCACTACAAAAAGACAGCAATATAATCATATGCTGGTTCATAGACAACCACATGCAAGAAAATCCAGACACATTTCAGGGCATTGCTATTGGAAAAAAATACAAAAAAAATATTACATTTCGATTTGGAAACACAATCAAATGTGAACCAGTAGACAGATTGTTAGGGAACACAATAAATTTTCAGTTGAATTTTCACATACGTCTCAAACATCTGCAAAAAAGCATGTAAACAACTAAATGTGCTCAGACGAATAGGAAAACACATTAACATATTAGAACTGATCATCTATCACTGGTTCATCTTATCAAATTTCAACTTCTGTACACTCACATGGCACTTTTGTTGCGTAACTAATACCAAAATAATTGCAAAAGTTCTAGAAAGGGCGCTCAGGTTTATTTACAATGACCAAAACAACACATACGAACTATTACCAGGTACTTCAACTGTACTGTATATCCGGTGCCGTATTCTATTGTTCATCCAATAGCTTGTGATCGATGGTCTATTTATATAGCATCGTAGTTCAATGCCACGTAATGTGAAACGCACACGTAAAAGAATATAAAGCAATGTATTTTTATGGATATATGTGTGGCGACCTGAATGCTGAAGAAATACCTGCTAAAGACAAGGTTAAAAACAGGTGTCAGTGTTAATAGACATAACAGCGAGTCATTATCATTCGGTAGAACGTTACAATTACTTAATACAACTGTACACCCATCATTCTATTGCGGTTACTGTATTATTATTGATTTTCGCGAGAGATTATTTTTAATGAAATCGTGGGTTCTTTTTCGAATGTACATTTCTCCGATCTATTAAGAGTAGTGAGAATAGATTCATTGAGCTATATTTATCCACGAAATCGAATGTCCACGAAATAGCGATTTTTTATGAACATACGAATATTGAGCCTCCTGAAGGTATATGAATTTACAGTAACGAACAACGCGATAGGAATTCTATAATTCTGACTATAAACAGGATCAGTTTCTGGGAAGCAACAACAGAGGCTGATGGCATACGGAACGTGTATCCATTGAAACACTCATGTGAGAAATGTAGGTTAATTAACACGATGAGAATCACGCAGTCGTAGAGAGTTTAGTCTCGTTGACAGTGTTATATTTTGTTTAATATATAAAATGAAATTCAAAGCAAACACTTGAAGTAAAGGTTAAATAGTTCTTATCATTCACACTAAATATTCATCATGAAGACATCAATTCTACATTCTGTTTTTTTAGTTCATGTTAGACAAGACGCCTTTTTCATTTCACCATATCTCGCCGTCCAGAAAAAAAAAGACATTTAACCATTCACGAAATTCATTTGTCATTCCACAAGATTTTACACATTCATACACATATTCACGAAGGCACATATGTTCCTTATAGTAGAATAATGATATATAACGGAGATCCCATGTGCCTTAAAAAACATAAACATTCTCACTTTATACAGATATTATACTGTTTTGACACATTCTCGAAATTTCCTTTATTGCCAAACAAGACGGGGAATTTTGTCAATAAAACAATCCTGATGTGCTGAATATTTTGGACAACAGCTAAACGACTGTTCAACCGATTGGTAGATCTTCAATGTTAAAATAGGTTTTAGATAGAATTACCATTCCATATCTAATTTTTAAAACAATTTCAGGTTTAGTTTTTTTCATTTAAGCTCGAAAATAATAAAACGTCAAACAGAAACGCATTTGAGACAAGTGTTAAAACCTGGTCGATTAAGCAAGCAAATATTGTAGAACACGGTCATCCAAGTCATATCGACTCTGTATGGGTATATATTATCTAAAGCTAATGTCATAATAGGTAATATTCCACACATTGCAATACAAAAACATGTAAAAGCAACATCTTCATTGATTGCAATCATGTAAAATAAAAACAAACTTTCTCAAGTTTACAAAACCGTAGATTTATAGTTCAATATGCCTAGCATGATTACAGGGTTTACAAAATACCAGTGCTGTACAGATATCCATAACTACATATACGACTTTTTTCATACAAAAACTAACTATAACATTACTTTTATGCTTATTTGATATAAGAACAAGTACATGCAAATTAAAACGTGTCTTTTTCATAGAAAAGATTTTTATCAAATGCATGTAAAGAGATAGACATCCACGATTACACATGTGATGTTTTCATACAAACACTCATTTTGACACTATTTGTAAACTAAATGAAATCTAGGGGTCCAAAGAGCCTGCAAAGCACACTTGTATAATTTAGATATTCAGCCATTTGATAAATATTTTCAAACATGTCAAACAATTTCTGATATAATTATTGGTTGCCGCCCTTTTCGTCCAACAGAGGTCAAATTTTCTATTCATAAAAATGGCTTCAGACCAAACTTGGACAATATCCTTGCATGGAAGAAGGACTTTCTAGTACTTACATTTCCCTAATTGGGCCCACGCTTCCTGTCCTAGGGACCGGGATGCGCCGTTTATATAGTCCTCTTCCCACAAGAATACTACTGACCAATTCTGGGAGATATTCATTTACTCTTATAGGAGAGGTAAGATTTCAAAGAATTTGCAAAATTTGTCCTTTTAAGCCCCTCTCCTAAAGCCCATGGGAACTGAGAACCAATCTTTAAACAAGCATTGTTCCCTTCACTCAAGAATACTACTGACCAAATTTGGGCAATATCCATTCATTCTTATAGGAGTAGTAAGATTTCAAAGAACTTCCACTTTTGGGTCCCGCCTCTAAAGAACCTGAGAATTGAGAACCATTCCTTACATAAACTTTGTTCCCCTTCCCCAAGAATACTGACCAAATTTGGGTGATTTCTAATCATTCCTAATATAGAAGTAGGAATGTAAGGAATTTCCCAAATTGGGCCCCGCGCCACCTACTCCAGGGGACCAGAATCCATTGTTTATACAAATCTGATTCTGCTTCATCACAGATAACTTCACAGTAAATTTGAGAAATATCTATGCATACCTAAAGGAGGAGAAGGACGTTTTTTCTCCTCCCGCTCAAAGGGGCTGAGATCCTACCATTCATACAGATTTGATTCCTTCTTCACTTTGCTGCAGACTAAATGTCGGCAAAATCCAACCATTCCTAAAGCAGGAGTAGGAATTTAAAATTTGCCTTATTGGGCCCCGCCACGCCCAGTACAGTACAGCCCAGCCCAGCCCCGCAGGGCTTACCGTAGGGATGTTTCTGACCAAATTTGGTCAAAATTCTGTAAGTTGGATATGACTAGTAGCGCTTAGTGTGAAAAGTTGACGGACGGAGCAGTATGTCATGAGGAAGTTTTATCAAGTACATTTAAAGCGAAGTGAAAGAATGATGTTCTGTACAAGAGGTAGCACCGTGCTTGAATTTATCGGTAAGGGGTGAAAATAGTGAATAAACTATTAATGTCATGGTTATCTCCCCTGTGGTTTATAACGCATATTAACGTAACCAACATCTGCTTGAATATTAAATGATTCTGGTTTATGATCTAAAGGATGCAGTCCCAACCAGAATTTTTTGAAACCACTTTGACTTAATTGTCTATAAATGTTTAATAATTTTGGATATTCTGATTTTGCTGGCCAATCTGGAAATAGGTGATACTCCAAAGAAAACTGTTTAATCCTTGGCAACAGTCCACTCTGTAGAAGATATTCAATCACTGCCCATTCATGACCTTCCACGTCTATCTTAAGAACGTCTATATCCCGCTATAAAATAAGAACAATTCATACCACTATAAAAGTAATTAAACACGAACATATTGTATGTGTGTACTTTGAAAAGGCCTCGTATCTTGACAAAAGCGCTTGTAAACAACTACAGAAATGTAATTCGACACTAATGATAAAAAGTTCATTGGGTCTCCAAACCAACCAACAATGTTAATGTGACTAGATGTTCTACACAATGGTATTTACATAGCCAATGTTTGAGAGTTTGATGGGACAACAATGTATTAGACTAAATGTAGTCCTTGATATGTCACTAAAATTCAAGCTAGTTGTACTATACGAAAATCTATTTTGTTGTAAACAACTTAGAACTTTAAAATGCATCTTTTAACATGTAAGGCAAAAACCCTGTCCGACCTCTATCGACCATTGTAAATATAGCAATGGACAAAAAAAGGATTCAATAATGGTGAAATTGACGAATGATACAGGGGCCGTATACGTGAATAGCTTTACTATTAAAAGTGTCACTGTATCTGATCTGGTTTCTTAACTCAAATGTTTCATGGATGATAAAAACAAAATTTGATGTACATCGAACGAATTTCGAGGTTGCATAATGGTATGTTTTCATGGTTTTGATGATGGATGTCGCTCCTTTGTAATCTTCAAAAGGAGCGAATCATCCTGTGATTGGTCAGTTGTTTTTCTCCATGAACCAATCAAATTCTTTGCCTTCAATTTTGCCAATACAGAGAGCAAAAGTGATCGTAATCCCTGGAGCAATGAGAATGTTCATTCTTCGTTAAATTTTCGGTAAGACTTTTTACGACCGACATGGTCATCTCATATATAACCATTTTCCTTGTACAATGTGAAGCTGGACGTGTTTAATGGTCGTTGGTATCCGTTGTGGTTCCACTATTTTTACACTTATTCTCATTTTGGAACGTGACATTACTTATTTAGATTTGGACAACACACTTCAGGAACATTCGTCTTAGTCTTCTTGCACGTTTTCGTGAGTCTACATGTAAATCTCTCTTTTGGTCAAATTTTGTTTTCACAAATTTGTGTTTAAATTAAGACTTCATTGACGTGTCTGTATCCCTATTGTTTTTGTTTAAATCGTTTTAATATACATATACTTGTAGACCTGTTTTTCAGACCTACAATTTGTTCTAGAACTTTAAAAAGCAATTTCTAATATGTGTTTATATCAAAATCACATAAGCATTATTAGCCCTACTCTTATTAACGTATATGCCATATTAAACTAATATATTTAAAATTTCTTTTCACCATTCACTGTAAAGTCGTTTAATTCTAAAATACTGACCTATTTTTTAATCTCTCAAAATAAATGTTGTTTTCGATGGTTCAAATTTTACACTATGGATTCGTGAATTTTCTTTTTCGTTTCTTATAATAGGCCATGCTAATCCGGAAGTTAAGTTTGTTTCAAAACTTGAACCACCAATGGGACGTTTCCGTTGTCACATCAATCACCTTATTAATTTGTGGGATAAGCTACTTCTCTATAAGACATTGCTATAAATTTTTGGCATGACTCCAACTGTTGTTTGAAATATTTCCACATCTGCAGCAGATAACAACGTTTAGTTGTCATGGTCGATCATTTTGCCCCTTATCTTAATGTCAGCAAACACATGTTAGCGTTAACCTTTGTCAGCTGTGAGATATAGTGTTTGCTGAGTCACAACAGATAGGTCCCAAATCCGCAGTGTCTGAAAAACCTGTTCATAAATGGCTATCAAGAAATCTTGTTTTCGGGAATATTCTTTCCAGTGGAAAGGGAATGCCACGCCCTTCTGACATGAGCTCACTATTTAATGGTATAGCGATAAGCTTGACAGCAAATAGGGGCCGAGAATAAGGTTTCGTAATCTCCCCTAATTTACAAGAAAATACACTTCCAATTGATGGCTATCATACAATTTTCTCACTCTGCGTTTTATCATTTTCGTCATTGTCTGGGCATTTAATTGTTATCACAATAAATAAATAAATGATAGATAAATAAATAAATGCTTTCTGTTGGTCAATTTACTTACATCTTTATGTCCTAGAGCCGCCATTATTGACCCTAGCGTCATAATCGTCCATGTTTGTTTCTCACGTACATACATATCCTTTCTCGCGTTGAAGTTTTCAATGACCTTACCACCTAGACCGATGGCATGGAAATGGACTGTAGAATTCCTAATGTAATCTTTAACTCCCATACTGAAAAATAGAGCAGGATTGATGACGATGTTTATCTAGTCTGAACATTAATCATAGGCATGTTACCATATAGTTGGTCATTTTCGCGAGGTTGATCTTTTCGCTATTTCACAGTACATCAAAATGACGGCAAAATTTTAATCCCCGAAATTATGAAACATAGTGTAAGAAATACATTTACATCCAGATCACGAAATTTAGTTCATAAAAATGAAAGTCAATCGTTTTAAAACAAAATCGCGAAAACCTGACTTGTAAAGGTATTGTTGTAGTGAATCGATATTGAGCTATCAACATATGCTTTGAGCACGTGGTAGACATTTCAACTATTTTTTACGATATAAAAGTCTTTGGGGGAAATATATTTTGCCATTTAGTTCGATAACTTTTTAATTTCTTCTGTCGTCTCCCAGGTTACATAAGTCAGACACTTCGCATCACAAACGGGTCGAAGAATCACCAAACAGCTGTATGATCCAGATTAATACATTATTTGACTCTACTTTCTCCAATTCTTAATATGCATTGTGCTGTTCATTTGTGTGTCGTATGTACAATCTATGATATAATAAGATACCGCTACTCATATGGGGTCTTTTGATAAATAACGCTTATAATCATCCGAAAAAGGTTGCTTAAGTTGTGAATTTTCATTTTCTATACTTGGTATTTCATATAATATAGGCTGCACTTAGGTCAAATCATTGACCTACTTTAAATAAATTCAATGTGTGTAGCTTTCATACCTAACCAAAGATAACAATGCACCACATATGAACGCACCTGGGGTCAAATGAATGCACTTCGCAACCTTGTTCAGCCATGTCGTCGTCAAAGGAAAAATCATTTCCAATCCTGAAAACAGCACATAAAAAAACAAAATAAATTAAAAAATTCATGGACACAAAAAAGTGACTAGTATGATGCGTTTACCTCAATATCAATTTTACTGCCAAGAAACGGAGAAGCGAAGTTAACGTTACAAACATATCAAATTGCACTGTCTGAGTTCATACACAATAGTTCCAATTTCGATTTGTTTTCACTAATAATTGAGTGAATTAAACGAAACGTTGAACAATTTGGATGAGATTTGTGTAGACTGCAAAACAAACATATCCATTTTATAAATTATGCAATACAGGAATAAAGAGCATTGTTTATCACATATATATACATATTGACAGTTATGATTCAGTCTTGTATCATCTTGTATCATTTCGTTACTATCTTAATTCGCTAATTCATAATTCTACAAAATTATATATTTCCAAATTGTTTACATATCATTATCAGTAAGGATTGGTTATATTAACACCCAGTGTACACGAAAAAAGTTTCGTTTTTGAGAACACGTATTTAAACCCCATGAAAATATAGGATAGTGTAGTAACTATTATACATGTTATGTATCTGCAACGCTACAACATACATTATTGAGTTTTGTTAAATCCTTGTATCATCTATAAATGTATCTCATGAAACAGGGTGTGGGTATTTAAAACATTTCTTAATCAGTCTATTTTTATAAACATATGACTGTGTATATATTTGAAATAATACTCGCCGTGTCAATTCCTGAAATTTCAGTGTCGTTTTGCAGTAAGAAAATTATCTTCTTTTTGTTCTTTGTTTTGTTTTACTTATGAAAATAAATATCCCTTCAAATATCGCAGAGGACATCACTTACCCGAATGAGTATACAAGACAGGGGTACTCTGGCAGGAATTTTCCATCTAGACACACATACCAGTTACCCATGTGAGTGGAATTTCGACAGCGGTATTCCTGTGGCCTCTTACGAAAATCTCTAAATTGGCAAGAAAGGTCATTTTCAGAAGATATAAGATTCAAGTACACAATGTTTTTAATACAGTCTGAAAGTTCATGTCATCTTAGCAAACATGGGTTTTAGCTTGTCTACCCATCAGCCATGACGGTCGGCAGCTACCTACCGCAAATAATTCATCATTTTGAATAAAAGATTTGTAAGCTACTTTGGATTTAAGAGTATAGTTCGACTTGGTTAAATTGCCTTGAAAATAAACAAAGAAAATACCGACATGTCAACAGAATATTAATTCAAACTCGAATTCGATTTATTTGGCAAAAAATGTACACAGACCCATGGAAATTCAAAGGAAGAAAAGGACCAGCTGTTCTTTAAGGTAAACGTCGTCTGGTTTTTCGTGATGTACATCTCTGTCGATCTATCGCAGAAATGTCACTTTCCTAAAAGGTACGGAACCAGTAGGCACAATAACGAGAATCAAAGCACCCGACCCCATATCGTATAACAAAATACTGGGGTGGTCGGGTGGCGCAGTGGTAACGCACTCCCCTTTCACCTAGCCGTGCAGGGTTCGATTCGAGGTACGGACTTGAAAAGGTGAGGGTCACATGTCCGACCAAGTGGATTATCTCCATAATCACCCTCAGTAAGTCTATCACAGTTAATGTTAATTGTAAAACACGGATTCTGAACGCGAACACTGAAATTATTATCTACATTGTATAACCGTTATATACAGCGTGGGTTCTTCAATACACTGTACGTTTTTATCCCACAATTTTATACATTCACATGTAGCACCAATTAATCATGATATCAGAGACAATGTAAACTGGCTGACGGTGGCACATACCTGCGTTTAGCAGCTATTACACTTACATATCAGCGTATATTGCATTACAAAACCTCCAATGATTTGCTCTTATTCAGTGAATTAAAGATAATTGATATTTTGAATTATCAAACTTACTCGCGTAATTTTATCCTTTGAAACACAACCTGTTATACAGTACCTAAAAACACCAATGATGAAGGAAAATGACATAACTATACTTAATTAACAACATACAAACGTACAGTTCCAGGAACGATGCTGCCGTGAACCAGTCAGTTTGAATGATTGACTGGTTCAGGTTATATGTAGGGCGGTTTACATTGTAGTCATTTGCATGAACCGGAATGACAGGTATAGATATTGGTTTTGTTCTGTCCTTCTCGATCGTGTCTGAAGACAGCTGTTCTATACTTGCAACAGATATACCACTTTTCTCTTGTGGACAGACAACAGCTTCTGTAGAAAAAAAAATCAAAAGAACTTTTAATAACCAGAAACAGTGTTAAGATCAGTTATTGATAGGTCTAGATAAACGTGAAGCCTTCATCACGTTACAACTTGTGTCCTCATCTGTAATATACATAAATCATAATAGATTACAATACATACATCATCAAATATTTACCAGTTTAATAACACTACATCTTCTGAACGAGAAACGGGTCTACATATATAATACATTGAACAATAGATTCCAAGAAAAATCTGGAAACATTTTAGGAGTGAAAAGGCAAATCGGATCATTTGTTTTAGATGCATATTGACACATAGTATACAAGCATGTCCTTTTGTATAATGAATCCCCTCCTATGTAAGAATAAAACTTTTTCTTAAGTTTCTTAATCTAGAATTTTACATGTTGTAGATTCCTTGACTCAAGTGCCAACGAGAAATGATGTCGGTGTTTATTATTTAGAGTACATTAAATAAATTTGTACACTACTAGAACAGGGGATTTTAAGGTATGTTATGAATTTTATCTATATTTTCAATATGCTGCATCATGAAAATCCGCCAATGAATATATTGAATCTTTGTTTCAACGTATATTTCGAAAAGCTTGTGGTTTCTGATAGAAGCCTCCGCAGTACCCGTGTACAATTCAAGACAAGAACACAAAACTATGATTTGGACAGGGAAAAAACAATTGATATTATATATCTATTTATATGTTTGATTTTTTAATTCATTTTATCATTATCAACAAATAAGAAATTAACGATATAATAAGCCAGGTCATAGAGGTTTTATTCCTGGATGTCGAAAAAGCCTCACAAAATGTTTTGATCGTAAAGTCTGAGATTGTTACCATGCAGGAATTGTTTATCATCATTATTTTTATCCTCCTCTCATAAGGAATCGTTATGTTATCTCACAGATATTGGTGTAGTTGAATATCACATGTATTATTCCCCTTTCTTACGTTTATCAATATATAACAAGATGTAGATTGAAAAGCAGTATTGCATTAACGGATTCTGTGTCACATCTTGCATCAATATCACAATTAGAAGTGGTGTGATAGACGATTTGAATTTAACTTCTCGTTCTCCTGTCTTTGCACATGCAAAGTTGTTAATCAATATTAAGAAGATTTACCTGTATTTGTTGTGACCAGGTGAATTGATGTGCTCTAAAAACTTCACTTGTACAAGTTTAAAAAAGAAGAAGGAAAAAAACCACTTGTTGCTTCAGTAATTGTACTTACTAAAATTACCTGTAATAAATATGATTTACTCACCTGTATTATGTGTCAGAAAACTGTTTTGTCCTTTGAATAACACTAAGTACAGCATCACCAAGAAGACACATGTTGCCAGTAAAAATTTACTGACCGCGTTCATTGCCAACCGGGCTACAAAACAAGAAGATGGACACTGGAAACACATTGTCTATCTTGTTTTGAACAGGAGCAAAGTCATAATATGTTTTTTTTTTTTTTTTTTTTTTTTTTTTTTGTAGCGTTCCTTAAATTGTACAAAAACAAACAAACAAATAGCATTTTAATGCATTTTAGAATTAGAAGTGCCAAATAATTTATTAAACTCAATCATACAGCTATTTCGTCCCTTTCGAACTTACCGGTGACACACTGTTTGCAACTTTGGAGACGAGTGAGGAAAAGCCATAATTGACTAAAAAATCATAACCATAATCAATGAAGTTAGCATTTTTCATTTCTGAATATACATGAATTCAGAAGAACGTATAGTGTATATCCTTAAAATACAAATGGGAATATATTGCAATATGCACTACCTTCATCTGCAGAGCATAGTGGAAAAGAATAAATACCTACATCAACAGATGCCTTACATATTGCTCACCTATTCATGATCACGTATGTGTTTTGAAAAAGCCCATAATTGTCCCAAAACACTTAATTAAACACTTATATTGTTAAAAAAAGTAACTGCGATGCCAGTACAAAACAAACAAAAACAAGAAAATACCAAAATGGCAAAAACTAGGGCAAAATGGCAAAATAATCATAATTCTAACCCAAATAAAACAAAATGAGAACAAATATATATTTACATACATACAAGGAGAATAAGACCAGGTGTCACGGAAGAGCAAAAAACGGCTCCAACAGGCAAACTAATGAGCATCAATTACGTCCAGCTTCATGTCACACAAAGAAATAGAATATTTCTCAATGCAATAATTTTTATGATTTCTTCCTCCGCATGTTGGACGTAATTTTTACGAAACACATTTCAGCATAGTTCACAATCAGCTATTTACACCGCCGTTCACCTTTCTTGAAGAAGAAAGCTCTCATAATAAGAGAATTAAGGCGTTCTTTCAGTCTAGAATGGAGTATGGTGGTGATCTTATAGAAGAAGTGTTTCTTAGAAAAGGGTGTTGAAGATTGATCAAAGGTTCTTCAAAATCCACATACTAATAATTCTAGATGTCAAATTCAGAAAGGACGTTCGAAAAATTTTCTTTTGACATGGATAAGACGAAATTGTTTGCACTTTAATTTATCACATTATGCAACCTTCTTCCAATCAACTGCATGTTCTAAACCCCCAAATGGCCTTGTTGACATGTCAGACTACGTGTTTTTCCCCAAGTATCCTAGGAGTACGCTCCCATGTGATATTTAAAAATCAATTCAGTTCACGTTGTAATCAAGCAGTGATGACTCACACTGATCTTTGTCCGAATTGAAATCAATGGAATAAAAAACAACTATTATCTGATGTAGATTTTTATTGATATAATATTGCCATTTTGTTTGTTATAGATAACACTAAGTAAACCTTGGAGGGAGACGTTTTTCCAAACATCGACATTCACGAACACTATTGATATGATTTCTAATATAACCGCCATGGATTTAATCAATCTTATCTTTACAGAATAATTATCAGTTTTAAAGGATTAGATCGTCTAAATATTTGCGCTACTGATACATTTTTTTTTATCTCCAACAAGTTAACACATGAAACGATGTTGGAAAAATATGAAATCCTTGGACATATAAAATTGTGGTAATTGTTGCCTACATCAGTTATAGAAATACATGTTAAAGTATTCAGTCAACGCTAGCACCTCATGGTTGGAAGCTTGTTGGTACTGATTATAACTGATCTGAACACTATTGACTAAAACAAGTCATCATGTTATTAATATGATTTACTGTTCGATAATCAGTCGACATTTGTCTGTGTAATAGATGACGTTTCATTCTGGAATAACAAAAATGGTGCAACGTTTAAAAAACGTGTCTACTTATTTCATAGCCTCAACAAGGCAATTTAGATCACTTCCTTAGGATTTAGTTTTTGAATTTCTATATACACATATAGATATATAATATCGTATTTTCGCATTCGATAGGTATACGAACAACTGGACGTGACAATTTAATCTAATCTTTTCAAAACCTTTTGATGGGTTTGTTCTTCCTTATCGCATGCAAACCATACGCGAACTGGGACTTACTCAAGATAAAATTTGTTGACATAAGCCTAGAGCTTAGCTATGTAAGTGGAGAAACATCACGCTACCGTTAATGGTTCACGATGGATAAGTTCAATTAGCAAAGGCCATTCTTTTGTTTCATAGGACGGTTTGTCGTAGTTTCACATTGCCGGAAAGAGTACATAGTAGGTATAAACAAGTTTTATAAACCAAGTTGGTGTGAAGTCTGCTGGCAATAATAGATGTTTATATACGTAATTGATAACTGAAATAAATTAAAATCTAAATACCAGAGAAAGTACAAATGTGCCAATACCCATGTAACAGTTTAATAATTCACTTTCGACGAACTTCACTTGAAATTGAAACAATAACAATATGTCCAACATCACAAACAGTAATATCTTTTATATTGAACAAATTACAAAAGTGAACAACGTATTTTTATAACGTTTCTGTATTAGAAACAATAGAGTCTGACAATGAGTTAAACAATTCTATCAGCTGTTTCGTTCTTTTTTTTAAAGGAGTCACACGTTTTGAAACCTAGGAGGCGACGAAGGAGCTCCCTTAGTGAAGTAAAAGCAATGTTGAAATCTAGATAGGGAGGCGCATAAGTCCATTTACTTAATTTCATTTACATATCTTTGATATTTTTACAAGAACGTCAACATGTAGCCTAGGTCACATTTTCTATGACTGTCCTTAAATCAAAGCAGACTATCATTCGGCATATAGTCTTGTTTTTCGCGATATATGATTATCTAAGAAGTCTATATGAAAACTTATTTATTTCTCGACCAGTGCAGTAACCTGAACTATAATGGAGTTTAACTCTAAAATGTGCAAAAGTAGTTCAATGTCTCAGTGACCTGTTATATCTAAGATAAGTCGTTTTGATCTCTGTAAAGACAAAAAAAAAAAAAAAAAACAAGAAAATGCTATGTGGTGCATAAAGGAGCATCCAGTTAGATTACGTATGACTGGGACATTTAACAGACGACTGTCCTGACGCTTCGTTCATTACACATATTTGTGGTGACTGTGTATTACACATGTCAATGTAACGGTGAAACAAACACCATCCATCTGGTGTGTCTGGAATATTATCAGTTGACCTGATGAGATGATTTTTCCATCCTTTTCCCAAGATATGACCTAACAAACGCAGTACAAGTAAATGTATTTTAAGCAGCCTTCCAGTAAGACACATACGTTTAACATGGACAGTGAAAAAGAATTTTCGAAACCTCCAAAACGGATCAATATACAATAACTTCGTTTTAGGGTGTTGCTTCCGGTTATATTTCAACAACCCAACCCTTCTACGTTTTAACCAGGATTGCACTTACGGTGCACAAAACTTCCCTTTACCTCTGGCTTTTATCAAAGACCTAAGAAACCTGATGTATCATACAAAAATACTAGGTGTGTTATAGAAACTTTTCGGTGTGTTCCGAGTGTGTTCAGATGACACTGTGAGACATGTCACCGTCACAAGAACGGTATTTGGCGACATCAATTTTGTCAGCTGCTAGAGATGGACACTGGCCACAGGCACAGGCAATAGAAGGCATGTCTTTACACTGAATGTCAGCTTACTTACCTACATTTGTGTATACAAATGCACTTAAATCCGAGCACACACACATACACAACCCCCTCCCCCACACACATGCCCCCTCACACATAAGCCCCCACACACATATATCCCCCACACACCTACGCCCCACTCACACACATATGCTCCCACACATGCCACCCACACAAACATGTGCCCAGACACACATACGCCCCCATACACATACGCCCCCACACATACACCCCCATACACACACAAACGCCCCCCAAACAGACACACATACGCCCTTCACACATACCCCCATCACACATACGCCCCCCCCACACACACACGCCCCCACACACATACCCCACACACACATACGCCCTCCCATACACATAAACGCCCCATACACATACGCCAACATACACACACGTGAAAACTTACGCCCTCCCTCACACACATATACGCCCCCCACATACACACACCCCCATACACACACATACGCCTCCCCAATCACACACAAACACAACAGTAAACAATATGTGTGTGTGATTACTGTTGACTAGAACATAGCCTACATGATAGGTTAAACCACCATCCTAATTAACTATCATCTTATCATGAAATTTAGAATGATACTCTTACCATTACATTGATGTACCTGTATTGAAGTATGTAAAGACATTAAAAGGCACTTTCACACCTGATCGTAATACACCTATAACATGTGTTTTCTTTGCGATAACATAAATGATGGCGCCCGCTTCCTATTAAACGAATATTACGTATATTCTGAAACCACAAGATTACAACACCTGTACATGACACTTTAAACAGGAATTGTTTACATACCTTATGTCCATTCACATTCTTCCGAATCGTGTTTGTTTCTTCATCTTGTATCACCGTTATATCAATACATTTAAGATAAAATTTGGTGTTGTATCGTATTGTATGTGTTTGAGCCCATGCAGCAATGAACTGATATACGTTAAGGTGACATCAAACAAAGCTATCTCTTTGAAAACACAATAGCCAAACGAATGTATGGTTTTGTTTATATCTTACACAAACACTCTGACCATTGACATGTTTCGTGTTGCTATTAGATCAGAATAATAAATAACGTACTTTGTTCCGGAATTGGTAATACATTAAATGCACGTGATGGCCAAAGAAATGTTCAGTATTATCATGAAACCCATAGGGGAAATTGATAACTATTAACAACGGTCAAAATACTGCTCTTTTTACAAGTATTTGCAACTACCACATGTCTTCTACGAGTGATTGCATATGTTTAAACAGGAGTTGATTTTGTATGGATTTATTGCCCATATCTTACAGTTTCCCTTTCATGTGAGTACTAATTCCCTGATATCATTGTGATTATAGAGAGATTTATACCAAAATGTGACTGCGGGTCGAAGAAACAACAGCATAAATACAAACTCAATCGATAACCAAGATTGTAGAAAACACGAATTTAGAATTAGATAGAGCCAAATAGCTAAAATTATATTTACAAGTCAGAGATAGCTTATCAATAGCGAAACCTCCATACATACTGACGAACAACCAATATATCTAACTTTATAACTAGCAAATAGGTTAGTTTCCAATGTGATCATGATAGTAACAGTCAAACTTTTGTATTCAGTTTTAATAGTAAAACTAAATGAGTATAAGAGATAAGATAACTCGACCTAATTCGAACAGGGATGATTGATCTCCCATCGGGCTGTGTAGTATAAACCTGCACAAAAGGCGTATACGTAATTGGAACATTTACCTACAAATAAATAAAAACAAAACTTCTTTTCCATGGCAAGTAGGACTGAAACGATTTCTCAATTATTTTCCTGCTTCATCAATATATCTATTTGCATAAAGTTCAATTACGTATTTTCTAAAATGGGTTATGTGCTAAGCTTGCCTTGTTCTCTTGTCAACGTAGGCGCTGAAGACTAATTCAACTCTCCAATAAAAAATACATAATGAAATGACGTTTCTATAACGGACAGCAGTTTTAATTATACGCAAGGTCTTTTGTTTTACAAACTATTTAGCAATTAGTATAAATCTTAGTCCTCCCAGCGTTCTTCCCTATAGGAAGACTTTGAATTCTCTCATCAGGCCGAGACATACCACTTATCCAGGGGTTACAGCCACTTTCGCTCTCTGCACCCCTGATCGTTTGATGTACCTCAAACAAATCTCGAGGTCGCAAAACGCAATTGTGAAGGTGTCGAAGTTGTGTGTTTCTCCTTTGTGATCTTTAATGGTCATTTTTTTTCTCCTGGAACCAATCAAATTTATTCTTTTGTGCCTTCGATTTTGCCATGTTATGTTCCAGGGGTGCAGAGAGCGAAAGTGATCGTAACTCCTGAAGTATTGAGGATGAAGACATACCAGAGTCTTTGAAAACGACAGCCATACTCCCTACTTAACATTAAGCATTGCGGTACTGCAACTACTGGTTTGCCAGTTGTCCTTATAATGTGACCTGTTGGGATGTCCTGCTTGGTGCAGTAACCTCAGTTTGATGACACTGCAAGGTTTGCTTTAGGTAAGCATTAGCAAGCTAACACAAGGAATCTGCCAGGAACACTCCCAAGTCTACAGAAAACACATACATTCTCCTTCAATTACCATAGCTGTTGAAATCACGTTAAACAATACAACAAAGTCATCCCAGTCTATCCCAGCACATCACCCATTTTGTATTTTGTCAACCGCCACTTCCGGTTTGATGAAAATACAAAATGGTTGATGTGCTGGGATAGACTGGGATGACTTCGTTGTATTGTTTAAACGTGATTTCAACAGCTATGGTAATCGCAAACCTGATATTTTTAAGTATAGGAGTCAGGTGAACGAAATTGACAAAAGCATAATTCTAGAATACAACTGGTAGAAGTTTGTACTAAACTACAGGGGCGCCTAAGTGATACCGTTCACTAATATGACTACGTAGGAGATTCGGAACCCAGTTATGATCATGTCAAACTGTGTCGAGCATTAGCATGGCTGAAAAGACATCTACATTATTAATCATTATAAGCATTACAAGTCATAGGTATCTCGTACAAATAATTAGGAAATGGTGTAAAAGTTATAGCTATAAATAGACAAGCATGTTTTCCTAAAGTGTAGACTTCTTGACAGGTAAGTAATGACTAAGTTATGTTAATGACTAAACACGTCTGCTGGCAGAGCCTAAATACTCTGACAGGTAAAATATGTGTCATGTTTAATGATCATCGCAATATCTACAAGTAGATATACTGAAAATTATCCTATACATGTAATCAAAGATGAATAATTCAATTAATGTGTCCTTATATACTCCTATGAGAGAAAAGAATAAATCTTTTAATGTAAAAATATATGTTGCCTTAGATCTTTAATCAATCAATTTGTCCTATGATACTCTGATAAGAGAAAAGAATAAATCTTTTAATGTAAAAATATATGTTGCCTTAGATCTTTAATCAATCAATTTGTCCTATGATACTCTGACAAGAGAAAAGAATAAATTATTAAATGTAAAAATACATGTAATAAGCATGAATAAATTTAATTACTGTGTCATTATGTACTCCTAAGAGTGAAAAAATATAAACTGTAATTTATAAGTCCTTACTTAAAACTGAAACTTTCACGTGCATTATATATATTTATTAAAAATGATTTACATATATACATGTATATATATATATATATATTACCTGTATATGCATATATTTATATTACCTGTACAAGCATATCTGTAACTCATTTGACAAATTCTTACATACACTGTGTAACACAGATACAAGACTGTATAGGTCCCAGTATAAAATGATGAACAATTATATTCCCATATTTTGATTACAAGGAATAAACCATGTGATGTTATCTATTATATCTACAAACAAACATGATTTCCCTCCATATAAAGGTCTCACAATAATACAAAATAAGGCACAGTGCATATTTTAATCTCCTAGAAAATCTGCGTTATATTATTATCCCTGTATGTATTAATTGATAAATTTGTCAGTAGTTAATTATATCGATGTAATTAGCATTTCCGTTAAAACTGAATCAAATACATCATAGAGTTCAGACAGATTTTTTTACCGACATCGATGTATCATTGTTTGCTGATAATATGATCAGAAACAATGAAATGTTATTACAATTTTATTAGAAACCCAAACATTTACATAAACATAGTGTTATCATGTCCTAAATCAATATTGATCGGATTTCTATTGACCTTTTAAAGTCCGATAGATCTGGACACCTGATAATAAACAAAATTCTCACCAACCTGCAGTCCTGAATTGTCCATGTAAACACACAGCTGTACGTATGTTTTAATATCTACAATGGCCTGATATAATGTCTCCGGAGGCGTGTTTGCCCCAGAGCGACGATGTGGTCGTTTTAACTAGGGAACACTACTGACAAACTGACATAGTAAATGTACAATTACTGTGGTGTTAGTGACGTGTGCGATTTGTGTGTAGTAGACCGATAAGGCTTTTCCGTGTTACCTTTATGACGAAGTGATTCTTTATACGTATAACAGGGCATATTTCTACGTTTTTTAGACAGAAATATCTCAGATCAGTACAAATTACCGGACGAGATATTTGATATGGTCACGGAAATAGTGGTAAGGCTTATTTAGTTTTAATCTCTACGTCCAAGTGGTCAAATCAAAGGTCAACGAATCCTATTGGATAATGATTAATGATATCACACAGGCGATGCTTTGGCAATGTCCATTACAACACGATATAACAAGAAAAGGTCGAGTCTTTCATCTGTCGAAAAATGCCCATCACCTTTAGGAACCTTTCATAGTGATGAAAATATTTTGTTTTACATTATATAAAGTGACGATGCGTTTAAAAAGAATCAGGAAAAGTGGCTAGAGTGCTTACATCTGTTGCTATCGATTTTTCCTTACCTCTCCTTTATCATAGCAACAGTATCATTTTAATAATGTTATTTCATTTTTCCTTTTCCCGTCATATTTCTAGTCCGGAAAACACTTATCTATCTATCATTCGTTTTATTTAGATTTTGTTTTCATTCATTTATTTGTTGTTTGAGATTAAGCAATTTAAGCTTTATCCAAGAGGACGTTGTTAGGTACAGCACTTTAGCTAAGCGTGATACGTGTTCTTTTTGGACGTTATCTTCTGTCACAACCCTGTGATCCGTGCTCACAGATAAAATATGATAACGACTAAAACAACTAGCATACATTGTACATGTACATGCTTTTAAAATCCAGATTCGAAGCAAAGCAACGCGTACGTAGAAACTAGTCCAATGTTCATACTTTAAGCATAGGACAGCATTCTATATACTGTATCAGTATTTTCCTATGAGAATTTTACAAGAAACAAAGCATGCTATTGGTATGTTAGACTGGAGTATATCAGAATAGTATGGTAAGACAGTTTGGGAAGCAAATTGTAGTGTAACAAGATAAATGCTCAATGGTGGCGTTTTCAGAAGACGAACACGTAACGAGACCGCCAACGGACTGTATGTCCGCGTTTGAATAGAAGAACGTTAGAGCGAAGCTCGTGTTTGGGCGAACCGTCGGCCAGGAGCACGTTATAGTAGTGATAATCGACTTCGGATTTACCGTCGGTCGGGACAACGTTATAGTGATAGTCGGTCAGGAGTACGATAAAGTGATAGTCGTGTTCGGATTTACCGTCGGCCAGGAGTACGATAAAGTGATAGTCGTGTTCGGATTTACCGTCGGCCAGGAGTACGTTATAGTGATAGTCGTGTTCGGATTTACCGTCGGCCGGTAGAACGATATAGTGATAGTCGATTTCGGATTTACCGTCGGCCGGGAGAACTATATAGTGATAGTCGAGTTCGGATTTACTGTAACGTTCTCCTGGCCGACGGTACACCCGAACACGACCATGACTGTAACGTTTTCCCGATCGACGTTACACTCGAACACGATAGTCACTGTAACGTTCTCCTGGCCGACGGTACACCCGAACACGACCGTGACTGTAACGTTATCCCTACCGACGGTACACCCGAACACGATATTCACTGTAACGTTCTCCTGCCGACGATACACCCGAACACGATATTCACTGTAACTTTCTCCTGCCGACGATACACCCGAACACGACCATGACTGAAACGTTCTCCGGCCGACGGTATACACGGGTGTACCGTCGATCAGGGGAACGTTACAGTGAGGATCGTATTCGGGTGTTACGTCGGAAGTGTGAACGTTACAGTGACGGTCGTGTTCGGGTTTACAGACGGACTGGTGAACGTTACAGTGACGGTCGTGTTCGGTTGTACCGTCGGCCGGGAGAACGTTACAGTAACGGTCGTGTTGGGGTGTAACGTCGATCGGGAGAACTTTACAGTGAGGATCGTGTTCGGGTGTTACGTCGGTATTGTGAACGTTACAGTGACGGTCGTGTTCGGGTTTACAGACGGACTGGTGAACGTTACAGTGACGGTCGTGTTCGGTTGTACCGTCGATTGGGAGAACGTTACAGTGACGGTCGTGTTAGGATGTATCGTCGGCCGGAAGAACGTCACTGTGAAGATGTTGTTCGGGTGTATCGTCGGCCATGACAACGTTACAGTGACGGTCGTGTTCGGATGTAACGTCGGCCGGGAGAACGTTACAGTGAAGATGGTGTTCGGATGTAACGTCGGCCAGGACAACGTCACTGTGAAGATGTTGTTCGGGTGTATCGTCGGCCTTGACAACGTTACAGTGACGGTCGTGTTTTGTTGTACCAACGGCCGAGAGAACGTTACAATGACGGTCGTGTTCGTGTGTACCGTCGGTCGGGAGAACGTTACAGTAACGGTCGTGTTCGGGTGTATCGGCGGCCGGGAGAACGTTACAGTGACGGTCGTGTTCGGGTGTACCGTCGGCCGGGAGAACGTTACAATGACGGTCGTGTTCGTGTGTACAGACGGTCGGGAGAACGTTACAGTGACGGTCGTGTTCGGGTGTACCGTCGGTCGGGAGAACGTTACAGTGACGGTCGTGTTCGGGTGTATCGTCGGCCGGGAGAACGTTACAGTGACGGTCGTGTTCGGGTGTATCGTCGGCCATGACAACGTTACAATGACGATGGTGTTCGGGTGTACCGTCGGCCATGACAACGTTACAATGACGATGGTGTTCGGGTGTATCGTCGGCCGAGAGAACGTTACAGTGACGATCGAGTTCGGGTGTATCGTCGGAAGTGTGAACGTTACAGTGACGGTCGTGTTCGGGTTTACAGACGGACTGGTGAACGTTACAGTGACGGTCGTGTTCGGTTGTACCGTCGGCCGGGAGAACGTTACAGTAACGGTCGTGTTGGGGTGTAACGTCGATCGGGAGAACTTTACAGTGAGGATCGTGTTCGGGTGTTACGTCGGTATTGTGAACGTTACAGTGACGGTCGTGTTCGGGTTTACAGACGGACTGGTGAACGTTACAGTGACGGTCGTGTTCGGTTGTACCGTCGATTGGGAGAACGTTACAGTGACGGTCGTGTTAGGATGTATCGTCGGCCGGAAGAACGTCACTGTGAAGATGTTGTTCGGGTGTATCGTCGGCCATGACAACGTTACAGTGACGGTCGTGTTCGGATGTAACGTCGGCCGGAAGAACGTTACAGTGAAGATGGTGTTCGGGTGCATCGTCGGCCATGACAACGTTACAGTGACGGTCGTGTTCGGATGTAACGTCGGCCAGGACAACGTCACTGTGAAGATGTTGTTCGGGTGTATCGTCGGCCTTGACAACGTTACAGTGACGGTCGTGTTTTGTTGTACCAACGGCCGGGAGAACGTTACAATGACGGTCGTGTTCGTGTGTACCGTCGGTCGGGAGAACGTTACAGTAACGGTCGTGTTCGGGTGTATCGGCGGCCGGAAGAACGTTACAGTGACGGTCGTGTTCGGGTGTACCGTCGGCCGGGAGAACGTTACAATGACGGTCGTGTTCGTGTGTACAGACGGTCGGGAGAACGTTACAGTGACGGTCGTGTTCGGGTGTACCGTCGGTCGGGAGAACGTTACAGTGACGGTCGTGTTCGGGTGTATCGTCGGCCGGGAGAACGTTACAGTGACGGTCGTGTTCGGGTGTATCGTCGGCCATGACAACGTTACAATGACGATGGTGTTCGGGTGTACCGTCGGCCATGACAACGTTACAATGACGATGGTGTTCGGGTGTATCGTCGGCCGAGAGAACGTTACAGTGACGATCGTGTTCGGGTGTATCGTCGGCCGGGAAAACGTTACAGTGACGGTCGTGTTCGGGTGTATCGTCGGCCATGACAACGTTGCAATGACGATGGTGTTCGGGTATACCATCGGCCATGACAACGTCACAGTGACGATGGTGTTCGGGTGTACCGTCGACCGGATGATCGTTACAGTGACGTTTGTGTAATTTAGATCCTTCATATCAGTCCGACGGAGGGAGAATAATATTTGGTGTTGCGTGGCAACGCATCGAAGAACCCCTGCCGGTATATTGAAAAGCTCCTTGATCGGTTTGAAGAAATTTATCGTCATTACGTTGTTGCAGTTATCTATTATAGCTAGTGTAACATTTCTAGGCAGGACTATTTCAGGCATGTGATAGAACATTGCCAAAGAATTTCTGTGTAATTTGATAAATTCTGTACGTAGTATATCTATGGCATGCAACAACGTGAAACGGGTATGTATTCCTCTTTCCTTGGCTTTAAATTTCCATTTCGATTTAGAAAATACAATGTCTTACAATATAAGCTGTATTTTGGAGAGGATGAAGAAAGACAAAAGAGGCTCGTCACTATTGTCTTTCTGTCCCGAGCCAAAATGTAGCTTATAATTTAAGACACTGGCCATGTATTGTATCTTTCCTGCAACTCTGATTGAAAATCAGACTTTTGAAACTTCAACAGTTTTGTTGTTCAATCTGTGTTTACCTGCTGTTTAAATTTTGCCTGATGATGGACGCCAAAATAATTGCTCCGCACGGAAATATAGTTTCAAACTTCATCGTATATACAAAATGGTAACAGCGATTTTATGAATGTTCATTGATCAACATGTTCATTACAACATGTAAAATCGCTTATTTCAACAACTATTTTTATTCCTAAACGTAATATTTAAGTAAATTGTTTGCTGTTGTTTGCTACTGTATGTTGTTGTTTGATGCTGTTTACTATTGTTTGCTGCTGTTTACTATTGTTTGCTGATGTTTGCTGTTGTTTGCTATTATTTGCTGCTGTATGTTGTTGTTTGCTGTTGTTTGCTGTTGTTTGCTGTTATTTGCTGCTGTATGTTGTTGTTTGCTGTTGTTTGCTGTTGTTTGCTGCTGTTTACTGTTTGCTGTTGTTTGCTGCTGTTTACTGTTTACTGTTGTTTGCTGATGTTTGCTGCTGTTTACTATTGTTTGCTGATGTTTGCTGTTGTTTGCTATTATTTGCTGCTGTATGTTGTTGTTTGCTGTTGTTTGCTGTTGTTTGCTGTTGTTTGCTGATGTTTGCTGTTGTTTGCTATTATTTGCTGCTATATGTTGTTGTTTGCTGTTGTTTGCTGCTGTATGTTGTTGTTTGCTGTTGTTTGCTGTTGTTTACTGTTTGCTGTTGTTTGCTGCTGTTTACTGTTGTTTACTGTTGTTTGCTGTTGTTTGCTGATGTTTGCTGTTGTTTGCTATTATTTGCTGCTGTATGTTGTTGTTTGCTGTTGTTTGCTGCTGTTTACTATTTGCTGTTGTTTGCTGCTGTTTACTCTTTACTGTTGTTTGCTATTATTTGCTGCTGTATGTTGTTGTTTGCTGTTGTTTGCTGCTGTTTACTATTTGCTGTTGTTTGCTGCTGTTTACTCTTTACTGTTGTTTGCTATTATTTGCTGCTGTATGTTGTTGTTTGCTGTTGTTTGCTGTTGTTTGCTGCTGTTTACTGTTTGCTGTTGTTTGCTGCTGTTTACTCTTTACTGTTGTTTGCTATTATTTGCTGCTGTATGTTGTTGTTTGCTGTTGTTTGCTGCTGTTTACTGTTTGCTGTTGTTTGCTGCTGTTTACTCTTTACTGTTGTTTGCTATTATTTGCTGCTGTATGTTGTTGTTTGCTGTTGTTTGCTGCTGTTTACTGTTTGCTGTTGTTTGCTGCTGTTTACTCTTTACTGTTGTTTGCTATTATTTGCTGCTGTATGTTGTTGTTTGCTGTTGTTTGCTGTTGTTTGCTGCTGTTTACTGTTTACTGTTGTATGTTGTTGTTTGCTGCTGTTTGCTGTTGTTTGCTGCTGTTTGCTGCTGTTTGCTGTTGTTTGCTGCTGTATTTATTAATAAAAGTTTAGCTTTTTACAATTTTTACTTGCAAAACATGATTCCATATTTGTTATTTAATTACTTACATTGCAGTTAATTTTGGTATTGATAGAAAGCTTCCATACATACTTCTAAGTACGTTAGTTGTTGAAAATATATTATACAACCCATCCAATTCACTATGGATTCATGTGTCAATTCAAACTCTTAAGTATGAGTAATGCAAGATTGTCCGTTTTAATTGGATGTGTAATTTATCAATAGTGACATTTCCGCTGAATTTCATTTTTCTTGCACTAAATCATTCATATACACTGTATTTACATTGTGCATATAATGTTTACTTAAGAAGTCGCCGTTTGTGGTCCTTATTTCTATAATTCCTAGGACTCGTGCAGTTTTTATACTGTACATTGAAGTATCTCCTTGATTTATGTTCCTATGCTGCTTTCTCTACAATAACTCTGCCAATATTTTGTCATTTTAAGTTTGATCTATAAAGCGGCAAGTTTAACTCGAGAAGAACTTTTTATCGAAGTTGTGCCTGTCCTTTATCTGTCGTGCGCATAGTGTCTGTCGTATGTCCTGTATCTGTTGTGTGTGTCCTGTATCTGTTATGTGTATCCTGTATCTGTGGTGTGTGTCCTGTATCTGTAGTGTGTGTTTTGTATTTATGCTGTGTGTCCTGTTTTTTTGTATGTGTGTGTCCTATATCTCTGGTGTATGTCTTGTATCTGTGGTGTGTTTCCTGTATCTGTGGTGTGTGTCCTTTATCTGTGGTGTGTGTCCTGTATCTGAGGTGTGTGTCCTGTATCTGTGGTGTGTGTCCTTTATCTGTGGTGTGTGTCCTTTATCTGTGGTGTGTGTCCTGTATCTGTGGTGTATGTCCTGTATCTGTGTCGTGTGTCCTGTATCTGTGGTGTGTGTCCTGTATCTGTGGTGTTTGTCCTGTATCTGTGGTGTGTCCTGTATCTGTGGTGTGTGTCCTTTATCTGTGGTGTGTGTCCTGTATCTGTGGTGTGTTTCCTGTATCTGTGGTGTGTGTCCTTTATCTGTGGTGTGTGTCCTTTATCTGTGGTGTGTGTCCTGTATCTGTGGTGTGTGTGCTGTATCTGTGGTATGTTTCCTGTATCTGTGGTGTGTGTCCTGTGTCTGTGGTGTGTGTCCTGTATCTCTAGTGTATGTCCTACATCTGTGGTGTGAGTCCTGTATCTGTGGTGTATGTCCTGTATCTGTAGCGTATGTCCTGTATCTGTGGTGTGTGTCCTCTATTTATGCTGTGTGTCCTGTTTTTTGTGTGTGTGTCCTGTATATCTGGTGTATGACCTGTATCTGTGGTGTGTGTCCTGTATCTGTAGTGTATGTCCTGTATCTGTGGTGTGTGTCCTGTATCTGTGGTGTGTGTCCTCTATCTGTGGTGTGTGTCCCGTATCTGTGGTGTGTGTCCTTTATCTGTGGTGTGTGTCTTTTATCTGTGATGTGTGTCCTTTATCTGTGATGTGTGTCCTTTATCGGTGGTGTGAGTCCTGTATCTGTGGTGTATGTCCTGTATCTGTAGCGTATGTCCTGTATCTGTGGTGTGTGTCCTCTATTTATGCTGTGTGTCCTGTTTTTTGTGTGTGTGTCCTGTATATATGGTGTGTGTATGACCTGTATCTATGTGGTGTGTGTCCTGTATCTGTAGTGTATGTCCTGTATCTGTGGTGTGTCCTGTATCTGTGGTGTGTGTCCTCTATCTGTGGTGTGTGTCCCTGTATCTGTGGTGTGTGTCCTTTATCTGTGGTGTGTGTCTTTTATCTGTGATGTGTGTCCTTTATCTGTGATGTGTGTCCTTTATCGGTGGTGTGTGTCCCGTATCTGTGGTGTGTGTCCTTTATCTGTGGTGTGTGTCCCGTATCTGTGGTGTGTGTCCTTTATCTGTGGTGTGTGTCCTTTATCTGTGGTGTGTGTCCCGTATCTGTGGTGTGTGTCCCGTATCTATGGTGTGTGTCCTGTATCTGTGGTGTGTGTCCTTTATCTGTGGTGTGTGTCCCGTATCTGTGGTGTGTGTCCTGTATCTGTGGTGTGTGTCCTTTATCTGTGGTGTGTGTCCTGTATCTGTGGTGTGTTTCCTGTATCTGTGGTGTGTGTCCTTTATCTGTGGTGTGTGTCCTTTATCTGTGGTGTGTGTCCTGTATCTGTGGTGTGTGTGCTGTATCTGTGGTATGTTTCCTGTATCTGTGGTGTGTGTCCTGTGTCTGTGGTGTGTGTCCTGTATCTCTAGTGTATGTCTTACATCTGTGGTGTGAGTCCTGTATCTGTCGTGTATGTCCTGTATCTGTAGCGTATGTCCTGTATCTGTGGTGTGTGTCCCGTATCTGTAGTGTATGTCCTGTATCTGTGGTGTGTGTCCTCTATTTATGCTGTGTGTCCTGTTTTTTGTGTGTGTGTCCTGTATATCTGGTGTATGTCCTGTATCTGTGGTGTGTGTCCTGTATCTGTAGTGTATGTCCTGTATCTGTGGTGTGTGTCCTGTATCTGTGGTGTGTGTCCTTTATCTGTGGTGTGTGTCCCGTATCTGTGGTGTGTGTCCTTTATCTGTGGTGTGTGTCCTTTATCTGTGATGTGTGTCCTTTATCTGTGATGTGTGTCCTTTATCGGTGGTGTGTGTCCCGTATCTGTGGTGTGTGTCCTTTATCTGTGGTGTGTGTCCTTTATCTGTGGTGTGTGTCCCGTATCTGTGGTGTGTGTCCCGTATCTATGGTGTGTGTCCTGTATCTGTGGTGTGTGTCCTTTATCTGTGGTGTGTGTCCCGTATCTGTGGTGTGTGTCCTGTATCTGTGGTGTATGTCCTGTATCTGTGGTGTGTTTCCTGTATCTGTGGTGTGTGTCCTGTATCTGTGGTGTGTGTCCTTTATCTGTATCTGTGGTGTGTGTCCTGTATCTGTGGTGTATGTCCTGTATCTGTGGTGTGTTTCCTGTATCTGTGGTGTGTGTCCTGTATCTGTGGTGTGTGTCCTTTATCTGTGGTGTGTGTCCCGTATCTGTGGTGTGTGTCCTGTATCTGTGGTGTGTGTCCTGTATCTGTGGTGTGTGTCCTGTATCTGTGGTGTGTGTCCTTTATCTGTGGTGTGTGTCCTGTATCTGTGGTGTATGTCCTACATCTGTGGTGTGAGTCCTGTATCTGTGGTGTATGTCCTGTATCTGTAGCGTATGTCCTGTATCTGTGGTGTGTGTCCCGTATCTGTAGTGTATGTCCTGTATCTGTGGTGTGTGTCCTCTATTTATGCTGTGTGTCCTGTTTTTTGTGTGTGTGTCCTGTATATCTGGTTTATGTCCTGTATCTGTGGTGTGTTTCCTGTATCTGTGGTGTGTGTCCTTTATCTGTGATGTGTGTCCTTTATCTGTGGTGTGTGTCCTGTATCTGTGGTGTGTGTCCTGTATCTGTGGTATGTTTCCTGTATCTGTGGTGTGTGTCCTACATCTCTGGCGTGTATCCAGTATCTGTGGTGTATGTCCTGTGTCTGTGGTGTGTGTCCTGTATCTGTAGTGTATGTCCTGTATCTGTGGTGTGTGTCCTGTATTTGTGGTGTGTGTCCTGTATATGTTTTGTGTTTCCTGTATCTGTAGTGTATGTCCTACATCTGTGGTGTGTGTCCTGTATCTGTGGTGTGTGTCCTGTATCTGTGGTGTTTGTCCTGTATCTGTGGTGTGTGTCCTATATCTGTGGTGTGTGTCCTGTATCTGTTTTATGTTTCCTGTATCTGTAGTGTATGTCCTACATCTGTGGTGTGTCCTGTATCTATGGTGTGTGTCCTGTATCTGTGGTGTGTGTCCTGTATCTGTGGTGTGTGTCCTGTATCTGTGGTGTGTGCCTGTATCTGTGGTGTGTGTCCTGTATCTGTGGTGTTTGTCCTGTATCTGTGGTGTGTGTCCTATATCTGTGGTGTGTGTCCTGTATCTGTTTTATGTTTCCTGTATCTGTAGTGTATGTCCTACATCTGTGGTGTGTCCTGTATCTATGGTGTGTGTCCTGTATCTGTGGTGTGTGTCCTGTATCTGTGGTGTGTGTCCTGTATCTGTGGTGTGTGCCTGTATCTGTGGTGTGTGTCTTGTATCTGTGGTATTTTTCCTGTATCTATCGCTCTCCATACCTTTTGACGTCCGACGTGTGAATCGATCGCTGGACGCTCAGTTGAATGACGAGTGCGTTTAGAGTGAAAATTCTGTCATATGATCAATGTATTTATTATCTAAGAATCAACATGGATACGACAACAGGAAGTGTGTGTTCGTGAAATACTATAAAGTAGGTAGATTTCTGCTGTAGATAGCATTTTTTTCCACATTCCCAGACGACGATCATACGTCAGTCGCTGTAAGGGGTTAGTTTTTAGGAGTATCGTAGACACATATAATTGATTAATTGTAACATCAGGCATGTGCTAACGGGGATAGTATGTATGTAAATGAAATGATTGTTTGTTATGTCAAATCTCTTTCATCGTAACCTTGCTGCATCTACTTGCATACATGAAGTTAGATAACAGCTGGAACCTTGATTGATGAGAAGGAAATTAGCCTAAAACACAATTGTAATGAAAACATCACCCAATCTGTAACTTAGAACATATGTGATTAATTCCTGTAACTGCATGATATAAAGTTGTTGTAAATAAAAGAGCTTGCCCTCAGTGTAATATACGAGTTTACGTGGTTCCTACCAACATTTTATCTCATAAAATATTTCAAGAACATTAAACATTAATAATATTGATTTATTTTCTGTTACAAGAACACCTGAATTGCTGATATTGAAATAATACTGATATTTTTCTTTAAATATTTTACACTTAGAAATGATTTTGTGCGTGTTTATCGGAAATATCTCGTTGCTGTAAAAGAACTACCTGTATGTATAAAATCGATTTCACGTCACGTGATCTGTTACTGTCGGATTATTTCATCACCATCGTCACCATTGATGATTGGTAGGATGTGCGTGTAATTTGGTATGAAGTGCGTGTAATTTGGTATGATAAGCGAATAGGTGAGATTGATAAGTTGTGAGCCTTGTATTGAAGAGGTTAAGCAGGAATGTCCTTTTCCAGCTCTACTATTCCCTGACTATTTAAAGTGGCTATTACCTTAGATTTCAACATCGGGAAATGGAGAATTCAGCTAATGATCATAAAATAGAAATCCATGATAAAGAGATACACGCGCCTAAAACGTCAAATTTGATGTTTTTGAACATATTTTCGGCGTCGGAGCATTGTTTTCTTGACTACTGTTTATAAACATGTTCACGCTCGGTTTATTACGAAGAAAGCCGAGTGGGTCACATGGCTTGTCACGTGACGAAGTAATTTACTTCCGCCGCAAAGAAAAAATGGATTACGAGGAAAGTATAAGCAAATGCACATGTCTTATGTATGGCACTTGCTTTGCGCCTTTCTGCTAATTCTTGTTTGCAGTAAATGATTCTATAGTGTTATAATACATAATATTTAACAATCAATCATAATAATTCGTTTTGTTTTGGCTTTGTCGTGCGAAAATTATCTATGTCAATCGCGGGCGCTATACTAGTAGGACCCCAAAGGGGGTAATTACAATCGGAAAAGAATAAACTCATTGTGCAGAAATGCACAGGAATTGATAATTGTCTATATACATTAATAGACATTGTTAACCATTCAACATGTGTATTTGTGTTTATTTTGAAAGTTTTGTTTATCTCCACGGTCGTTATTCTTACAGTAACACCAGTACCGTCTTATTTTTACACTTAGAACGAATACCAACCATTGGGCCCCACATTGCAGTCAACACCAAAAATACATTGTCGATAGTAAATTCAAGCGAATAACACAACTATTTTCATTCAACATTTAGCAGATAACACTTTTAGTAGTGTTATTCATAACATATTCACGCGTCCAACACTGGATATTGAATTATAATCAATGATAAGCGGATAGTTATAATTATAGGACTGACGTTGAGCTAACAAGCAGCAGCTTCGCAAATTCCGAATCTGTATTCAGTCCAAGATCCTCCTTCATCTTTCGCCATCTATCGATCTCCTGTCTAATATAAATTCTTGCCTCTCCTCTTTTCTGGTCTGACTCCATCCTCTTACGCTTTCTGACACTTTCTGTAGGTCCTCGTCGCCTTTTCGTATTTCCGTCCGCCATATTGCGTCTTTCTAGGCTTATACGCATGCGCAGCATCAGGGTTACCAGTGGTAATGTATGAATTAGATCAAGACCGCACTGTTTACATTCTTTTTTTTTTTTTTTTTTTAGATATCAATAAAAAATGGTTGCAGTGACTTTTAATTTAAGTAATTAACAGAAAGTCTTAGTTTTGTAACATATTATTGGAATATAGAATGTTTTATATCGTTTCCTTGTAGTGTTTTTTTTAACATTATAGTCGCTTTAAGGCTGTTTATCCGAAGATTGATGCCAATTTGTCAGTTTATGTCGACTTGCAAAACGGACAAAATCGATGAAAGTGCAGAGATTCAATATTTACACAAGAAAGGTCTAGCACCTAAGGACATCCATGCTGATATGGTAGCAATACTATGGAATAATGCCCTTTCATATGCTACAGTGAAAAGGTGGGTGGCGGAATTTAATCGTGGTAGGCAGAATCTTGGGGATGACGCCCGTCCTGGAAGGTCTGTCACTGTTGCAATCCCAGAAGTTGTCAATAAAGTCCATATGATATTACTGACAGGCGAGTTACAGAGAGATATATAGCCAGTACAGTTGGGATTTGACAGGAAAGAGTACATTCCATTCTTACGGAAGATCTTGCAATGAGAAACAAGAAAGAAGGCAAAAACTGTTCCATTGGCTGGAATGGTAATGGCCTCGGTTTTCTAGGTTGCTGATAGCATTCTGATGGTAGATTATCTGCAAAAAGGACAAGCAATCAATGACACATATTGTGCATTACTTCTGAAGCAGTTAAGAGACAATATTGAACTAAAGTGATGTGGAAAACACAGTAAACGTGTGTTTTTTCCTCCAGGGACCACGTCCAGTTCACAAGTCTCTCATTGCTATGGCTGCCATTAACGATTGTGGCTTTGAACTAATTGAGCATCCGCCTTATTCACCTGATCTCGTTCCATCAGACTTTCATCTGTCCAAAAATTGAAAAATGTCATTTCCGGTACCCATCTTCCGTCAGATGATGAGGTCCTTCATGCAGTGGAAGTCTTTCTGAACGATCAAGGAAAGGACTTCTTTAAAAGTGGCATTCATACGCTTAAACATCGCTGGCAAAAGTGTGTAGATACTGAAGGGGATTGTGTTGAAAAATAATGTTATATGTCCGCCAAAAGTCAAACCCTTAAATATGAGGCTCACAACTTATCAATCATGCCTTGTATCTCATGTATGTAGAATGCAAAATTCTATTGAATATCGAATTTCGTTGATAAAATGTTTTACTGATTCCAAATGTGGCAAACATGTTTACTGACATTTTTTGTTTAGAAATTATTGAGTAGATACACGATTTTTTTAGCAGAAAATGGCATCGCACATCCGCCCCCCATGACGTATTCGTCTGGTCACACACTTAAACTCAAATCGACCAACAGTATGGCAAACACAGCCACTTCTCATCACGAAAAAGTCGATATTTTGTAGTTTCTGTGTATCTTAAATAGAGTTAAGTTTTTAACTTTGATGTACGAGATTTTAATTTGTGTACACCAGGTGTTCTGATAACCATTTGTTATGACTCTTTTTATTATCATACCATTTCTGTGTTGATATTAAAAACTCTAAAACTGGATACAAAACATGACAGCACTATTAAATTATTTTCACATAACCTACTTATTTTATCTGATAACTAGTGACAACAAGATATGAAATAAAACATTGTACACGATATAACGATATAAAGCATTATGTATGTTCATCAACCCACGCATGTTGTCATGAATAAATATACATGTTTATTACAACACGTCACAATTGATAACCTTGTTCTTAAGTATTGTGGTGTTTTTGTTTACGTCGGTTGATTTAACTCATTTTACAACGTTTACGGTATCAAGAGACCAGAGATGAATGTGTGGTTAGCGGGAAAACACAGAGAACTAGTGTATCAATTATTTCATAATTTTCTAATACCATAAAGTTAATGTTGAAGTATAAAAATGATTGTGATGTATGTAATATACCAGTGTAACTCTGATCACTGGTGTTGATTGTCTTCAACAACGGAATGGACTATCCAACAATTATAATCTGAAAAATTAAAAATAATCACAAGGTTTGTTGTGTAACAAAATGACCAATAGAACCCACAGGTTATGTATTGCCTACCCGAGTATTTTAGAAACAAAACAAGTAATTCAAAATAGTATACTAAACGACAATGTATTAGTAAGGAAACACTGTCCAATCCCCGATAAAAAAAGAAAATACCAACATCTAAATATAATCCTAATCAAAACTCAAATTAAAGAAACTAGGTCAAATAAGAACAAAATAAAGATTTACAAGGAAACTTTTGAAAAAGTATAAGACCAGTTGTTCTGGAAGACACCCGCCATGTAACTCTTGGCCATTTCGAGTAAGTGATGTCACATTTCCAAATGAGAACTATGTATAACCAGCGGGCAAACTACACTGTAACGAGCGTCAAACACGTCCAGCCTCATATCGTACAACGGAACCAACAGACAAACTAACGAGTATCAAACACGTCCAGCCTCATATCATACAACAGAACCAACAGGCAAACTAACGAGCATCAAACACGTCCAGCTTCATATCGTACAACGGAACCAACAGACAAACTAACGAGTATCAAACACGTCCAGCCTCATATCATACAACGGAACCAACAGGTAAACTAACGAGCATCAAACACGTCCAGCTTCATATCATACAACGGAACCAACAGACAAACTAACGAGTGTCAAACACGTTCAGCTTCATATCGTACAACGGAACCAACAGGCAAACTAACGAGCATCAAACACGTCCAGCCTCATATCATACAACGGAACCAACAGACAAACTATCGAGTGTCAAACACGTTCAGCTTCATATCGTACAACGGAACCAACAGGCAAACTAACGAGTGTCAAACACGTCCAGCCTCATATCATACAACGGAACCAACAGGTAAACTAACGAGCGTAAAACACGTCCAGCCTCATATCATACAACAGAACCAACAGGTAAACTAACGAGCATCAAACACGTCCAGCTTCATATCGTACAACGGAACCAACAGACAAACTAACGAGTGTCAAACACGTTCATCTTCATATCGTACAACGGAACCAACAGACAAACTAACGAGTGTCAAACACGTTCAGCTTCATATCGTACAACGGAACCAACAGGCAAACTAACGAGTGTCAAACACGTCCAGCCTCATATCATACAACGGAACCAACAGACAAACTAACGAGCGTCAAACACGTCCAGCCTCATATCATACAACGGAACCAACAGACAAACTAACGAGCGTCAAACACGTCCAGCTTCATATCGTACAACGGAACCAACAGACAAACTAACGAGTGTCAAACACGTCCAGCTTCATATCGTACAACGGAACCAACAGGCAAACTAACGAGCATCAAACACATCCAGCCTCATATCATACTCACACAACGGAACCAACACAACGGAACCAACAGAAAAACTAACGAGCGTCAAACACGTCCAGCCTCATATCATACAACGGAACCAACAGACAAACTAACGAGCGTCAAACACGTCCAGCCTCATATCATACAACGGAACCAACAGACAAACTAACGAGCATCAAACACGTCCAGCTTCATATCATACAACGGAACCAACAGGCAAACTAACGAGCGTCAAACACGTCCAGCTTCATATCATACAACGGAACCAACAGGTAAACTAACGAGCGTCAAACACGTCCAGCTTCATATCATACAACGGAACCAACAGGCCAACTAACGAGCATCAAACACGTCCAGCTTCATATCATACAACGGAACCAACAGGCAAACTAACGAGCGTCAAACACGTCCAGCTTCATATCATACAACGGAACCAACAGGTAAACTAACGAGCGTCAAACACGTCCAGCTTCATATCATACAACGGAACCAACAGACAAACTAACGAGCATCAAACACGACCAGCTTCATATCACACAACGGAACCAACAGGCAAACTAACGAGCATCAAATACGACCAGCTTCATATCATACAACGGAACCAACAGACAACTTAACGAGCATCAGGCACGTCCAGCTTCATATCACACAACGGAACCAAAAGACAAACTAACGAGCATCTAACACGTCCAGCTTCATATCACACAACGGAACCATCAGACAAACTAACGAGCATCAAACACGTCCAGCTTCATATCATACAACGGAACCAACAGGCAAACTAACGAGCATTAAACACGTCCAGCTTCATATCACACAACAGAACGAACAGACATCCTAACGAGCATCAAACACATCCAGCGTCATATCACATACTCACACAACGGAACCAACACAACGGAACCAACAGAAAAACTAACGAGCATCAAACACGTCCAGCTTCATATCACACAACGGAACCAACAGACAAACTAACGAGCATCAAATACGTCCAGCTTCATATCACACAACGGAACCAACAGACAAACTAACGAGCATCAAACACGTCCAGCTTCATATCATACAACGGAACCAACAGGTAAACTAACGAGCATCAAACACGTCCAGCTTCATATCATACAACGGAACCAACAGGTAAACTAACGAGCATCAAACACGTCCAGCTTCATATCATACAACGGAACCAACAGACAAACTAACGAGCATCAAACACGTCCAGCTTCATATCATACAACGGAACCAACAGGCAAACTAACGAGCATCAAACACATCCAGCCTCATATCATACTCACACAACGGAACCAACAGGCAAACTAACGAGCATCAAATACGACCAGCTTCATATCATACAACGGAACCAACAGACAACTTAACGAGCATCAGGCACGTCCAGCTTCATATCACACAACGGAACCAACAGACAAACTAACGAGCATCAAACACGTCCAGCTTCATATCACACAACGGAACCAACAGACAAACTAACGAGCATCAAACACGTCCAGCTTTATATCGTACAACGGAACCAACAGGCAAACTAGCGAGCATGAAACACGTCCAGCTTCATATCACACAACGGAACCAAGAGACAAACTAACGAATATCAAACACGTCAAGCTTCATATCACACAACGGAACCAACTGACAAACTAACGAGCATCAAATACGATCAGCTTCATATCATACAACGGAACCAACAGACAAACTAACGAGCATCAAACACGACCAGCTTCATATCACACAACGGAACCGACAGACAAACTACCGAACATCAAACACGACCAGCTTCATATCATACAACGGAACCAACAGGCAAACTAACGAGCGTCAAACACGTCCAGCTTCATATCATACAACGGAACCAACAGACAAACTAACGAGCGTCAAACACGTCCAGCTTCATATCATACAACGGAACCAACAGACAAACTAACGAGCATCAAACACAACCAGCCTCATATCACACAACGGAACCAACAGACAAACTAACGAGCATCAAACACGTCCAGCTTCATACCACACAACGGAACCAACAGACAAACTAACGAGCATCAAACACGTCCAGCTTCATATCACACAACGGAACCAACAGACAAACTAACGAGCATCAAACACGTCCAGCTTCATATCACACAACGGAACCAACAGACAAACTAACGAGCATCAAACACGTCCAGCTTCATATCGTACAACGGAACCAACAGGCAAACTAACGAGCATCAAACACATCCAGCCTCATATCATACTCACACAACGGAACCAACACAACGGAACCAACAGACAAACTAACGAGCGTAAAACACGTCCAGCTTCATATCACACAACGGAACCAACAGACAAACTAACGAGCATCAAACACGTCCAGCTTCATATCACACAACGGAACCAACAGACAAACTAACGAGCATCAAACACGTCCAGCTTCATATCACACAACGGAACCAACAGACAAACTAACGAGCATCAAACACGACCAGCTTCATATCACACAACGGAACCAACAGGAAAACTAACGAGCATCAAATACGACCAGCTTCATATCATACAACGGAACCAACAGACAACTTAACGAGCATCAGGCACGTCCAGCTTCATATCACACAACGGAACCAACAGGCAAACTAACGAGCATCAAACACGTCCAGCTTCATATCCCACTACAGAACACCAGGTATACTGACGAGTATCGAACACGTCCAGTTTCATATCACACTACAGAACCAAGAGGTATCCTAACGAGCATCAAACACGTCCAGCTTCATATCACACTATAGAACCAAAAGGTATACTAACGAGCATCAAACACGTCCAGCTTCATATCACACTACAGAACCAACAGGAACAACAAACTAACGAGCATCAAACACGTCCAGCTTCATATCACAACGGAACCAACAGGTAAACTAACGAGCATCAAACACGTCCAGCTTCATATCGTACAACGGAACCAACAGGCAAACTAACGAGCATCAAACACGTCCAGCTTCATATCATACAACGGAACCAACAGGTAAACTAACGAGTGTCAAACACGTCCACCTTCATATCATACAACGGAACCAACAGACAAACTAACGAGCATCAAACACGTCCAGCCTCATATCGTACAACGGAACCAACAGACAAACTAACGAGCGTCAAACACGTCCACCTTCATATCATACAACGGAACCAACAGACAAACTAACGAGCATCAAACACGTCCAGCTTCATATCGTACAACGGAACCAACAGGCAAACTAACGAGCATCAAACACGTCCAGCCTCATATCATACAACAGAACCAACAGGTAAACTAACGAGCATCAAACACGTCCAGCTTCATATCATACAACGGAACCAACAGGTAAACTAACGAGCATCAAATACGTCCAGCTTCATATCATACAACGGAACCAACAGGTAAACTAACGGCATCAAACACGTCCAGCTTCATATCGTACAACGGAACCAACAGACAAACTAACGAGCATAAAACATGTCCAGCTTCATATCACACAACGGAGCCAACAGACAAACTAATGTGCATCAAACACGTCCAGCTTCATATCACACTACTGAACCAACATAAAAACTAACGAGTATCAAATACGACCAGCTTCATATCATACAACGGAACCAACAGACAAACTAACGAGCATCAAACACGACCAGCTTCATATCACACAACGGAACCAACAGGCAAACTAACGAGCATCAAACACGTCCAGGTTTATATCGTACAACGAACCAACAGGTAAACTAACGAGCATCAAACACGTCCAGCTTCATATCACACAACGGAACCAACAGACAAACTAACGAGCATCAAACACGTCCAGCTTCATATCACACAACGGAACCAACAGACAAACTAACGAGCATCAAACACGTCCAGCTTCATATCACACTACGGAACCAACATAAAAACTAACGAGTATCAAACACGACCAGCTTCATATCATACAACGGAACCAACAGACAAACTAACGAGCATTAAACACGTCCAGCTTCATATCACACAACGGAACCAACAGACAAACTAACGAGCATCAAACACGTCCAGGTTTATATCGTACAACGGAACCAACAGGTAAACTAACGAGCATCAAACACGTCCAGCTTTATATCGTACAACGGAACCAACAGGTAAACTAACGAGCATCAAATACGTCCAGCTTTATATCGTACAACGGAACCAACAGGTAAACTAACGAGCATCAAACACGTCCAGCTTCATATCGTACAACGGAACCAACAGACAAACTAACGAGCATCAAACACGTCCAGCCTCATATCATACATCGGAACCAACAGACAAACTAACGAAAATCAAACACGTCCAGCCTCATATCATACAACGGAACCAACAGACAAACTAACGAAAATCAAACACGTCCACCTTCATATCATACAACGGAACCAACAGGCAAACTAACGAGCGTCAAACACGTCCACCTTCATATCATACAACGGAACCAACAGACAAACTAACGAGCATCAAACACGCCCACCTTCATATCATACAACGGAACCAACAGGCAAACTAACGAGCATCAAACACGCCCACCTTCATATCATACAACGGAACCAACGGAACCAACAGGCAAACTAACGAGCATCAAACACGCCCACCTTCATATCGTACAACGGAACCAACAGGCAAACTAACGAGAATCAAGCACGTCCAGCCTCATATCATACAACGGAACCAACGGGCATACTAACGAGCATCAAACACGTCCAGCTTCATATCATACAACGGAACCAACAGACAAACTAACGAGCATCAAACACGTCCAGCTTCATATCATACAACGGAACCAACAGGTAAACTAACGAGCATCAAACACGTCCAGCTTCATATCGTACAACGGAACCAACAGGTAAACTAACGAGCATCAAACACGTCCAGCTTCATATCGTACAACGGAACCAACAGGTAAACTAACGAGCATCAAACACGTCCAGCTTCATATCGTACAACGGAACCAACAGGCAAACTAACGAGCATCAAACACGTCCAGCCTCATATCGTACAACGGAACCAACAGGCAAACTAACGAGCATCAAACACGTCCAGCTTCATATCGTACAACGGAATCAACATAAAACTAACGAGCATCAAACACGTCCAGCCTCATATCTTACAACAGAACCAACAGACAAACTAACGAGCGTCAAACACGTCCAGCTTCATATCATACAACGGAACCAGCAGACAAACTAACGAGTATCAAACACGTCCAGCCTCATATCATACAACGGAACCAACAGGCAAACTAACGAGCGTCAAACACGTCCAGCTTCATATCAGACAACGGAACCAACAGACAAACTAACGAGCATCAAACACGTCCAGCTTCATATCATACAACGGAACCAACAGGTAAACTAACGAGTATCAAACACGTCCAGCTTCATACCGTACAACGGAACCAACAGGTAAACTAACGAGCATCAAACACGTCCAGCTTCATATCATACAACGGAACCAACAGGTAAACTAACGAGTATCAAACACGTCCAGCTTCATATCATACAACGGAACCAACAGGTAAACTAACGAGCGTCAAACACGTCCAGCTTCATGTCACACAACGAAATATTTCTGAATGAAATAACCATGACGACCATAAAACTTCACCATTATTTGAAACCCTGTGTTATGAATTTATTCATTTGTTGACGACATCTTGTTAGAAATATTGATATTTTGAACAGGGCCTTGACTATCGATTCAACTGTGTAAAGACTATGTATATATACTGTAGTAAGCGAAAGGGATTGGAAATGTATGTCTTGTACAATTTTCACTTTTCATATGATTATAAAAATGGGCATTGCCTTATTTTTCATCCTCCGAATGAACCGATTTAAGCGAAATATGTAAGACGAAATAATATTTAAAGACTGTAAAAAGCAAACACGAGACCCATCACCAGTATGGAAATTATTTAAAATACATGATACTGTGGAAAAGTCGTCACGTTGTATAAACGGGTCCTACCCGGAAACAAAATACGTTATTTAACATACGTGGTTACTCAACACTTTTCGATTGAAGTGGGTTAAAGTGCATGCGTCGAAATTCAGTAAGATGATAGATATAGACATAAAATTATATACATATCAAATCAGATTCAACACATGTAAAAAAAATGTTTAATACCCAACAATTTTCACAAGGAACTTTGCAAAGAGCGGCAGAATGAACCTGTGTATTTTATAATCACATATGCTGACTTTTTTGTATGTTGGTGTAGTTAGGTGCTGGTTGTATAAGGCTGTACACTTTACTGGTTTTCATGATTGTCTATTAAAATAAAACGTAAATAAAATAAATACTCACCTCTATAACAGTATTTCATCTGCATTAGAGCGAATTGTAACCCTGGAATACTGGGAAAAGACAACAGTGAGCGAATTCCCACCAGACCTAGTAACTAGTAAGGGTGCATATCGATATCTCTGTTGCATTTTGTCGTTAAGACATGAACAATCGCCTTGATACCGCTAGGGGCGGTCCAATCTGATACCGCTAGTAAACATGATTGGTCACAACACCCAATGTTGAGATAGCATACCAAGGTTGTCATATTTTATCTAAGAAAACTTTCAGCGTTAAATAAATTAAAAAGGTTCTCAAATTATTGTTAACGCTTACGTTTGTGCAGTCGGAAGAAAGAATTGACTTAATCTTTACCTTCGATATTCGGTTCGGTACAAAGTTAAACATGCAGGATAATACCAACACATTCTACTTTTTCATCAGTTTCATTGTCTGTCTATGTATCGTCCATATTTTGTTCCTTACATATTGACGATCTTCCTCGCCGACTATCATTGATGGAGTCCTACAATACTGGGGAGGAATTTCACTGATCGCTATAATGTCTGTTACATATCGGTTTTAGTGAGAAATACAACACCACATGTTTTGTTTAATTAATGAGTCGGCTGTTAAAGATATTGTTACCTTTTATCTGGTTTCACTGTAAACACTGTTCACGTTCTATGATTGTGATATTGCTTCACTTTATTTAGATTTCCACGGCTGTAGAAGATGTTTAACATTCTGAAGAAGTTTTCTTATTGTCCCATTCCAAGTGTTTTTTAAGTCAAACGTATCTCTTGACCTTAAGTTTCACCTTAAAAAAATATGGAAGTTAAGATTATGTTAGCATGTAGACACTTTCCTGTTTGCGTTGCGAATATAGTAGAAGTGGATAGCTCTTTTGATGAAGATTCTTTTTCTTAATCTTTCCCAGGATTATCAGGACAGGTGTGTTTCGTGTGTAATGATAAATAACAACGAGTACGTGCAAACCTGTTGGCCAGCACACATCTTTTAAACAAAACAAGATATGTTTAGGAAACACTATATACTCAGTTGCTACAAACATCTGAGGCGGGACATTAGAACTCTACTGGTAAAGGCATATGCTGATTGCATACATACTTTTTTCAAATGTCAAGGTCACATGGTCAAAAGGTTTGGTACCCCCGGAAAGGTCTTGTTACAAGGAACACACCTGCCAAATATGAACTCTCTACCTCTTACGGTGCAATATTTATGGGCAACGTTAAAGCTGACAACAACCAATCAAACAAACGGCACAAAAAACTCTCCCCGATCTTTCGATCCTTGGGCATAAACATGACGTAACGTGTTAGACATGCTGTTAGAGGGATTATTGGATATGACACAGGAGCAGCTGTGATAAAAAAAATGCCCCTCAAATTGATTTTCAGGATTCACGTGATACGTTCATAAGGACAGTATACTTAACTGATATCCTTATCTTAGTCGTTTCAAAGAGCAAAGAGCAAACGTATCTATTTCTCTTCTACCTGTCGTTCGCTAAACTAGCTTTCCGGTACTCTGTTACATAAAGTAGAAGATAGAAGGACGAAGGTCACCCAATTCGTGCGTCGTACCCAGGAGTACGTCGTCTGCAGGTATTCTCTATGCGACAGTGAAGACAGCTTAGTTCAACCGATGTAAGGAAACCCATACCTGCGGAAAGAAAACAAGGAACGATGACGTCGTATCAATAAGGAAGACGCGAAGGCAACAAACCTTTACCGGAGGTTTGTTAACTACATCCGTGTAAACTTTATCGATTCTACTGCTCATACTGTAGCGCTTTCCTATGATCAATATAATTACTATATGTTTCTAATACGCGTAAACAACACAACTGGAAACATTTCAAACATGTACTCCCGTAAAGCAGGATTTGAAAAACCACATAACCTCAATGTCCGAAAAATTAGCACATTTCAAGGACAAGACTCCAACGCGACACCGTACTAACAAATCAGCAGTTACTGCATTGATGCAATACGTAAGGAAGTTAAATCCGAGAGGACCAAGTTAAAGACGGAGGTAGATTTTATCGCAGAGTCTGTACTGAGTTAGTATCCCTCGAGGAACAAGAAACCGACAGCCATAAAACAGATGGTCAGCGATATCAGAAAGAAATTGGAGAATTGGTCTGCTTGAAAAGGCAGAAACGGCATATGCATCTATTGTTTCAATGTTGGAGACAGAGAGGAGACTGAGAACACTACCTCTGTATGATATCAACTTTGCACGTGTTGTACTTAAACAATCCAGGTTTTTTCCGGAAGTATCGAATGCGCAATGCTGATGGAAATGTTTGGAGGGAGAATTGACCGTTTAATGTTGATGTAAGTGTTTTTAGAATTAATACGCCAGAACAAGTACAGTGATGACATTGAATTCCGCTCAGATCCACTGTTAAACAACAAAATCAGTTTTCAGTATATGTCCAGTGAACGACAGTCGCACGTGGTTATTAATACAAGGATACAATGGTTTGGTGCAGGTCAACAGGGAGCGTATCACTGCCGAGAAATTGGTGCAGGTCAACAGAGAGTGTGTCACTGCCGAGAAATTGGTGCAGGTCAACAGGGAGCGTGTCACTGCCGAGAAAGTAAAACTGGATTTCATTCCATTCCATGTCGCCATGATGAATGAAACAGATGTACTAATGACAAATTTTCCGTGTAGCTTATCTCTGTACAAACTATCAGTGACGACCAAGAAGTGATATTTGCCGACATCAGTCCACAGGAAACACAGGACATCAGCATCAACAAAAATGTGTTTGTTTGTACTGGGACACAAGACATAGTAGCTCTGAATCAATGTTGTAAGGACTTTGTACCTGTCTGATTGAATGGATTTTATATAATCTGCTTTTCCTCATGTATAGCTGTATCAGTAGACGCAGGATTTCTGTTATCTACAGTAATGATCCGAAGTGAGGAGTAATGTACGACAATAAAAACATGGTCAGGTAAACTGGACAGTGGTCAAAGCATTGATGAAATGTACATCTGTGAGGCGTCTTATGACAAGTATGACCGATTGTTTGTGCCAGACGTTCAGACAAATAACGTTTATGTCTTACCAAAAGGCAGGGAACGCGCCAGATGTCTTCTCAACCACGACCATGGAGCAATGGAAGCTGCAGCAGTGAGCGTGGATACGTTAGAGAAAGTATGGATTGGGTGTAGTAACGGTACTGTACATGTCCTTAAACCAGAACGAGGAAAAAGTCATGTTGGAAATATCAGATTTCTGAAGTTTCAAATTTCAAATACCAGATGCTGACGCGAAACTGGAATTATAATCCCGCAGGAATCGGATTGATAAATATCTCTTCTAAAAAAGGTTAACAGTGTTAATGGTGGTATACTAGAACGTTGGCTGAAAATAACACGTAGAAGCAACTCATTCAGAATCAAATAACAGGTTTCTACCTCTACTATTACTCAGCAAAGCCAATATGGCCAGTAAATGCTTACATTCCACAACACAAGATGTGGAAAAGATATGGGCCACACGTCAAGTTGAGAATCCCATTGTTATAGGGTAAAAACTTCCATTGATACCGTGTATAAATAAATTCAATTATTAATTAATCATTGACATAGTGTATCAAAGAGAGAAGAACAGTCTTCAGGGATAGCCTTTTAAATTCTTATGTCCATTTAAATATCAATTTTTCGGTCAAACCGTTTTTTGAACACCAAGATTAACGATGACAATAATAATTTGATCGATGAATGTGACACGGAAACCAACAAGAAAATACCAATATATCATCATAATCATAATCCATACTCAAATTCAATAAACCTTGAGCAAAACATAACAATAAATAGATTTACATAGAGACTCCTGAAAAAGAACAAGGAGAATAAGACCAGGTGTTCCGGGAGCGTAAACGTCTTCTGCTTCATCTTAGTGTCTGTCTTAGTGTTACGTCTGTGAGGTGTTTTATGTGAGAAAAAAAGGGATTTTTCCCTGTTTTGGTATAGTTATAAACAATTTTGGCCATAGGCATCATAGACGGGTCATCAAATATTTTCAAAAAACAGGCAAGTGAATAGCACATTGCCATAGCGCCAAATAGCTCAATACAATGCAGTATACCGCTAATTCGTCTTTTTAGTGATGAAGAGGGCCTAAGGAAATCCAAATTGGTCGAAACATATATCTTAAATTGGGATGTGCACTAATTCCAAAACACAATAAATTTCATAACTGCATCATCAAATAGTTTCAGATAAAAACTCGAGTGGATTAATTTGCTTTAAGTTTCATTATTTGGAAATTTTGTATTTTATTCTAATTCTTATTTGAACAGAAAAGGTACTATTGATAGTGTGTTTTGCAAATCTTTTACATCTGTCAGGTGCCTGTTTACCGAATACGGTAATATGTTGAGTATAGTTTTATTGGTATATGTCTGTGTTTATCGAGTGAAATATGTATGTGTACAGTAACAAACAGTACACATTTTTACTATTCTTGTTCATATCTTCATGTTGATTAGCAAGCCATTCCAAAATTTTGGTATCCATATTACTGACTTCAAAGTTTAAAAGCTGTATCAGATCTGCTTTACTCTAATTATAACATGCATACTGATCGTGCATTTAAAATGACGCAACAAAAAAGATGAATGATTTCTTTATTAGTAAGAAATTACCGTAAATTTGTGAAAGGTGTATAAAATTCAATTCCAAATTTAGTCACTATGTTTTGATAGTTTCTGTCGGAAAGGCCACAGGGATGTATCTATAGAAATCCTAGTTACCTCCCTTATCTCGCATTACCGTTATTTATATATCGTCTGAATGCTTTGCCACTGCTTGTACTGTTGAGTATAAAGTGTTGAATTCATCTTCTTTCCCTGTATCTCTGGACTTCTAAAGCTGTTTATTGTTTACTTTTGTTTTTCATTATGATATATAATCAAATTACCATTCCAACATTCCAGTGGGATAACTTGATGGCGAGCTTATTGATATGACGGAGCAGTACCACATGTTTTGATTCCACACTTTGATGATTGTCTAGTTCCTTTTTATCTGTTGTAAATGATCATATGGCACACACGTGTATAAACGTATATCAATAAAATTACTGCAAACAACAACGGTATTCTTTCCTTTTTTCAGAAAATATCCAACCTGCTTCCATTTCAGATTGACCAAGATTTAAATGGCAGGTGCCGTCGATTAAGGAGAAGATGCTTGCTCTTCTGGAACATTTGGTCTCAGTTTCTTCGTGGAATATTGGACTATAAGGTAAAATGAAAAGCGGCTTATTGATTTGTGAAGACACCGATAAAAACATGATGTAATATTTCTACTTCATCTCTCTCAGACTTTGTCATAGATTCTTAAAAATATTTGCTTTGTTTTGAATGCTCTCCGTATTGATTTATTCTTTCCAAATAATTATTTCGTTCAAATTTATAAAACTTCTTAAAATCAAATAGTTAAATCTTCACTAATTTAAGATACAAACGAGGTTTGTAAGTTTCATTATTATCAGCTGTGTTTCAGTATTGGGTATTACTCGATGTTAAAAAAGTTTGTCTATCATGTTGGAGAAGATATTCACTCTAAAACAAATAGCGCTCATCGGAATAGAATGCGTCACTAAAGGATTACATCACTAGGAATAAAGAACACAAGCACATGTACAACGTATTACCACATGTTTGTAAAATTTTGTAATCCGCCTTACCGTCTATTCCTCTACATATTTTATCTTATCACTTGCAAGGTGTCTGTTCCCTTCTTTCAGAAATTGTTGTATATTTTGTTCTTATTTGAGAACGTGACATTAATTACTTGGACTTACCAAGATGTCTGACTGGTGTCGTCATAAAACAGAAGACGCTTATTCTTCCGAAACATTTGGTCTTTTTCTCCTTGTACTTTGTCAGGAGTCTGCGTGTAAATCTGTCTTTTGTTCATATTTTGCCCTCGTTTATTTACTTTCCAATGTAACTTACGGGTTTTACTGTCCTTTGTTAGTAACTTATGTTATTTGCTGTCCTATGTTAGGAACTTACGTTATATACTGTCCTATGTGAGTAACTCACGTTATTTACTGTCCTATGTGAGTAACTCACGTTATATACTGTCCTATGTGAGTAACTTACGTTATATACTGTCCTATGTTAGTAACTTACGTTGTATACTGTCATATGTGAGTAACTTACGTTATATACTGTCCTATGTTAGTAACTTCCGTTATTTACTGTCCTATGTTAGTTACTTTCGTTATTTAATGTCCCAGGCTATGGAAAGTTTCGCTTTTACAATATTTTCTATTCATGTTTCTGAAGAGATAAAACAGGCAGCAATGAATGGTCTTTGTGTTGGATTCTTCTCGGGTTTCATGGAACCTCTCTCCTTGGTGCTGATCGCCACACGATCCACCTTTTCCGTCCTGCTTATTTCATTGATTCTTTAGTTATGAATTTATTTCACATAATACATATATTATTGAAGACTGCTCGGCGAAATGTATCTCGATATGCCTTAAGTGGTCTTAACCTTACCGTTACCTATATTTTTTCTTATTTATTTATCTATTTGTTTTCTTTTTATTTATTGGACTTGTCTCAATGCTGACAACACAAAATGGGTTTTGGGATTTCTATTTTTAATATATATTCTATCAAGAAATTAGTTAATGTGAATAGGTATGTGAGCCTTGCATGACATCCAAGCAAACAGGAACCATTTTGTTTAACAACAACAAAGAAAATATCGCCACATCAACAGACTTTTTATTCAAACTCAAATTTGATGAAACCGGGGCAAAATGTGAACAAAAAAAAGGCTTACATTGAGATTCCTAAACGTGTTTACAACTGATATCCATCCTGTCTCACTAAACAAGATCACTATATAATACCACGTACATTCATAGCCAGCATTGAAGGTAAAATAGTTATGTCAACACAAGATTGTACAAAAAATAACTAAAAAGTAAACGCCAACATTGAATAAAAATTTTAATTGATTGTATGGACAAATAACATATTCAACTGCATCATACAGCTGCCTCGTCTTCCTTGGACACGTCAGTGATGCTAAAGCACAGTAGGGCCAAATAACATATTCAACTGCATCATACAGCTGCCTCGTCTTCCTTGGACACGTCAGTGATGCTAAAGTACAGTAGGGCCAAATAACATATTCAACTGCATCATACAGCTGCCTCGTCTTCCTTGGACACGTCAGTGATGCTAAAGCACAGGAGGCCAAATAATGAATGAAACTGCATCATGCAGCTGCCTCGTCTTCCTTGGACACGTCAGTGATGCTAAGGGCTAATTGTTGAAACCTCGAAAGCATTTACGTTAAGTCGAAATTCTTCGAAATGATATCAAAGATAGAGGAGTAGGCAAACTCTAACCCCAAAGCAATAACTTTTAAAAAATCAATATTTAAAGAGGATTTTAAAATGTTAAATGCATGTGTATATTCTGAACCGTGCCATTGTTAAAATAGATAGATGAGGGATCGTTATTTTGATGACCTCTGCCATCTACTATCAAAAAATGGCAACTGCAACGCACACCAACTTGACCTTCATGGCTTATCCCGTTATGAAAACTATTTTTTTATAAAACGTTATCGACAAAAATCTGCATATAGGGTGTAATTCATCTAACTGATATTATTACAAACGAACATATATCACACAATGTCTGCTTACACAAAAGATGTGATATACAGCTGATACTATAGTATAATTTAGGACTTGTATTATTTATGATTATTTACACAATTATTGATCAAAGACTGTATCACAAATGTCTCATATGACAAGAACGTTATTGATGATTTCACCGAAGAAATATTATATGTCATGAACATTTCGAGTAAGTGTTTAACAGTTTATAATATAGTAAAGATGACTTTAGTACAATCAAACATGACATTTTCTTTAAACACTAGCCAAACGGTTATTCCAAGTTACGGTTGATTAAAGGTTTTCAGCATCATGATATTTGATATGTAGACAGCTGACAAGCTTACAACGAAGGGTTCGAGAGAAACAGACTAATGAAAATGACGGAAAAAATTTAATATGAGCTAATTGAGAAATAATCAAAACGTTTCAATGTTTCTAATGATTTCTTTTGAATTAGCTTTACCCTAAGGATGACTACTTACAACTGCTTACATACATTGTATATTCAAGTAAACGATTAAAAACTAAGAAAATACTAACCTGTCAACACCATCATAATCCAAACTCAAATTCAATAAACCAATGCCAAAAGATGAACAAAAGAAAGATTTACACATTCCTGCAATCCTATAAGGAAAATAAGACCAGGCGTTCCGGAAGTGTAAGTGTCTTCATTGACGACACCCGCCATGTAAATCCAGGTAAATAGTGTCATGTTCTCTAATGAGTACAAGGTAAACAATAAATGAGCCAACAGGCCAACGAATGAGCATTAAACACGTCCAGTTTTATATCGCACAAAGTAAAAGCAATGCTGAATATTTCAATGTACACAACAAAACTCATTCATCACGATTTGATTTCATCATTGACATCATTACTATAACAAGACATGTTGTTTACAGTCAAACTTGCTAATAGAAATACTGATACATTAATCTATTTTCAAAAGTGGTGTATTTTAATATTAATGAGATTTGTCTGAATTTACTGCTCATTCATATCGATTGTAGAGAAAGGATATCTATGTTACCGCCGTAAGAACTCCTCTGGAAATGGCAAAATATATAATCATTATTACAAAGGACGTATCAAATTCCCTTTCTTTCAACAATAGGTGGATGTTTTAAACTCCTTAGGTATCAATTTATTATTACAACTATTGTACAAACAAACATATCACATGTGGAAGAAAACTATGAGAACGTTTTGTTTGGGTGTTACGATGAACTTTGACCTGATGGCGCGTCACAACCCGCAGAAATTTTAAGTAATTTGCGATTTCTTTGTAATAATATGCCTTTATATATATATAGCTGTATATATGGCGGCATATCACCAGAGATAATATCGTTACTCCATAACTGATATCGTGAACAAAACACAGAATCAGAATAAATTGTTTTCTGAATAGCGTTTTTATTGGAACATATCACACAAACTGGTGGCTGTTGTATATGGTATGTGTTTCTGTTTATTTAGTTCTCTTTCGAAAGTTACAAAACCTTTCACTGAAGCTCGTGTTTGTAACTAGATGTATATTGCGAGCGCCTCCCATGTTGTGATCTTCGGAAACCCAACGCGACTCTGCTGGGTCTCAACGACAGGGAAGAGTCACGTTGTTTCGATGTTCTGTTGTATAAGACGTATATCCATCCGAATCACCTGGTCCTAGTATCCATGTCTCAGTGACTTTCGTGTCTTGCCTGCCTTTCTTCGATGTTAAGTTTGACGTTTGTTGACTTGTTTGTATGTTGTGTTGTTTTCCAGTTTTAAAATGATAAACAGTTGGTAATGATTATGGCACGTTTGCATTTATTCACAAATAGTTGCACAACAAACCATTGAATATTGTAGAAACATATCTCAAAATATTTCAAAAAATCATATTAATTTTTGTTATCATTGAACTTACAATTTAGAGAATACTCTTTTTTCCAATATACGAATGAATTCTACTCCAGCGACATTGTGTATGCCTCAGACGCAAATGGAAAATAGAATAACCATTTGTGCATTAAAATACTTTTTTTATTTTAGACATCCATTTCGATTGATTCTTCATAACTTGAGACATTGTAGTTATATAAACAATTATAAACTTGATTTATTTTACAACAATTGCGAAACAAGTTATTTCAAATTATACTAGCAGTTATATATGGTATATAGCTGTATATTAAGATATTTGGTCACTTAACAAGGGCAAAGTGTTTTAGTCAAAATATGAAGTGGTGGGTAGAGCCGTAGTTGTAGTTGTTGGTGTCGTGGTGGTTGTAGTTGTTGGTTTCGTAGTGGTTGTAGTTGTTGGTGTCGTAGTGGTGGTACTTGCAGTTGTTGGAGTGGTAATAGGAACAGTGATACACTTGCACATATGCCTTGGGCAAAATGTTGGGATATGATTACAGTTTAAATCACACCATCCGTCGTCGACGCTGTCATAAATTGATACACATCTACGAGCTTTAGTGTTCAAAGGGGCGGTAGACGTGGGGGAGGTAGTAGAAGTGGTGGAAGTGGAGGTAGTTGGGTTAGTAGTGGTGGTAAAAGAGGTGGTAGTCTTAGGTGAGGTGGCAGAAGTAGGTGTAGTGGTAGGTTCAGGTGTAGTAGGCGTATCAGAGGTAGCAGACGTAGGTGTAGTGGTTGGGGTGGTAGTGGTAGGGGAGGGATCAGTAGTTGAAGACGTCCCAATACACTGACACATATACGCTGGACAATGGGTTGGATGGTGTCTGCAGTTTCGTTCACACCAGATGGTGGAAACGCCTGGAAAAATAGACACACATTCTGCAAGTGAGCTGCGATTAGAGGCAGGATGATTGGGAGCTTGGGAACCAATAAGAACAGGTGCGATGCCATCTCCATCCTTTTTTGTCCTTGCCGGTATATCATTGTCCGTGATCGCAATATCTGAACAAGCGTAAAATTCCTGTTGTTCGCAGGTTTCACAGTTTTCGTCGGCGCTCCCTATAACAGAAAGACGGCAATTTAGGAATTAATAGATATATTGTCGTAAAAAGCAACACATTCAATCAGGTTCCTTTCATTGTAAACATATTTTGTCTTCATCAAGAAAATAACTGATCTTAATGCTTTCTAAGTAAAAATCGTTAAAAAAAACCGCTATACCTCGCGCTGTTAATATATCACAGGACACATGGGAATGATTTAATAAAGAATAACAGAAAAGTATGATGAAACTACCTGTGCGATACCGCCATTGTAGGACACATTGAGAACACGTGACATCCGACGGAAGCTTGGCTGATACATCAATATACTGTACAGGCGCTGAAACAGGGTACCTCGTCTCTCCGGTCTCCGGATTTACCAATAAATGCTTCAAACAGTCTCTTGTTATTCTTTTCGTCACATCATTATTTTCACAAAGACGGAATTCAAAGAAACCTTCGCTGTTGGATAACTTTTGTATTTTGATTGAAATGACCGCTCCCTTCTTATAATTCTTTGAGATAATCCCCGTGGCGAATTTTCCACCAGCCTCGTTTTCTTTTGGATCTTGATCCCTTGGGTCACCACATAGGCCGCAGTTTCCACTCCAAAAGTTTAAAGGTTGCTAAAATATGAGAATCACACAACCTTTAACAAGCATTCTTTCTATCCTAAGTGGAATCAGTACATTACTGTTAGATGTATAAAACAAATCAATCGATAATATCGATTTCAACCTAAAACCATACAAACATTTAACAAAAATATTTTGGAACATTTTGCCGGTTGGTAAGGTCAGAAGATGTTCTTATAACACAACCAGCAGAAGATAAGAGTGTGAAGTTTCGACGACTACGATACTTCTATTCTATTAAACAAAGTATATTTACAATCATGATGAAGTTAGGAATTATACAATGGAGAAAGTACAGTTAGATAAAAGAAAAAGGATCTATGTAAATCAATATAAGCCGTTTTTCTCGGGTTATACACATTGTGTAAAAGAAAGAACCAGTTCTTAAAGTAATCAGTGTGTTAAAATAAGTAAGATATGTATCAAATTTAGAATCACGTAAAATATTGACATATCTGATCAACAAGTACACGTTACGTTATTTCGCCATTACGGCACCTAAGGTAATATATGCCTAGTGAACGGGTTCGTTCCAGTCACAAATACTATAATGACAAAATTACCTTTCTGTTCCCACAGTTGAGACGATTGTCATGGAAGTTAATAGGAGTAGCAAAACCAAGCCTCCACATGCTGCTTCTTCCAGGAGGGTCAACCATTTGGCCCTGCCCATTCACTACAGTGGAGAATATATTTATCCACAACAGTAAACAAGCCAACGGAGATCGGAGTGACACCATGTTTACCGGGTCAGCAGTTCTATATTTGAAAAAAAAGGGGAAATATTTCAATTTTCACCAATAATCGATCATAAGCAAAATGTTTATAGCGTGTCTGCATTTCCAGTTAAACAAACTTCCATGAATACCTGACGAATGATAAAAGGAGTGAAAAATAAAAAAAAAATTAATTTCTGATGAAAAAGTCTGATATGCAAAAACAAGAACTGTTAAAACACTATGCAGAGCGTTAAAAATATGGTTTCCTCCATATATCCGTGAGATGTGGCGACAATGGACTGAATAACATTATGACTTCATCTCAAATAAATTACGTTGACCACTTAAATTTGAGAGTTGTAAAAACATAATTAGGGATCTACCTATACCGTAATTTGAACAAAGATTTTCAAGAGATTGTGTTTTGACAAACGTGTACAGTTTAACCCGCTACTTCGTTATCCATCCTTTCTAACAAAATACTTCTGTTTTTGTGATCTTAATTTGTTATAAATATACCAAAGATGCCACAACTCTGCTGCCATAAGACGGTGACTTTTTGTCTTTTTAAATTAAATATTCCTGGTCATTTTTTTTTTTCCATTTATTTGTATTTCTGATAACAATATTAAAAGAGTATTTGTGTTTTGAATGAGCAAACTGTTATAAGCGTTTTGTAAAATATATCTACTTCAAAGAAGGAAAGAAAATCCGGGGACATATTTCATTTTCAATTTCATTTTATAATCAAAATCAGAATATTTGCAAAACCGATTGCCACCAGAATGAAAAAAAACCAATATTTCGGCCGCGGTATTTAAATGTAATTCAGGTGTTTCATATCTTAGATGGAAGATACAAGCCAGTTTTAAGTTTTATATGAAAATCATAAATTTCCATTGTTGAATGTTTTATGCACACTATTTTTATGATATCTACTTGAACTTATTTTAACAGTCCGAGAGGACGTATGAATTTGTATATTCACAGGAGAGAAATGAAATTAATTCTCAAAAAAATTTAAAACAACATAATATAGAGCTCTCATGTAATAACCTCTTCCCATGTAAAACATAGATTAGTTTTATATATTACACACTTTTTGTATTTAGTGCATTTTACTCATAGGAATGTTAAAGTCAAGGGTCTGAAAAATAATAAAGTGCGTTAAGAAAAATATATAGTACTTACCTTAAGGTTTGAGAGAAAGGACTGACTTTTTCCGAAATGTGTCCTTTATTTACATACACTGTACCTTTAGCTTGCAGCAAAAGACGTTATTATTAGTAGCTTGTGGTTATATCTGTTAATCAATTAAGCATCACGACGTCAGTGACGCCTACGAAGTACTCGACTACAATTGATTGGCCTTAATTGACATTTCTTTTACATGGAAACGACTAAGTGATAAGTTAAAATTAGATCCATTTGCAATAGAATAGATATAAGTTAGATAAATATATGAAGATAAATTTAAACTACAATACAATTTGTAATTATAAGTGGGAGAGTTTTCATATCTCCTTGAGGGTTTGACGTCATCAGCCTCATGACATTGTGTTCAGAACTGACGAGGTCATTGATTACACACTGTAGGCTCCCATTTAAAAACTTGTAAAAAGTACCATAGAGAAGATCAACTCTCAACAAGACGATTTTCGAAAATGAACGAATCAATTAGAAAGTGCAGATAACTCTGTCAATTTGATCTCATTTAGATCTCTACTGCAAATCCAACTTCGGAACGATTTCCAGTACAGAGCTACTTCATATATTGATGCCCTCTATATCAAATCGGATTAAAGACAATTAAAAATCATTATGAGGAACAGTAGTTCTCATCATTATTGTTTTCTTTTAATAGCGTGGACTTAGAGTCCAGTCTCTTTAAACTGTCAACAGGATGTATTATCTTTTCAGTTTTTATATATTTACATGCCGGCTTACACAACGATGTGTGTCGTAAGTACTATGATACATGGGGACAGCTGACAAAGAGGATTTAAATACAACTTCTCGAGGATTAATAAATTTAATGATGGTTCCTCTGTGGATTAAATGTCCTATTTATTTGTGTATGAAACACGAGTTCTCATTTGACAATTCCTTTGTAGGATTGACCAAGATTAACACAAATTGCCCCTAAATGCGTTCCATCTACCACGCCAGAGCCAATGGCAGAGCTAATGGAACTCACTTGCCACTTGCGATGGAGACCTGATAATACCAGTTAGTAGAATACCATAGAATCCGGCTTGTTATTCCGAGGAAGATTACGCTGTGTTAATTTGGACACGATCACGTAAGAATTCATAGTCGTAAAGGTGTTTATAATTTTGTTCAGATAGGATGTGCTCTAATCATACGATGTTACACGCATTAAGAACGTGTAGCTTGTTTCTTTTCACACAACAAAGGAAATGTCTATCTATACAAAGTCAACCAATTGCAAAGAGTCGCCTTTAAGTCACCTGTTTTGTTTGGTTTTAAAATAAAATACTTTATGAAATTTGCTGTAGTGAATAAAAATTAGATAAGCGATTTGAGATTTTCACACAATGTGTTTAGAGATTGAAATTGTATTCAATCAAGTTTTTGTAACTTCTATCGAATCACTGAGGTCAAAATCATGGAAGAAAAATATGATAATTTGTGTAATAGTATTTCTGAAATTAATAAATAACTATAAGAAGGCAAATGTTGAAAACATAAACTGAAACGATATATATCTCTCAGGATAAGATTTACTTGTTTGATATCAGTTTAAAGAGTTATCTCCTCTTATGAACTCTCAGTATTTCCAACATCGGCTTTATGTCTTTCTTGCGTCTTTCACACTGCATGATAGTCTAGAAAATCTCTTCGGATTCGATTTCACAGTACATGACCATAAGGTGGCTAGTCATTTCCTCTGGACAAGGTATTGCCGGCCATTTCCTCTGGACAACATATTGCCGGTCATTTCCTCTGGACAACATATTGCCGGTCATTTCCTCTGGACAACATATTGCCGGTCATTTCCTCTGGACAACATGTTGTCGGTCATTTCCTCTGGACAACATATTGCCAGTCATTTCCTCTGGACAACATATTGCCGGTCATTTCCTCTGGACAACATAATGCTGCCCATTTCCTCTGGACAACATATTGCCGGTCATTTCCTCTGGACAATATGTTGTCGGTCATTTTCTCTGGACAACATAATGCTGCCCATTTTCTCTGGACAACATATTGCCGGTCATTTCCTCTGGACAACATAATGCTGCCCATTTCCTCTGGACAACATATTGCCGGTCATTTCCTCTGGACAACATAATGCTGCCCATTTCCTCTGAACAACATATTGCCGGTCATTTCCTCTGGACAACATAATGCTGCCCATTTCCTCTGGACAACATATTGCCGGTCATTTCCTCTGGACAACATATTGCCGGTCATTTCCTCTGGACAACATATTGCCGGTCATTTCCTTTGGACAACATAATGCTGCCCATTTCCTCTGGACAACATATTGCCGGTCATTTCCTCTGGACAACCTATTGCCGGTCATTTCCTCTGGACAACATATTGCCGGTCATTTCCTCTGGACAACATATTGCCGGTCATTTCCTCTGGACAACATAATGCTGCCCATTTCCTCTGGACAACCTATTGCCGGTCATTTCCTCTGGACAACCTATTGCCGGTCAGTTCCTCTGGACAACATATTGCCGGTCATTTCCTCTGGACAACCTATTGCCGGTCATTTCCTCTGGACAACATATTGCCGGTCATTTCCTCTGGACAACATAATGCTGCCCATTTCCTCTGGACAACATATTGCCGGTCATTTCCTCTGGACAACATATTGCCGGTCATTTCCTCTAAACTTTATGGATTTTCATATTAAGTATTACTCCCAGAAGGTTACTCAAAATCAAACAAAATAAAAATTAAAAATAAACGAATAATATGCAATATGTCCAGGTTTTTTGTTTGTTTGTTTGTTTGTTTGTCTTTTGTTTCAAACATTAAGCTTGACTAAATATCATTGGCATCATGTGTTATAATATCATAATCTGACATCAGAAATTGTACCGAAAATGTATCGCTGAACTGTGTATACTATGGAATTAGCGAGATATTATTTTTTAAGAAAAATACATTTTTGAAAACAAACCGTCTAAGAATCGAAAATAAACAATTCAGTAAAGTAGACTTGTTTGATGCTCGTTAGTTTGCTTGTTGGTTCCGCTGTTCTTTATCTCGTTCTCATTTGGAAACGTGATAATAATTAGTTGGATTGACCAGGATTTATATGTCGAATGTCGTCGATAAAGCAGAAGACGCTTAATCCTCCGGAACGCCTGGTCCTACTCCCCTTGTACTTTTTTCATGAGTCTCCGTGTAGATCTTTCTTTTGTTCATAGTTTGCTTAAGTTTGTTTAATTTGAGTTTTAATTATGGTTCTAACCATTTGTTGGTATGTTCTTGTTTAATAAGTATTTTTATCTGGAATATTTTTGGAAAATATTATGCATCTCACAGGATAAAAAATAAAAAAACACTTTTTTGTAAGACATGCAATCGGACGAATAACAAGAGTTACATATAGAACGAATAGATAATTTAACCCCGTACTTAATGAACAGTACATATTACAACCCATCTCTGTATATATAGATTCAAGCGTTAGTAGTTTATGTATGTAATTCCGAGGTATTTTGTACTAGTTAAACAAATATTTGTCATGATACTATAAGGATGCCCGCAGAGCATGAAGTTAGTCGAAGTCGACTAAAAAGGATGTTTGTTCATGAATTGATTTTGTTCCGGATTACAGCATACCGATTTTTCAAACTGCTCATTTTATTATCTAAAAGCTTTATTTTGTTCTCATTTGGAAAGGTGACAGTTGGATGTACCAAAGTTAATATGGCAGGTGTCGTCGATGAAGCTGAAGACGCTTATTCTCCTGAAGACGATTTACATGGCAATGAAAATATATTACAGGTAAGAAACGGGAGAAATGATTTTATGCTGATAATGCTGGATAAACTTTTTTAACGTTTCATTATTTACATGACAGACTATCTATTTGTCCATCCTGTATCTAATCTCAATGAACCTTTAAATACAAATTTAGAGTTGGATATGGCATCATACAGCTGTTTCGTCCTTCTATGACTCGTCAGTGATGCTACATCATACAGCTTTATCATTCTTCTAGGACCCGTCAGTGATTCTACAGCATAGAGATGTTTCGTCCTTCTCGGAATAGATGCTAAGGAGAGGAGGAGATTGAGGAGACCCCAAGGTAACCGAAAGAAAAGTCAAAACCTAGAATAGGAGGTGCACTAGCCTCATGATTCAATAAATGTTGTAATCTCCATATTTATGATAGTTTTATCATAAAGTCAGGTAAATGTGAGTTTTTTTGGAAGGGTGGTATGAAAAAATATTATCACACATAACTGTATAATCACATTTTTAATTGTTCTGTTCTCTTTGAATTTGTTTTATTTGTGTGCTATACACATTGAAATCAGTTGGCCTCATCGCCAGGTCAGGTGAGTAAAGTGAAGGTTTAAGTCGATGTTTCTTGTTGATAGAATATTATTGACAGCAATTTTTTCTTTAAACTTACTCTGAAATTTTCATCATTCATTATAAGAGAAAATAAACTTTCCCATTGACTCTCCTATTGTTTTGTTTTTTTGTTTTTTTTAACACTCAGAAAATAGCAAATCAGCAGGTCTCACATAGTTACATAGCGACTCAGTTTATTTATTGTTTTCTTTATGCCTTCCTTTGTAAACAGAAGTGCGGGAAACGTTTCATCACAACTTGCACACGTAAGAATTAGATCGCCTTTTTGTCAGATATCAACAAGTTGAGTTTAGGCACACGCGATCTTGTTATATCAGATCCTAGGGTGACATTTCAAACAGTCCTCTTAGGGATCACAAAATAATAGACATTGTCTTCATCCAACCGGATAATTTACAAGGAGAAAATCAAGTTATTATTGTACAGTGAATACATATTTCTTGAAATATAACAAGATGATTTGATTTTCGCTATCCGTCGTCTTTTTCAACAGCTTGACGCAAATAAAGTTGAGGTATTAACAAAGTCATGGAAATTCAAAACTAATATTTGTTAAGAGCATCGAGCAAAATGTTTTTAATCTTAGTCACTAGTATACCATCGCAAGTTTAAACAATTCTTCTCCTAAAACAGATTAGGAGAATGGAACCCGGTGATAAAGGCATGTTGTACCAGAGAACTTCCTAATCAACCGTGACGATTCTGTGCCATACGTATAAAGACTTTTACTGTAACTTTTCACATTGTTCTTGTTACTTGTGATTCTTCAATATTAAACGTGTCTAGAAAAGACGATCTATATATTGTGTGATCCCTCAAGGATTATTCATTTGTGTGTCTTCAGTGCCATTTTCATGATTGTGGAAGTACAGTTCAGATATACTTAACTTGATGTCACATGATTGTGGAAGTACAGGTCAGATATACTTAACTTGATGTCACATGATGTCAGATGATTGTGGAAGTACAGGTCAGATATACTTTACTTGATGTCACATAATTGTGGAAGTACAGGTCAGATATACTTTACTTGATGTCACATGATTGTGGAAGTACAGGTCAGATATACTTAACTTGATGTCACATGATTGTGGAAGTACAGGTCAGATATACTTTACTTGATGTCACATGATTGTGGAAGTACAGGTCAGATATACTTAACTTGGTGGCACATGATTGTGTAAGTACAGGTCAGATATACTTAACTTGATGTCACCTAATTGTGTAAGTACAGGTCAGATATACTTAACTTGATGTCAGATGATGTGGAAGTACAGGGCAGATATAGTTAACTTGATGTCAGATAATTGTGTAAGTACAGGTCAGATATACTTAACTTGGTGTCACATGATGTGGAAGTACAGGGCAGATATAGTTAACTTGATGTCAGATAATTGTGGAAGTACAGGTCAAATATACTTTACTTGGTGTCAGATAATTGTGGAAGTACATGTCAGATATACTTAACTTGATGTCAGATGATTGTGTAAGTACAGGTTAGATGTACTTAACTTGATGTCAGATGATTAGGGAAGTACAGGTCAGATATACTTAACTTGTAGTTAAATAATCGTGGTTTTACAGATGAGAAACGATTTACATGTATTTAGATCACTTTGGTGGTTTGTATTAGGCACTTCGAACTTTTTTTTATACCTTGTGCCCAAAGAGTATCGGTATATTCTCGAATTATACCATTGAACTACACGCTGTATAATATCATATATATGATATTTCATAATCTTATGTTTGTCTACGTTTAGGCCATTTTGAACTGAGTATCAAGCAACAACATATGAAATAACACATGATCACAAATGCATCTGTTTTCCTGTTTAGTCACATTTTGCCATGGAATATAACGTCGCTCGACTCAGTTATGTCACTAGAGGAATCAGTTTAAACGCCTCCGAGATATCGTCTATCATGTTTATTTTCTTTTCAGTTCTACAACTGAAGAATTGTATTATTTGCAGGATAGGTTGTAGTTGTAGGAGTAGAAGTGGTAGTCGTCGGAGTTGTAGTGGTAGTTTAAGAATTTAAGTTGAAGTCTTTGAAGAGATAGAGGTAGTTGATGGAGTCTGCAATGTAACACATGAAGAATTCAGTTAATTCACTACAGGAATTCTGCAAGCATGCCGATTTTCTATTTCTTTTCGGTTCTACGGCGGAGTGGTACTTGCAGGAGTTGTAGTTGTAGGAGTAGTAGTGGTAGTAGAAGGAGTGGTAGTAGTGGTAGTTGTAGGTGTTGTAGTGGTAGTTGAAGGGGTAGTAGTGGTAGTTGAAGGAGTCGAAGTAGTATCAGATGTAGGAGTTGAAGTAGTTACAGATGTAGGAGTTGAAGTAGTTACAGATGTAGGAGTTGAAGTAGTAACAGATGTAGGAGTTGAAGTAGTAACAGATGTAGGAGTTGAAGTAGTAACAGATGTAGGAGTTGAAGTAGTTACAGATGTAGGAGTTGAAGTAGTTACAGATGTAGGAGTTGAAGTAGTATCAGATGTAGGAGTTGAAGTAGTTACAGATGTAGGAGTTGAAGTAGTTACAGATGTAGGAGTTGAAGTAGTTACAGATGTAGGAGTTGAAGTAGTAACAGATGTAGGAGTTGAAGTAGTTACAGATGTAGGAGTTGAAGTAGTTACAGATGTAGGAGTTGGAGTTGAAGTAGTTACAGATGTAGGAGTTGAAGTAGTAACAGATGTAGGAGTTGAAGTAGTTACAGATGTAGGAGTTGAAGTAGCATCAGATGTAGGAGTTGAAGTAGTAACAGATGTAGGAGTTGAAGTAGTTACAGATGTAGGAGTTGAAGTAGTTACAGATGTAGGAGTTGAAGTAGTAACAGATGTAGGAGTTGAAGTAGTTACAGATGTAGGAGTTGAAGTAGTTACAGATGTAGGAGTTGGAGTTGAAGTAGTTACAGATGTAGGAGTTGAAGTAGTAACAGATGTAGGAGTTGAAGTAGTTACAGATGTAGGAGTTGAAGTAGTATCAGATGTAGGAGTTGAAGTAGTAACAGATGTAGGAGTTGAAGTAGTAATAGATGTAGGAGTAGTAGTGGTAGTTGAAGAAGTAGTGCTAGAAGGAGTAGTAAAATTACATTTACACAAGGACGTTGGGCAGTTTGATGGAAAATGGTTACAGTTTAATTCACACCAGGAATTCTTCACGCTTGCAGAAAGAGATACACAACTGCTAATGGTAAGGATAGGTGTTGTAGTGGCAGATGTAGAGCTCGTACCTTTACATTTACACAAGTTAGATGGACAGTATGGAGGAGAACGATAGCAGTTGCGTTCACACCAGAAATCATTTACGGCAATTGAAATAGATTTACATCTACCGACATTATGAGGAGGAGTGGTGTATGTTGGAGAGTCCCTACATTTACACATATCAATCGGGCAATGTGGTGGTTGGTGATTACAGTTCTGGACACACCAAATATCGCCGGAGGGGTGTTTTCGGGAAACCGACCAACAAGTTCTAGGATAGTTTCTGTAGACTTCAGGATGCATCGACGTATTTGAACTAAAAGGAAAAGAAGATATGTCTCCTCCATTCTGTATTGTTCTGGTCGGTATATCAGTGTCCATTATCGCAATATCGGAGCAGGCATAAAATTCCTCTTGATCATCGCTTGTTTCACATTCGCGTTCTTTGGGTTGAACTGTATTTCCTAAAACACCAAGCAAACTTTATAGAGAGATACAAAACGAAAAGAGGCGTTAGCAAAACATATAACCTTGCTTATTGCAATATGCACTATTTTTAACATAACAAGTTCTACCTTGTTTCCATATGTCACATTAACTTACATTCCAAGCATAGTGATGCAGTCGTATTATGATATCTTATTGTCTCGAAAGTGCCTTGAAGAACATATTTTCTTGAAAATAATAATCCATATATGAAAATATCTCTGATATCAAACCTTATAATTTTCAATTTTATACAACCTTAGCCCAACAGACAATCTGATTTACCTGTACGATATCGCCAATGTAAGATGCATTGCGAACACGTGACATCCGAAGGAAGCTTGGCTGATACATCAATATACTGTACAGGCGCTGAAACAGGGTACCTCGTCTCTCCGGTCTCCGGATTTACCAATAAATGCTTCAAACAGTCTCTTGTTATTCTTTTCGTCACATCATTATTTTCACAAAGACGGAATTCAAAGAAACCTTCGCTGTTGGATAACTTTTGTATTTTGATTGAAATGACCGCTCCCTTCTTATAGTACTTTGAGATGATTCCCGTGGCAAATTTTCCACCAGCCTCGTTTTCTTTTGGATCTTGATCCCTTGGATCACCACATAGGCCGCAGTTTCCATTGAATAATGTTAGAGGTTGCTAAAACATTTCAACGTTGAAAACATCTTAAGACCAAATATATTTGCAATTAAAAGTTACAATATCAAATGTTATTTCAATAATTGTAATTATGACAAAATTGAATATGATATAGCGTTAGAATTTAAGGTAACAAACTGTTTTCTTAGTAGTGTATAAATATAATTTAGTCTTGGCTTGACTACAATAGCGTTATCAGGTCACAACAGATTAAAAGAAATTCTTGTTTGGTGGCAACCGCAACCCTTGAAATATTGTTATTGGTTGTGTTGTTACTATCAAACATACATTAGATTCTCCATACTTAATAGACACAATTATGTTTCATGGAACAAACTCCATCTCAAATCACAGCCAACAATATACGATACTTTTCTGTTTCCACAGTTGAGACGGTTGTCGTGGAAGTTAGCAGGAGTATCATAGCCAAACCTCCACATGCTGCTTCTCCCAGGAGGGTCCACCATTCTACCCTGTCCACGTACAACCACGGTGAAAATATTTCCCCATACAAGGACATTCGAGACCACTTTAAGTAACAGCATGTTCAACATTTCAATAGTTTTAGTCTGAAATCAAAAGCGAGATAATATTTCGATTACAAATGAAGTTTTTTCAGTTCTTTTAACCGTCGAGTCTTAAGTAATGTGTTTGGCCTGGAATTTTGATGTTTGATGTGCTTGTACCTGTTTTACGAAGGTCAAACATTAAAACTAACGATCTAGAGGCAGACAAGATGCATGTCCTTCAGGAATTATCTTAAATATAGAAAACTAACAAATTAATGTGTGGGATAAGTGTACCTCATCAGCCAATTGTTGACATTTATCATATCCAATTTTTGCATTATCCCCTTAGGTTTTAAATGTTTCAACCTCTAGCATAACTAGCGAGTCATAGAAGCCATAACAATTGTTTTATTAGTTACACTGTGCTTGATTAGTTACACTGTGCTTGATTAGTTACACTGTGCTTGATTAGTTACACTGTGCTTGATTAGTTACACTGTGCTTGATTAATAACTTATATCGGAAGATGATATTCACCTGTGTGTTTTCTACATTCCTTCTTTATTGTAACATCAATATTTTCGCTTCTTGAAATTAAAGTCTGAATTTTTAAGCATTAGAAAAAAGCATATCGGTATTGATATATCGTTGGAGGGGGGTGGTTATATGTATAACATATGATTCTGTCCAGTGGACTAATTTAAAGTTCACAATCTAAAGTATTATTCATTCATATTTGTACATTTTGTCCTGTACATTATGTTCTAAAAATATACAAGAAAAAAAATCAGAGATTCAGGTTGACTGAATTGTTTGTTATGATGTGGCTTGCCTGTTGGTTCCGTTGTTATTTACCTTGTTCTCTTTTCAGAACGCGACATTACTTACTTAGACTGAAAAAAATTTACATGAAACAATTCTTTCAGAATGCATGGTCTCATTCCTCTCGTGCAAATTTTTCTTTATGTCATTTCAGAAGATTTTATTGATAAAAATAATCAATAGGATTAGCCAGAAGGCTATAGCCTATATAAGTCTTCTCCCAAGACAGCATGGTGGTCAGACTTAAACATAATACACATGTACCATAAAGATACATACATACATACATACATACATACATACATACATACATACATACATACATACATACATACATACAAACAAACCTTACATAACATACATACAATCATAAATCTAATGTTGACAGACTAATCAATTTTAAATTATGGGAGACAACTCTGTTATTTTTATACTCTAATCTTATGATTATAAAAAGATAATAAACAATGTACGAGCTTTTCAGTTTACTATGTCTTATGATATCAATGATATTAAATGTGCATTACATGTACTTTCCCTCCCATGTAAAAGGGGTTTGGGTCAGAATTTCCATGAAATATAAGTCAGCCCTCTCCCACTTCAGTGAGGGAGCAAGTACACATAAAGCACATTTTTTACATCAAAGGACTATTATTCCAAATTAGAAGGATATTCAGACCAAGATAAAGAACTGTTCAGAGTTGTTTCCTTATTATAAGATGATAACTGAAATATTGGGAATAAATCAGAAAGAACATAAATAATGGGGGGGAAAGGGGAAAAGTAAATAACTATCAACCAGCATTCATCTCAGAATTGATAAAAGTTGAATTAACTATAGCTATGAAAGGGTATCAATTTTTTCCAATTATTTCAATTCATATCAGTAGATATTAAACATTTGACATTAAATCCTTTCTGTATCATCAATATACGTAACTACAGCATCAAACAATGATTTATTGATGTGGGTGCTACAGATTGGACAGCCATGCAAAACATAGTTTAGTTCATAGCGATTATGATTATTGTTGTTTAGGGTTTGTATTAAACTTTGTCTAGGCTTAATATATTTAGGGCAGTCAAAACAGAAATGTTTCAGTTGGGGTATCATATACACAAGACGAGTCATCATAAAGATGGACTTTATGAAGATCCTGATTTATAGAGCTGGGTGAATTTCTTAGCTGACCGAGAATAATATTTAATTTTCTTGGTCCTCCTTCTCTAAAAATAATGCTATTCTTACAAGCTGGAGGATTTGTCCTAACCATAGTTCTTTCAAAGTGCCTTACAGAGTGAATATTACTTATTTTATTAAATTCAGATTTCATTTTTGGAAAGAAACTATCGATATAGCTTACAGGTCGACAAATAGGTTCATTAAAGATTCTGGTATTTTGAAATTGATACCTTGACTCTTCAAAATTGTTAAAAAAGATGTTTGGATAATATCAAATAAGTATTGAGTTGTTTCTTTATTTAGGATTTAGTACATTAAGACCATTTTGTGTTTTTTCTTTCTGTAATCTAAGGACATCCAATCTAGCTCTGAATAAAGTTTTTCATGTGAGGTACCACTGCGTAACCCAGTTATTGACCTTGTAGCCTCAAGATTTATAGATTCTTATAGAGTTTTAGCATAGACTGGACAGTTATCTCAGACAACATCAGCATACTCTAAAACTGACCTAATATGGGATATATATAGTATTGAAAGGGACTTTCTGTCTAAATTCTTTTTAAGAAGTCTCAGAATATTATTTTTTTCATTTGCTTTTTTATACATAAAATCTAAGTGCTTCTTCCATTTGCTATCACTACTGAATATTTAACCAAGATGCGTGTGTTCGGAAGAGGGTGTGACTAAATTGACTGTTGAAATAGATATCTGGATGGTTTGGTGTGGTTTTCCTTGTAAATATTACTGATTCTGTTTTAGATGGATTAAACTGAATATACAATTCTTTCACCCAATCTTTTATGGAATTTAAATAATTTCCAAGAGACTCAGCTACTTCAACTGGATTATCGTTGACAACTTTAAACACAGAGGTATCATCAGCAGACAACTTAATAGAGCTTTTAACAAAGTTAGTGATATCATTTATGTACAGTAAGAAGAGAAAAGGTACTAGAACTGATCCCTGGGGGACTCCTGCATTAACAGATTTAAAGGTTGAGGCAAGGCCTTCAATCACCACACGTTGTTTTCTATTAGATAAATAATTTTGTAGCCACTTTAAAAAATTATCTTTAGTTCCATAAGATTCAAACTTGTACAATAAACCCCCATGCCAGACTCTATCTTATGCCTTGCTTATATCACAAAATACAAATCTCATCTCTTTATTATCATCTAAGCTACTAACTATATTGTGAAATTTGGAAAGCAGTTGGTTAATAGTTGAATCCTTAGGCATACATCTCGACTGATGTTTTGATATAATTTCAGATAAAGAAAAATGGTTGAACAATATTTAAATATAATCTTTTCTAACATCTTACTAAGACAAGTGATCACTGAGATAAGTCTGTAATTGGTTACATAATTTTTTCCCCTTTCCTTTATAGATAGCAGTGACGTTAGTGTTGTCGATAATTGTATATGTATGATAGGGTATTAATGTTAAAGTAATGCGATTAATGTGTACGGAGTAAGGGAGGTAACTCCCACTTATTTTTTGTTTAACGAGCATGGGATTCTGGGTACGTAAACTCAGGATATTTGTACCTGAGGGCTGAGATGTATGGAAATAGCGAACGGGCTGTTGAAACAATTCGTATGTAGAATACTGTATACCACGTTCTTTGTATTGTGACTTGTTAGCCTACTGTACATGCATACTTGTAATAAACATGAAGTGCTTAGCACTCATGCTTAGCTCTCAGCGTGACTTATACCTGGGAATTAGATCTTAGTGGGTACATGATATTGAACGAAAATTGGAAGTCCGCAACATTTTATACAAATATCGTGAATTAATGAAAATCATTATGAGTGTCCACGACGAGGATTTTAAATCGCAAAACGCTAGCATTGAGCCCAGTCAGGCCAGTGATAAGGATACACTTCCCAGTAAAATGAATTATGAGCCGGAGAGTTATAAACAAGAACAGTTATTGAATCCCTATCGTACTCGTGAAGGTATCGCGGGTGCCGTTACTAAGGCGTTGAAGGAACTGCATGAATTAATAGATCAACATGCTGAGCATGAAAACATTAGTCGGTGCCTCGATAATATGTTTGAGATGTACAATAGGCTTGAAGCTGTTCATCAGGAATTCGTAAAATTAGCTCCTGGTATTGAAGATTCTACGCTTGCGCACAGTTCTGGTCACTTTGAAAGGTCACAGATGACACTGCTAAAAATAGATATGACAATTATGTTCAGAAGCAACCGACTGATATTCATGTACATCCTGAAGATAGTGTTTCGCATGTTTCCCGCAGTTCTACCACGTCGTCTACATCAAGTGCATTATCTAAGGCAGCAGCTAGAAAGGCTATGTTAAAAACCAAGGCTATATATTTGAATCAGCAAATCGGTATTGAACAGAGACAGTTTGAAATGGAACAGGAATTAAAGCTTTTGAAACTGAATGCAGAAATTGAGGCTGCAGATGTTGAGGAAAAGGTATTATCACAGTATGTAAATGAAAAACAAAACAACAGTAGAGTTTCTCGTGCTTCATGGCGATAACATTTATACTCCGTTAATGAAAATCAACGAACCGACTGCAAATACTCAGATTCCTGTAATAAAATCTGAATCACATCAGGCAAATTTCTCAGGAATTAAAGGGTCTACATTTAATCCCTACGCTACTGACTGGACAAGGCCACAGAGCGCATATTATTATTCCGGACAACCCACTATGCAAATTAACACAGGGCAACCAAATATGTCAGGCTACACTTCAACTCCAGCTCGTATTTCAAAACCTGTTCAGTCAGAACTCGCAGTGCAAAGACAATCATCAGACATAATTAGTCTTCCCAAAACATGTCTAATGACTTTCGATGGAAATCCCGTGGATTATTGGGTGTTTATGAACGCTTTTGATATTACAGTTGGACAGTCTTCTGTGAGTGATGGTGTGAAATTAAACATATTGTTACAATATTGTAATGGCAAGGCTGCTCAGGTTGTTAAACCTTGCGTAATAATTAATGCTACAGAAGGATAAACGCGTGCCAGAGCGTTATTAAAAAAACGGTTCGGAAATAATTATATGATCTCTGAGGCATGGGTGAAGAGGCTCACCGATGGGCAACCCATAAAGTCGAATGATGGTCAAGCTTTGAGTGATTTAACAGATTGTGTAAGAGCATGATGGAAAGGCAATGGATATGCTTGAAGGGTAGAAACACACGGATTAAGGATCATAAATAGGTTACCGCTTTACATCCAATCAAGATGGCGCACGGACGCTTTGCAGGTTTTCAACAAAACTGGGAAATATCCCAATATAACAGTGTTTGTGTCATTTTGGAAACTGTTACCAAGGAAGTATTAGATCCTGTATTTGGAGTTGCAGCTGTTGCTATTGGAGACAAGGAAAACAGAACAAATACTAAATCTGATTTCCACAAATGTGGTGTTGCTACCTTTATTTTAGAAACCGCTGAGAATTCTGACAAGAAACAGCAAAGTAGTATTAACACAGGAACTCAGCAAAACACCAAGTGTTTTCTTTGCGGCGGAACACATTCAATGAGTAGCTGTAAGAAATTTCTTAGATGACACCGTCTCAATGACTCAAAGTAGTCAACGAACATAAGCTGTGCTACAACAGCTTCATATTCAGAAACCACGCAGCTCAGAAATGCACAATTTCCAATAATTGTGGCATTGAAAATTGTGAGAAGAAACATTCAAAGTTGTTACATTCTGCATTACGTCAAAATACGAACTGTAACACATTAACACTCCCAAAAAGGTGTTGGTGTATCGGATCCTTCTGAACTTGTAAACAAAGTGGAAGCACACAGTTCAGGGGCCTGTGGAAATGCACACGCTAAGACTTCGAAAGTTTCACTGCCTATAGTGACTATAATGGTGCGTGGTAAAGGTCAGACTGAATGCAACAAATGCATTGTTGGACCCAGGAAGCAATAAGACATTCTGCTCAGTTGAATTGATGAAACAACTTGGTTTGAAGGGTAAACACACTACTTTGAATCTGAAAACGCTGAATGGCGGTAAGGAATCTGTAGTCGAACAAACATCGCACGAGAGTACGGTCGGCAAAAGAAAGAACCACAAGCTTATTGATCTACCGAGAGTTCATGCTTTAACAGAATTCCTTACTTTGAACGGAAGTATTGCATCATCAGCGGATGTACAATCATGTACTCACATGAAAGACGTTATAGTTCCGCACAGCCAAAATGTGACAATGCTGATTGGTCAGGGTAATCCGCAAGCTCTTTTGCCTTTGGAAATCCGTCAAGGAAGGAATTCTGAGCCGTACGCAGTTAAAACAGCATTAGGCTGGACTATTAATTAAGTATGTGATGAGTTATATGTTGCAGGAAACTCGCATTTTGTACATGTTAACTCTTGAGCAGATATCAACATTGAAACACAGCTTGAACGGTTCTGGAGTATAGACACTGGTCATGTGTTGACTGGGAGTACGCCACGACACTGTGGATGACAAAAGAGTTCTGGATATTTGGAATGATTCGTATACATAATCTGAAGGACACTATCATTTGGATATTCCGTTTAAGTCGGATGCAACAGATCTTTCAAACAAAAAAGGATTTAGCTTTGAAAAGGCTTCAGCATTTGCAGAAGAAATTTGCGAAGGACCCACAAATGAATTGTACACGAAAAACCTGGTACTTACTACACTATGCAGTTGTAAATACGAATAATCCAGACAAAATACGCATTGTTTTTTTTATTGCGCCGCAGAGTACAAGGGTACATCGATAAACAAGAATGTTTCTCAGGGACCTGATATGACAAACAAGTTACTTGGAGTGTTGTTAAGATTCCGTGAAGGTCCTATAGCATTAATGGCTGACATTAAAGCTATGTTCTGCCAAGTGAAAGTAACTCCTAAAGACCGTAATGTATTGAGATTCCTGTGGTGGAATGATGGAGATATTGCACAGGAACCAATCACATATCGCATAACCTTACATCCATTCGGTAGGGTATGGAGCCCCAGTTGCGCAAATTTTGCCCTGAAAAGCACCGTGGAAGATTACGCTACTGCGTTTGATGCTGAAACGGTAGATACTGTACTGAAGAACTTTTACGTTGATGACCGTTTGAAATCTGTCGACAGAAACTGCTATAAAATTGGTGAGTGAATTGCGGCAACTTACTTCCCTTCGATGATTCCGTCTTACAAAATGGGTTTCGAATAATAGATCTGTTATAGAAAGTATTCCTTTCGTAGAAAGAACTCAGGAGATAAAAGAACTTGAAATAAATTGTGGATCTTTGCCATTGGAGAGATCTCTTGGAGTCAAATGGGATACCAAACAGATACACTCGGTATCAATATCATGGAAAAAGACACAAATTTTACTCGAAGGAGTCTATTGAGTATCACGAGTTCGGTGTATGACCCATTAGGTCTTGTTGCACTATTTGTTCTTCAGGCAAAGAAGATTTTTCAATCAGAATCTAAGATGAATAAAGGCTGGGATGATGACATGGAGGCAAGGAATAAACATTCTTGGCTAAAATGGTTACAGGAACAGCCAAAACTTCAGGAACTGAAGGTAGATCGATGTATTTTGCCAGTGAACTTTGGTTGCAATGTGGAGCTGGAGTTACATCATTTTTGTGATGCGTCACACGAGGCTTACGAAGCTGTATCGTACATCAGAGCTTTGAATGAGGATGGTGAAATTCATTGCGCATTTGTTATGGGAAAGTCTGGTTTATGGTGCCGATAAAACAAATGAATATTCCTAGACTAGAACTATCAGCCGCAGTGTTAGCATTGAAACATAGTAGCATTCTGAACGAGGAGTTGAATCTTGACATCTCCAGAAATGTATTTTGGACAGACAACATGATAGTATTGCAGTATATCAAGAACAAGGACAAGAAATTCCATACTTTTGTTACGAACCGTATCGCTATTATACATGATGGATCTACTCCGGATTGCTGGAGATATATCGATACAATATTGAATACTGCGGATGATGCTTCTAGGGGATTACACGTATTGGAGATGGTTTCTCGACAACGTTGGTTACAGGGACCGGAATTTTTACGTGATAGTGCGGACGACTGGCCGAAATCGCCTACAGATTATCCGGATTCTTTGACTGATGACAAGGAAGTTAAAGCAACTGTACAATTATGCGAATCTGGAAATGAATTGGTCAACAAGCTATTGGCTTACCACTCATCTTGGTATCGGTTAAAAGGGGCAATCGCCTGGCTACTGAAGTACAAGGACTGGGTTTGGAAGCGTACTGTAGCGAAAACGCTTGATTCGGATAACATGATCAGATCAGAGAAAGCAATTATTACGTACGTTCAAAGGACAGATTTTGGAAATGAAATGGAGGCTCTGAAAGCGCATCATGGAAAAGTTAGCAAGAAAAACGTGCTTTACAATTTGGAACCAGTTATTGATGACGAAGGTTTTCTCCGTTTTGGAGGAAGATTGCTTAATGCACTAATTTCTGAGGAAGCGAAACATCCGCTTATACTTCCTAAGGATCATCATATTTCTAAACTGATCGTTCGCAACATTCATGAAATGGAAACTAGGCATTCTGGAAGGGAATACGTACTTTCAGTTATCAGACAGAAATACTGGATTGCGAATTGTCGTACATTGATCAACGATATACTGCGCAATTGTGTAATGTGCAAAAGACTGAGGTCTCTATTAGGTTCGCAGAAAATGTCTTCACTTCCGTCGGATAGAGTAGTTGCAGAGAAAGCACCGTTTACGGCTGTTTTGGACCATTTTATGTTAAGAGAGGACGAAGTCAAGAAAAACGCTATGGCTGTTTATTTACATACCTTTCAATTCGGGTCATTCATATTGAAAGACTACACTCCCTAGAAGCAGATTCTTTCGTAAGCGCATTGATTCGTTTCATGTCGCGACGTGGAGACCCAGAATTGATAAGATCGGACAATGGTTCACATTTTGTTGGAGGAAAGAAGGAATTACGTCAGGCAATATTGCGTTGTTATGAACACTCGAAAACCAAGGAACATCTAATCCTTCGTAATATGAAATGGAAGTTCAATCCCCCAAGTGCGTAACACATGGATGGAGTTTGGGAGAGACAGATAAGGTCATTTAGAAAGGTTTTCAATTTCGCAGAAAATGGACAACTTTGAAAGACAACTTCAAGAAAGGTGATATTGTGTTAGTTCTTGATGAGTCTACTCCAATGATGAACTGGCCACTTGGACGTGTTGTTGAAACTTAACCTGGAAAAGATAGTCTTGTGAGATCTATAAAAGTGAAAACTAGGTCATCAGTGTTTGTTAGGCCAATCCATAAACTCTGTAATTTAGAAATTGTTTCATTTCCATAGATTTGCTACGAATAAGGTCAAGACCAGAATAATGCCTCTTATTCAGGAGTGCGCGACATGCTCTGCTCCGCAAATCTATACTTCATTACTTATTACTTGTCTCTTATTCTTTTGTACAAGCGGCATGCGCAGTTTAGTTATGCATCAGTGATTTTAATACGGTACCATAGGGACCTAACTCAAATGCACACATTTGTCAAGTTTCAAGGGTTTACGTCAAGGATTTAATTTACAATATTAAATTTCTGCTAATTGAGTTTCTTTTTCCTCTCAGTATACAATCCAATTGTAACCATATAATGTAGAAGATACTTTTACCAATTATCATGAAACAGGTCAATTTCAGTGTCCTTGTCCAAGTTACCAGAATCTTCTTTCGCAACCATTCTCTGTAACTTTGAATTAATTGGCTCGAAAATGGGTCTATGATTTAAACCATTTTAAATTAGTGACTCCAGGACCCAGAATTCCAAAGCCACAAAGAATTAATAACGGATATGGAATCTATTGTTCTTGTTTTCTCACTATAACTTCGCAATACAAGGCAAAATATAGTCCGCTTAAAGAAATCATTAAAAATATGTATATGTATCATTATATATTCATTTTTATATTCACATAGAAAAGGTTACTCATTAAAGTCACTAACTGACAAAATTTACTGTAAAACGTTCCAAGAGAGAGTTTAACCTGTGACAATGAGATATTTCTCTATCTGAGAAAGTTTCTCACCAAGATAAAATGAAATCTATAACATGAGGTCACCCGAGGTTGGCCGCTGTATTGACAATATCTTATCTCTCGATGATGTCTTGATTGGACTGATAGCCCCCAGGTCATACAATTACCTACATTAGCGGATACTGGGGCGTTACCAATACAGCATGTGACATCCAATGAGAATGGTTCTTACGTGTGGTCAACCCCTCTAAATGGTTGCCGTATGGCGAACGTATTGACACACATGCTTTTCACCAGGGTTCGATTCCACGAACTGGCGTCACCTACCCGAGCACGTGGGGTTTCCCAGGAATAACTAGAGTAATTGATGTGAGCTTGAAGCTTGTTTCGCAGAGGTTGTTATATGCATACAATGTCTACATTATACCATACAATGTCTATATTATACCATACAATGTTTATATTATACTATACAATGTTTATATTATACTATACAATGTTTATGTTATACCATACAATGTTTATGTTATACCATACAATGTTTATATTATACCATACAATGTTTATGACGTAGTGGGTGGTCATATTTACCGACTATCCAGGAACATAGGAAACAATGTTTGTTCACCTGTTATCTCAGATCGATTTCTTTCCTCGTTCCTAACAGATGCAATGAATAAAAAGAGGTGATGAAGTCGCGCTGTTAACTCTTAATCAAATCAATCTTGATAAATGACACAAATAAAAGAGGATGGTCATATTTTGTGACGATACCTGAACATAAGAAATTATAAATATATTTATATATATATTATTTTTTCACTTAAAATATAAACAGATTAACATTGAAAGTTATGAAAAAATACAGGGAGAAATTGAGCAGGCGTTTGGAAAGTGTAAGCATCTTCTGCTTCATGAACGACACCCGCCATGTAAATCTTGATTCATCCTAACAAGTGATGAAACTTTTCCATTAGCGGAATCAACATCTTTTTGAATAATATATCCCATCCCAGAATGTAAAATACCGAAATACATGGTGGTATCTCGAATTCTCATGCAGTTATCAAGAACTATCATCAGCACCGCTTTTCAAATTTCAATAATTGATTTAGAACAAAGCGATGCTCTTGTTTTGTTTGTGAAAAAAATATTTGCTTTTTAATGCATAGCATACTTATTCATTTGGGTGACAATAAATTTAAGCTGTACGTCTTAATCCGATTGTATGAAATAAATATTGGCACTCACCTGTTAGAATAAAGCACTTTCTTTGATTCGTCCCGACTTTTACATGACGATTAACATCAAATGTTATATCATGTATAGAATGATAATATTTTGTAAAGTTCATACATAAAAGTAATTGGAGAGCAATGCATGTCACGTGATTTTTAACAGATAAGAGATATCTCTAAAACCATTAGTAGTAATTGAATGTCTGTTATTTATATGGAGTAATTACATGTCTCTCTATTGTGTAAAACAGGACACTTAGGGCAATATCACATTTCAATACAAATGTAGAATCAGAAACAGCAGAGGTAAACAATGAGGTGAACTGCATCAAACTGCTGTTTCGTCCTTCAAGGATTTGTTAATGATGGTATTTACGCACTTGATTTGTGGAAAATAAAATCCGACCGAGGAAAATAAAAACTGATGGAACGAGATATAAAAAAAACAATATCTATAATAAATTTTAATATTTGATGTAGGTGAACATCAGGTACACTTATATGTTCTCAACTATTCGAGGCTGCAGCCTTTCTACACATATCATATCATCAAAAACAGATAGGAAGAGGGGGCTTACTGGAGTGTTGTTTAATGGAAACCATATTACAGTTCCGAAATAGAAATGTTCTAGCTCAAACAAAAAGTCCGAGCGAGAGGGTGTCCCGAGAGTGGAGACTAGCCTCTCTCTTGTCTGGCCTCCGCTCTTCTCATTTAGCAGACCGAGAGAGAATTCAAGTTTTTTGTACATTGAAAAACTCGGAAACGAAAGGCAATAATAAATTGATAGTACAGTTAATTAATGGAAGTTACCGTTCAGTTATTTCATAAGTTGATGGTTTCACAGGCGTAGATACATAATCGAAAGTCTTGAGACCGCTTGAAATAAAAGTAATGTTTATCACGCGATGCGTCAGTAGTTATGAAAAAATGGTTGACGTACTACCATCTCGTTTTACAAGATGTGATATCTCGCGCAAAAAGACTGAGTCAAATAATTGAAAGTTAATGAGAAAACATCACAAAATTCTAAAACTTAATATCAATATTTCGAAATATTGTAACGACAGAAGTAAAATACATTGTTCAATATCAAGTTAAAACATCGTTGATTTGCAGCAATTTGTTATGTTCTGGAAATGTTCATCATGTTCTGGTTCATAATGACTTGTTTACGATGTAAAAACCATCTTTTTCCACAAGCAATGACGTCTCGCACAATGAAAGGCTGAGGAGACTAAGCTGTGAATTAATGAAAACTCCCAGAAATTTTCTTCTTGTGTTTGTTGATGCGATGTCCGGATGTGGAAATGGAAGACTTGTTCTTTCCGCCATTAAATTGTTTCTGGTATTTTCAACCCTTTTGTTATGGTGATCAATATGTCGTATGAGGAACGGAGATATATTACGTGCGTGTAATACCACATCACGTAGTCTGACATATCATGGTAGAGGTATATAATAATGTTGATCCCCGTGTTATATCACGTGGGCAAAACATACGTTAAAGATAAAAAATGTATAAATGCGAAAAAAAACTAAAGTATGTCCGGGAACTTTCAAGGTATGAACAGTTCACAATGATGTATAATGTTACTGATTAAATAGTTCATTGGTAAGGTCTGTCTCATTTCCCAATACACTAACACCTACACTGTTATAGAGCGGTTATTTTCTTCCTCTTTATAGGTGGTATGGTTGTGGTCCTGGGTTTACTGTGCTGGTTTCTTCTTTATAGGTGGTATGGTTGTGGTCCTGGGTTTACTGTGCTGGTTTCTTCTTTATAGGTGGTATGGTTGTGGTCCTGGGTTTACTGTGCTGGTTTCTTCTTTATAGGTTGTATGGTTGTGGTCCTGGGTTTACTGTGCTGGTTTCTTCTTTATAGGTTGTATGGTTGTGGTCCTGGGTTTACTGTGCTGGTTTCTTCTTTATAGGTGGTATGGTTGTGGTCCTGGGTTTACTGTGCTGGTTTCTTCTTTATAGGTGGTATGGTTGTGGTCCTGGGTTTACTGTGCTGGTTTCTTCTTTATAGGTGGTATGGTTGTGGTCCTGGGTTTACTGTGCTGGTTTCTTCTTTATAGGTGGTATGGTTGTGGTCCTGGGTTTACTGTGCTGGTTTCTTCTTTATAGGTGGTATGGTTGTGGTCCTGGGTTTACTGTGCTGGTTTCTTCTTTATAGGTGGTATGGTTGTGGTCCTGGGTTTACTGTGCTGGTTTCTTCTTTATAGGTGGTATGGTTGTGGTCCTGGGTTTACTGTGCTGGTTTCTTCTTTATAGGTGGTATGGTTGTGGTCCTGGGTTTACTGTGCTGGTTTCTTCTTTATAAGTGTTACGGCTGTGGTCCTGGGTTTACTGTGCTGGTTTCTTCTTTATAAGTGTTACGGCTGTGGTTTGCTGGTTTCATCTTTTGGATCCAACGATGAGTTGTTGATCTTCTTTTATATTGATTGATTAATGTGGCGTGTAGTTGTCGTGACTCGTGGTGGTAGATCCTTCTTCACAGACCGGCAGGATCCTTCTTTACAGACCGGCAGGTTTGTTGTCGTGGCTCGTGGTGGTAGATCCTTCATCATAGACCGGCAGGTTTGTTGTCGTGGCTCGTGGTGGTAGATCCTTCATCACAGACTGGCAGGTTTGTTGTCGTGGCTCGTGGTGGTAGATCCTTCATCACAGACCGGCAGGTTTGTTGTCGTGGCTCGTGGTGGTAGATCCTTCATCACAGACCGGCAGGTTTGTTGTCGTGGCTCGTGGTGGTAGATCCTTCATCATAGACCGGCAGGTTTGTTGTCGTGGCTCGTGGTGGTAGATCCTTCATCATAGACCGGCAGGTTTGTTGTCGTGGCTCGTGGTGGTAGATCCTTCATCACAGACCGGCAGGTTTGTTGTCGTGGCTCGTGGTGGTAGATCCTTCATCATAGACCGGCAGGTTTGTTGTCGTGGCTCGTGGCGGTAGATCCTTCATCATAGACCGGCAGGTTTGTTGTCGTGGCTCGTGGCGGTAGATCCTTCATCATAGACCGGCAGGTTTGTTGTCGTGGCTCGTGGTGGTAGATCCTTCATCATAGACAGGCAGGTTTGTTGTCGTGGCTCGTGGTGGTAGATCCTTCATCATAGACCGGCAGGTTTGTTGTCGTGGCTCGTATGGTGGAAGATCCGATATCATAGTCCGTCAATGGACATAACCCACTTTCCTGTGTAGCCTCCGATCCTCTCATTTGGCAGACCAAGACAGGCCTATTTATACCAAATTGTTGTGGGACCGCTGGTTACGTAATTTTACACAATAGATAAACATGGTTTTCTACAAGATTGTAATATACTGACCTTCTTGGAAACTGCCTAGACAGAGCATATATAATAACTTATGTAATCAGGGAATTAATTAATAGCACCGACCAGCTATATAGGTAAAGGAACAACGGTATGCCTCTGGCCACTGGTCAGTACATAGATAGCCACTTGTCAATAGATATCAATAGCTCATTTAATCCAGTCTCATTCTAGCAGTTAAATTATGATTAAAGATCCGACACAATTTTGAATAATCTTAACTAACTTATATATTAATTTTTAATAGTTCAGTTGATGTAATATGAACTTATCATGTGTTTTTAATAAAGGGGCAGATTGCCTCGAAAATCTGACAATTCACTTGTCCGTATTGTCGTTATTACTTCATTGGCCATAAGCTTTGTGAAACACACGTAAAAATAAACATGATTTGATGGAAATGTTCGTTCTCCTGCTATCCTAAATCTACATTTCCAACACTGTTTCCTTCGGGAGATTGTCGTCCTTGCATGTCTATTGGGTAGTATTGTAACATGAAATGTAGACTTTGTATGTACACGGTCATAAAACAATTTAAGGGGGATGCATTTCATAACATTATAATGATATATAAACACGGGTATTTTATTGAGACTTCCTAAATTCATTGCATAAAACAAGAGGCACAGCGTGCCACGTTTACTGACATTGTCATAGTCACAGTACAGTGAACAGAAGAAAAGAGTTCTCTTTCACAAAGCACAAACTTCACACGCCATTGTCAGATACCCGTTACATCAATAGAAATTTAATCAATCAATATTTGTGTATCATGTAACATCTGGAATTCGGATTTCATTGTTTTCGTCATCAAACTTTAATGCCGATCATTGAATGATATGATACTATGATTCAACTTAAGCCTTGATACTGTAATATCTTAAGTGTGTATCAATTCTGTTTATTAAAGTATTTGTTCAAAGCAGGATTGTTCTTTTACCGTAAAGAATGTTTTCACAGTTCAGCAGTTTGCCACAGATAAACTTTCACAAGTTTCTTCATTTTATTAAGAACCTACAGAAACATTTTTTCATGCAAGAGAGAACTTGTTTCCCATTGTTTTAGTCGACACGTTGATGACCATTATGTTATCTGCCTCGTCATACCTCTCAGTGCAGTTGTTGATATCTGGAAGTTAATTAACAACAAGAAACATGTTCACTGTACTTGCATTCACTTTTTAGATATGATATAATTAGCAAGGTTACAAATATATAATATGTGACGTCATATCTTTACGATAGAAAAGTAGCTGGAGCAAAATACAGTGGAAAACAGCATTGTGTCAGCGTCATAATTTGAATAAAATGAAAGTCTTAATTGAGATATGAGTACGTAGATAATATAGATTGTATGGTTTACCTTTAAGTCTGAGGAATGCAATTCATCGTTCCTTATGCCGTTGTCATTATAAACCTTTACAGACGAGTACTGGACAAAATGGTGGAATATGTTTGCAGTTCTGCTCGCACCATCTTTGACGCTTTTGAAAATTGAAACACATCTACCACTGAGTATGCCGTTTGTCGTCGGAGTTGTGGTAGTTTTACCAGTGGTGGTGGCGGTAATAAAGGTATCTTTCTTGGTAGTAGAAGGTCTGGTCGTGGTAGATGTAGTGGTCGTGGCAGGGGAAGTGCTGGTTGTGGTAGATGTAGTGGTCGTGGTAGAGGAAGGGCTCATTGTGGTAGATGTAGTGGTCGTGGTAGGGGAAGGGCTGATCGTGGTAGATGTAGTGGTCGTGGTAGGGGAAGGGCTGATTGTAGTAGATGTAGTGATCGTGGTAGGGGAAGGTCTGGTCGTGGTAGATGGAGTGGTCGTGGTAGGGGAAGGGCTGATTGTGGTAGATGTAGTGGTCGTGGTAGGGGAAGGGCTGATTGTGGTAGATGTAGTGATCGTGGTAGGGGAAGGGCTGATTGTGGTAGATGTAGTGGTCGTGGTAGGGGAAGGGCTGATCTGTAGATAGGAAATGATGAGACGTTTCTTTATGAAATGTATCGCACATCTGTTGTACTGTTTTGATTATATAATTAGCATTAGCTGCGAATCTCAGTGTTTTCTTCTAACAAAATTACAATCTGAGATTGTTTAAACAATCTACATATATAACAAGGTGAATATAAAGATTGTTTTATCTATCAATCGTTATCCCTATCATAACAAGGCGTCTTTGTTCTGCGTGTCAGACAATGATTTAACTATACAAGTGAAAATTTTGATAGTCGCGGGCATATGCTTTTTAGTTAAATTGTATTTTTTTTGAGGGGGGGATTTAGTATTTTTCATTAAATCACTTTTGATTAGAATTGCTTTGTATTGTCATCAAAGCAATATTAGCTGATACTAATGTGTCGAATCGCTCATTATCAGCTTCAGGTAGATATCGGTCACACCAGCATGTACTTTCAAGGTAAGTACATACGTCCTTGTGTACCTAACACGCTGTTAAAATCTAATATAGTGTTCGCAATAACACAGTATAGGTGCAGCTATTGTTATGTCAATTACACATGTGACTTCAGCAGTCACGATCACAACACAGTGGTCGGATCACTGATATAGCAGAGATATAGGAAGTACAATGGTGTACAGGATGACGCGTTTTTAGGAACTTAGATGACGTGTCTTCATTCAGATTTAAATACAATGTACTTACAAACGTGAAGGAAAAAAATATAATAATGATGTAAAAAAACTGTTTAAAGCTTTAAAGTGGACTGAGAACATGTGGCTGATACAGACTAACTTAAATTTTTTTCTACTTATTTGAGTTCGATGAAACGAATCTTTGATTTTGCTTTTTTTGTACAAAGGCTCTCGTGAATGGTGAGGTAAAAAAAATGTGTCAAGTGTCATAAATCTGATCTGAGATGGAGACGAATGAAACATTCATTATTCATCTCATATCTTACTCATCCATACTGATATAGAAATTGTAAATTGAATGTTAAAGTTTAACTCAATGTACGTTTTACGTATCTTGGGTTGAATTAACACTGTAAGAAATGAATTAGTCCTGTGAGAGGGCGAATCCCGATATATAGTATACATAGTTACCGTACCATCAAACGTGCAGGGAGATTAAACATTGTCTGTCAAATAAAATAAATCCAAGAAAATTGAAGCGTTAATATTATGATTACCTTTAATACTATCGTGATTGTTTTTAAATCTTTTGATTTTCAAATATTTACCTTCAATCTCAAGATTGAAACTTTCGCTAAAATTTTCCACAAGTCAGTTTATATACGCCAAATATCTGTCGATCGTAATCTCGTTTTTCCAAATTGTGTCTAGAGAATAACAGATATATTAATCGACAAAAGTGTAAACGTTAACAAGATGATTTATGTGCTCCCCGAAGGGAGATATAATCGCCGCTTTGTCCGTCCCTCCGTCAAAATTTTGTCCGGAACATTCCACTATGACTATAAGAGGTATCAACATGAAGCTTCATTGGTAGGTAGATCCCAACGAATGGGACGGCACTGCACAAAAACCATAACTCTCTTAATGCCCATTTCAAACTATTTTTATAGAAATATCTCAATGAGTAGTAGAACACCGCACAAGAATCGTAACTCTCTTAATGTCCTTTGTTGTTTTTAATACTGAAAGTTTGTCTGGAGCATTACACTCAAACATTAGCACTCAAAGTAGTACAAGAATCGTAACTCTCTTAATGTCCTTTGTTGTTTTTAATACTGAAAGTTTGTCTGGAGCATTACACTCAAACTATAAGAGGTAATAGCATTGAGGTAGAAATATCTCAATGAGTAGTAGAACACTGCACAAGAATCGTAACTCTCTCAATGTCCTTTGGTTTTTTTCATACTTAAATTTTGTCCAAATATGTGGCAAAACCCGTCACTGACGGCTCGTGTTTCTTATCCTGAAAACTCTATTATTGCTTTAGTACTGTATTACTTTAAGAATAACCGATCATCTAATGCATGGCCTCATTTTCTTAAAATATGGTAAAAATATCGATTAGGAATGGATTAAATAGACTGAAATATAAAACAATATCGACCACAATGAGAATCCTTAAGTGCTTCCTTCCCCGCCAACAAGAGTTATTGATAATGATAGCTGAAAACGTGATTTGCAATTAATCTAGAATAATAATATATATACAGGTAACTGCTACATCACTTATTTTCTATTCTAACAATTCTAGTGTTTTGTTTGATATCTGTATTCGTTGCTGTTATAAACGTGCTTTGTGGTATAAAAGATTATTTGGTCCAATGACGAAAATAATTCAGATGGTATGGAATTCACGGAGTGCACCCGTTAATGCAATGGAATACTTGTGGTTAGCTCTTTATCTGAGTACCTTACCGTGACAACGAATGATAAACCTCCTGATTAAATAGGGAAATCATGACACATAATTACACCTATGTACCCGACTGTCTCTCTCTCTCTGATCACGTTACGGATATGTTAAAAATCACGCTTACAATGACAATCCAATAATGTTAACTAACACCGGCCATATCAATTTCGTATGACGTCAGATCCATCGCTCTACCAAAGCTTCCTATCGCAGTATATAAAACACTGGCATGGTACGGTCTCAAACATCTCTACATCCAGAGACGATCGGTGTTAGGAGAAACTAAGAAGATGAAGTGTCCTAATTTATTTGTTTTCTTGCTCGTCACTGTTTCCCTATTTGGGGCAGCATATGCACACGGACGCCTGATTAACCCGCCCGGTAGAAGTAGTATGTGGCGGTTCGGATTTCAAACGCCGAAAAATTATAATGATAATGAATTATTCTGCGGGGGATTTTCGGTAAGGATATAATATATTAACATTGATTTTCATGCAATATTTAGACAATATTTTAAAGACACTTTTGCGTGTTTGTACGTGATGTGTTGGTATTCCTTACATGTAAATGTCTGTGTTAAATTATAGATGGTAACAGCGTCCAGATAAACACAGTTAATACGTATTTCAGCAAGTATGAAAATAAATTTGAAAAAACAAGTATTATAAGATAACTTTGTGATTTCATATATTTTGTAAAGGATTATTTGCTCATGTTAATACAAATCACATTATAAACATCTGTTACCAAATGTCATGTTCTGACGTATCTAGGTGAGGTCGGTGACATATCAATTGTATTACCTGTTCCCCGATAAATATCCAGTATGAAAATTTGGATGTTACTGCAACGAAAAACAACTCATTATTGGATCATCTTGATAACTGACAAATAGAAAATCTAATACAATATACAAAATAGATAAATAGATTAATTAATTAATCATTAATTAATAACGAAAAAAGGTTAATATTTTAGTATCGCTATCAAAATTGACTGAAGACATTGTCCAATATGTATTATTTAACCCAGTACTGTGAAATAATTAGTTTTCAGGGGATCTACTATCGTTAATTTTCTGGGTACTCCACGGACTGATATTATTCGTTTAAGCACATACATTGAGTTATATTTATCCACGAAATCAAATGTCCACGAAATAATTATTGGAAACCAGGAAAATTGGACCGAACGAAAATATAGGATTTTGAAGTATCCCATCTGGTATGACATACACATAAACCTTTTTATAGAAAAGTAGGTTTTTTTTATCACAATAAAACAATAATTACCTTCTTACCCGAGGACAGTACGAATGGTGTGCTGTACAATCAGATATTTCCGTGGCGCTCAATTTTCGGGTTATTTTTATACCCTTTCGCGGATACTTGGTTTCGTGAATAGATGCAGCTCAATAACTTTCCTAAATTCGAATTTTAACACTTCGGGGACATAGAAGAGTAAAGAGGAAATGAACGAAAGTGAACTACTTACGAAAGGAAGTGGTTTCACAGTCTCTGCGTGTGAGAAAATCAAATAAAATAGAAATTGCGAGAATGAGAAAGAGATACCCTGAGCATTTCACACTCAATCATAGTTATTGACGCAAACAAATATAGTCATCAGATAACATACCTCGCTAACAAATCGTAATTTTACAGCATCAACAAAGTCTTGGAGGCAAATGTGGCTTGTGTGGTGACCCATATGACCAGTCACCACCGAGGGAAAACGAAGCCGGTGGGAAGTACGCGAAGGGCATCATATCAAGACGCTACAGAAAGGGCTCTCAAATGGATATAACCATACAGATCACAGCGAATCACCTCGGATACTTCGAATTCCGACTCTGTGATAACAATGATGTGACCAAGCCAATAACAAATGAATGTTTAAAACATTTACTGGTAAACTCTGAGACGAAAGAAACAAAACATCCAATAGGGACAGTGAAAGGGAATATCACCATCACAGTCGACCTTCCACAGAATTTAACGTGCTCTCAGTGCGTCATCCAGTGGAGGTACCACACAGGTAAGTTTTCTTCACAATCGATATATAAATTATACGCATTATTACTATATACATCCAATATATACTTACGCATTAATCATTTAAGATAATGTAGATGTTTATTTCCATGGATTAATGGATTATCCAAACTTTAGACAATCAGCTGTAGTTTTCCCGGACGTCTTGGAACCTATTTGTTTTATTTATATTCATTATCAGTTTAGTGATATCTGTATTTGCTGTTTCATTTTATTCCCGAAGAAAGCCAACAATACAATCCAGTTTCGAGAGTTTGATTTGTTATTTTAGGAAATTCTTGGGGAAATGACGAGACTGGACAAGGTGTAGGATATGGACCACAAGAAGAGTTCTACGCATGTGCAGATATAGCTATCTTTAATGAAGATGTAGTTAATAAAATGCAACCTAGCATAACATCCCCTGCGAAAGAAAAGGTTACAACATTGTTCTCAACTAAGGGGACACCTACAACAATGTTCTCAACTAAAGGGACACTTACAACAATGTCCTCTACTACAGCGACACCTACAACAATGTCCTCTACTAAAGCGACACCTACTTTGTCGTCCATTTTGAAGTTATCCACGTCAAGGGAATCGCCTACCTTTTCAACAAAAGCTGAAGAGTTACTTACATCAACAAAAGCAAGACCAGACGCTCTGACAACGACTACTATGGCACAAACAAAACCTACAACACCTCTAAAACACACACAAAGTGCACCTCCATCGCCGTCTAGCGACACCCTGAGTTGTGTTTCTTTATCATTGGTCACTACGGATTTTTGGTGCAATAGCTCTTGCAATCACGTACCTCCATATTGTCCGCCGACAGTATGCCATTGTTCGTGATTTTTTCACCTATCATTTTCACACAAGCGTCTTTTAGTGAAAACACACTACCACAAGTACCTGTACAAATCATATAGACAAACTGCGGTATATTTGTTTTAATTACTACCACAGTTACCTGTACAAATCATATAGACAAACTGCGGTATATTTGTTTTAATTAACAGTTCAACTCAAAACAAGTAACTCTACAAAATAAAAACCATATAGAGTATTTCTGGTGCTATTTCTTGTTTTTATTAATGATAATGCTACTTGATCTAAAACCTACTTTATGTTTGTTCTCGCACCTCAGACAGGGATATCCCGTCCTAGATTATTCTATCTCGCTCGATCTTTCTAGTACCCATACGTGCATTTTCCACAGAATATTTTATATATACATGTATATCGGTTTAAAATTTACTATCTGCTTTATATCATTTGCTTTGTGTATTTTTTGATGTAGTTCTGATTCCTGATATTGTACATAAAATAAGATATTCACTGTAAAATGTGTTGTGTTTTTTTTTTTAATTGCGGCCTACATTGTTTACGCGGCACTATCCAAACATTGTTTAAAAGTGAAGAGGCTGTGTGGGTAGTTTGAGGCTAAGATACTGTAAGACAATCCCAAGCTAGGCGCTAGGTTATGTTACAGGATCTTAGCCATCGACTGACATACACCAATCTCGCTCAGTTACAGGTAACATATTTTATGAGATAGCCTAGTAGGAACTGTGAGATAAGTTTAGCTGAAACTGTGAGATCTGCAAACCTGAGAACTGTGACATATTCTTAACCGTAACTATTATGAGCACGTATTTGTAATTAAACCTGAGATATTTGTAATTCAAACCTACGGATTCATAGTGGCCGATTCATGCGTTAACAGCTGAAACTATAAGATATTCATTAGTCATTTGGATTAAAATCTAAATTTGATAATTTCAATTCAAAATTTCTCAGTTTACCTTGTACTTCATTACAGGAATTCCAAATCAATTATGTATTTTTCATGACACTGACTTCTGAAGTTCCTGAAGCTGGAAAATGTTAATTAAGTGAAATGTATATGATGTACTTAGTTAGAAAACGTGAATAATTATCAATGAGACGGTGAGGTATTGTATAAAAAATGACTGAAAGTTATGAGATATTAAGAATATGACTAAGTCATTGATGTAATGGATGCTGTTAGTAAGATGTAATCAAAATCGTGAAATATATTTGCAAATGGAACCAGGTGACCATGTTAGATTATTGTACATGTTAATCAGAATTTAATCTTCAGGTAAAACAAAAGACTTTAAAACTACATTTTTATAATCACGATTGTAACACAGATAAAGCACTAGTTTTGGAGGCATTCTTTGATGTTTTGGATAAAAACAATCTTTTCTTATGCAAGATAAAACTCTTGTTATCTACAAAAAAATATTCAATGCTCGCCAAGCGAAACAGGCATAGATATATCTTGCAAATGCAATACTTCAACTTTCGTTTTTAGTGATTAATTTTTTTTATGATAAACTATTTAAGAGATTGCAAAAAAACAACAAAAGAAAATAGCAGCTTTCACTTTAAGTTTAGAATCAAATAGCGTAGAGCCAAGTTATGACTTAAACTGTATCATAAGGTCTTTCGTCCCTCCAGGGTTCATTATTGATGAAAAGAGCCTCAATCAGGAAACCTAAGAGGCATGCGAGAGACATACACATTAGTCGAAAAGAATGCAAAAATTCAGTGTTCGAGGTTTTCTTTAATTATCAATTAACAACACCAATATGTCAATATTAATATAATCCACTCTAAAATAAAAAAAAAACTAGAGCAAAATCACATCGAACTTAAAAACAAGACAAATATATAAACATCAAATACAATTCCGAATTCGTGTAAAACTTCATTTACTGCAAAACCATATATTTTCGTAAGACTAAAATTTCGTGATTTCCCGAAAAGATACATTTTCTGTGGCACTTGATATCTCCAAATCTGCTATCATAATCACCGTCCACTTTTATCTGTATAGTATTATTTCACGGACAAATAAACCAGCGGATTTAGAGTACCCGAGTGAACCTCGAAAATAAATAAACCACAAGGAAAATTAATGTGTTTAGGGCAATACCTCCCTCAATATAATAGTCATCAACATATAATGGTTGTAGGCCCACCGATCCAAATAAAATAACATTGTGACGATCTCTACCCCCTACCGACCCCAAACCGATGTATCCCGACTAATTATGGACTATAGTTAAACGTATTTAAATATCCGGGTAATCATATGTGGACTTGTACACTGTAGTAAATTAACAACACAGGTGTTAAACTTTAAACATCTGACTTCTCCTTAATCTATACTGGACGTAATTTACAATTGACCATGTATGAACTCCATATATGAATGCGAGTTATTTTGTTTTTTATCGGTCACTCGGTCTCGGTTTCCTGTTGATATGCTTCAATTGCCCTTTCGAGTGAGAGAAGCATGCTAAGTAAATACTACATAATGCATTACAGTGTAAACAATATATAAACTTGAAGTTGATGATGACATCGTTAACATTTACAGGTCAGGAATGACAAATTATTATAGTTTAATATCAATAACAAGTCATAAACCAACTTATCAAGGCATGGGCATATTGGATCTGTTTTTAAAGATGCAAAGTCATGCCCAATGCCAAATTGTAGATATCGTGTGTGTATCTGCCTCCCTTTAATGGCGAGTTTTGCGTGCTTAGTCGTTATCAGTAAGCCTTTATGCGACAGAGTCCAGCGTGATTCAGGGTCTAACGTCAGCTGATTATGTATAGATAGGGCGACTTTGTCCATAAAACCTCCATTATAAACCAGTTTCTAATTCTCATTCGTAAATTTATTGCCGTAAAATATTAGCAGCTTACTTGGCCCAAACGAAAAATAATTTTTATCAGAAAATTATTCGAAATCTTTACTTACATGCATATCTTGCTCTTTCATAAATGGATCGAAGACTTTGATGTGTCAATTTTACCTATATTAAGCTTACCATACTTGTTATTCTTGACGTGATACTGTGGGCCATTTAAATACAGTTAGATTTTATTTTCATGTGGATGAATAACTCTGATGCCGTGTGAGGTTGGACTATTGTTGTACCGCTTCTGTTAAGGAGAAACTTAAAGCCTGACAGGATTTTCATGGAAAGTACAGAATGTACATAGGCCTATGTAACCAGGTAATAAGACACCTGTAAGGCTTTCATTGTTTCCGGTAAACTCTCCAAACTCTCGTCAATTCACACATTGTACTACTTGATCAGCTAGTGTTAAGTAACAACAAACAGTTTACGGACGTGTTTATCATATAGTGGCGTGAAAATGACTTTTAACGACAAAACTTTGAACTTTTCCAAACCAGTCGCAAGAGGAGAGTGAGGAATGCTGGTGTGCTTTAGCTCATAATGCATAGAGGAAGATTAGTTCAGAGAGATGAGGAGCGGTGTTTTAACAAAATTATCAAAAGTGTTTGTGATAATGATGGGATGACCACTATTCTCTGAATGACGTACCTTCGTGTGCCATGATATTGTGCAATGCAATAATGTACATTACTTATTGCACACTACAACGCAGGACTTTACCTCTCAGTCTCAACAACGAGGGAAAGGTTTTTCAAAAATATTTCATAGCAGACACATATTGACATTTAACAAGGAAAAGGTCAAACCTGTTTTGCATGGCATGTTTTTACCTGATCGGCGGACGTAATTGTAAACCAACACAAAGTTGCTGTGGTGGTTATTTTACACCCAACTCGGAAGGGATTGTTTATCCATGTCAATCATCTCAGATTCTGTCATCAATTTTGATTACAGATTGAACACTTAATCAGGTTTTTAAAGTTCATTCACCGAGAAGTTTTTTAACGACCTTTCTCTGGCAATACTAACTCACCTTCAACGAACAGCCTACAATTTGTTTTGTTTTTGCTAACATTTCATAACAATCGTTTATATAGTGGAGTCTTCCGTCCGGTAGGTGTGATAGAAATGCCTGTTATTTGTCGTGAACATGGTTTAGTGGGTCACATTGTGGATGAATAAGCGATACTTAGAAAGCACCAGATATTGAAATCGAAAAAGATCGGATCTGCTGACAACAAGAATATTGTCAAGACGATTTTGGGGAGATGCACAGTATGCATGGTGCGCCTGGACAACTAGACGCCAACAATATGCGAGACTTTGTTCAGAAGAACTCTTTAGAGCGAGTCGCTCACGAGAAAAGGACAAAGTCGATAGAACACCAAAAGAAAGCATTCGTGAGACAGTACTCCAAGGATGAACAGGAGGTCAAGGACATTCTTCAACGACTTCACGTGGAACAGCAGATATATGACGTAGATTATATACAACTAGATGCAGGTGAGACTATTCCCGAATAGAGGTTTGTTTTCCTGAGATAAATATTTAATATTTTATAGTAATTTGGCTTGTTTGCTTGTATGCTCGTCCGCTTTCTCATTTGCTTGCAGTTCATGGATAAACCTTATAAGTATGTCCTTTTTACCTCTCTTGTGTAGATGAAAATATAACTCTCTTTTAATAAATCCTGTTTCTTTGGATACTTTTGTGTGATGAATAAGCAAGAAAATATTACAGAGGACATTCAAAAAGGAAATTGACAGTAGCTAACACTTCCTGACAGTTGCAGCATGTCAACATCTTCTGGTTAAGCTACATAAAGACACCTTTTTCTCTAGGTGCTCATTCTCTGTCAATGATGTTACATACACCACATACAACGTGTATGATGCTACCATTAAAGATCATTGATTACAGAATCCTTTACCTACAGCTACTGAAAATCTCTTCAAAAAGACTGCTGAGCTCATTTCATTATCGATGTATACACATTTCAGTCTGACATGTACAGATGAAGTCGACATCTCTTATAACATTACAAAACGAGATAATATCTGTATCATCTTTGTAAGACGCAGATGTGGTCTTCAATGAAATATTCGTGAAATAATCAATTGATTACATCAGGTATCAACCTTTGCTTTCTTTTAATAATAATATAAGAACACAATGGTAAAAAAATCAATTCGGACTAAATTTATACACAAAAACCATGGACAATATCTAATCGTCAACGCATAATGGCATAAATACCTACAAGAACAAATCATGCCTAAAAGCACGGTCAAACTAAACTGTCCTAGCTCTACACACAAATATTTATTTAGATTCTGACACAATATACATGGGACGCCAAAAAAACCGCGTAATAATTCCACGCAAAATATCTCGCATATTTGACGTGAACTTTGCCATGTATCAACAGCAAAGTAACTGTTTAACAACCCACCCTCCATCCCCACGCCCCTATTAACACTAAATACTAATATATATAACATCCTGGGCCTTTACTGCAATGTAAAGCATTTACTTTCCATCAATCATGGATACTTATTGGATATGAAATAAATCGATTTCCTGTGAGATATCATGAAATGAGCCCAAGTTCTTTTTTATTATTATTGCGAACTTTGGTGGGCAAAATATTAAAACTTCAAGACAAGTTTCATAAAAACCACATTAACTGAAAACAAAAGAAACTTTGTTATCGCAAAATTCAGCAGAGCTACATTTTGTCATGTAAATTTGTGGAGGACAAAATCAAATGGAGGCAGCCTTACTGGCGCCGCCAATGATAAACGTTCCGGCCTATAACATACTAGAGATATACACGCCATATGTCGCCACAGCAGTCTTTCTGAACGAAGAAGAAATCCTTATACAAAATAATGCATTACCTCCCTTCGATTTAGCCATAACAACATCCTTAGTGAAACGAATAAAATATCTTCTATAACATATGAATATTCTTTATTCTCTATTTTACAATTTTTTAAAATCAGATCAGTATGCCAATCTGTCGACGATCTAGGTCAAACTTCAAAATGTCATTTATCATGGAATATCTAAGTTATCGATGAAATCGTGATGACAATAGTAGAATTGTTGAAAGTATTTAACCTTTACAGGTGTATAACATATACCTTACTTATAAACTGTAGATATATAACCACAATGCACTGTTTACATTGATGAAGTACAATTCAGCAAACGACTTTAAACGTTGTAAATGTCACGGTGTTACTTCGTAAACAAACTACAAAACAAGAACCAGCAAGAACAATGTTTACCTCTGTTTACCTTTATCGATCATTATAATTAAAATGCATTGCGTACGTGCCTTTTCGGTCACCTGTTATTTGATGGATCGTTAATTAGATGATAACAGGTTTGTAGTCTGTAGTGACGTAAAGGGTAACTAATCCATGAAAATACCAACATGTCAACATAATCATAATCCAAACTCAAATTCATACAACTAGAGCAAAACTAACGACAAATTTACACGGAGACTCCGGGAAAAGTGCAAAGAGAATAAGACCAGGTGTTCCGGAAGAGTAAGCATCTTCTGCTTTATCGACAGTCAATCCGAGTTAGTAATATCACGTCCACAAACGATAACAAGATATACATTTAAGGAACCAATAAACAAGCTAACGAGCACCAAATACGCCCAGCTTCATACAACGCAAACAAATAGAATATTTCTCAATGCGATCACCATGGCGACCATAATACATCCTCATAACTTTCATTTGTCCGTTAGTTGATGACTTCTTGTATGAAAATTGTGATAATGGGAACATCTCCCTTGAATATCGAATCAACTGCGACGTGTAAATACCACGGGTTGGGGATACATGGTAAAGTAAAGGTGGAGAGATACTTAAGGGTAAAATGTAGTTTAGTTTTCACGAGAACAATCAAAATCCATTCGTAGAAGACGGTGAAATCAAGATACACTTAATCATTTGATATATTTCCAATATAATAAATTTATGTGTTATTACGTTGTTAACTTAATAAAAGCAGAGTTTTTTTTTCTATATTTATAAAATACAACTAGATATATCAGTTCTAGATCAACTTTTGCCTTTTGGAAAGAAAAGTGTTGACTGCCTTGACTTCGCCAAGATGTAGTCCTCACTTAAATTTCATTTTCTCATGCTTTTGGCTGTTTTCTCATGCTTTTGGCCGTTTCCTCATGTTTTTGGGTATTTTTTTCATGTTTGGGCTGGGTTTTTTTTTTTTTTTTTTTTCATTTTTTGGCTATTCTTAATCTGAGAAATGCAATTTTCAATAAGCATCAACCATACTTCACCTGAAATTCCGCAAATATTCGAAGATTTTTCTTCTTTCATACGTATTTTTATTATCATTTATAAAATTATGTGTGTAAATATAGCAATTTTCCCAGTTGTCCTTGATTTAAACAAATTTTTATTGTATCAAACGAATACGATGGCGTCCGGACTCAAAAATCGGATGTCATCATCAATACAGACACAAATGCATCATAAAAGTTTATTATCGTTGTCATCTTTCACTACTTTGAACAGAATAAATATACTTGTAATTGCATATTTTATCCTATAAAATCATTTTTGTTTCAATACGGCCACAACACGATATAAAAATGAGCTTTAAATTCAAAACAGATTCAATTTGAGCAGATCACAAATATAAAGATCCTCACACATAATTAAGAGGGCTTACCATCAATAAGTGTAAACATACTATCGATGTGTTGATTTTTCAGTGAAAGGTGACCTGGAGAAGGAGGGTGATGACCAAGAAGAAGAGGAGGTTTTTGTTAACCCCTACCCAATCACAATCATACCCAAATATGGACAGACGCCTGTGAAACAGGGAACCACTATCAAGAAAAACAATGGTGGTAAGTTAACTGCCAGGTTTACATCAAACCATTCAAATCGAAACTAGGAGCAAAAATTCCATGTCACTATTGACGATATTGTAATCGAATTTGTTGGAAGAGTATGTCAAACGATTATCTGTCCTAATGGAAAAGTATTGATAGATCATTTCATATTCCAATATAATGATTTAATTTTGTCTTAGAACAAGAAATGATGGTCATAAGTGTTATTTTCGTTTAAAAGTAAAGGTTTTACCTCATTTATCCGCAATAGCCTTTGCATAAATACAAAGGACTAGGCCAAAACAAACAAAACTTGAAAACAAATCTTCAGTATCTTAATTAGTCTTCAAATTGTATCTTGTATACCGACTTTGTCCGTGGTCTTCTGATGAAGGAGATGCTGGATTAATACGTCAATGTAAGAGTGTTCCTTTCTGTAAAATCTGTCCTGATTGAGTTTGTCAGGTTTTAATTCTGATGCTTTTTCATTTTTCAATGTATACATGGAACAGAAACGGAAATACTACGACATCGGTGTGGTCGGAGGAAATCACTCGAATTTGAAGATATTCCACCACCAGGATGTGCCAAACAGGTTCAGCACGGTCGCTCTTCTGTAACGGCCATATCACCGGCCACTGGAAGAACTAGAAAACTTTCGAGCACTTCTGATCAACCGGACTTAGCAGACATTTGGGCAGGTGATCCTGAGTTTATATCATCCGTTCGTAGACCTCGGAAAACATCCTCTGACATCAATCACCGAAAGTTACTTCAGCGAGCCATGAGTGATGTGTGGGTACAGTCCAATGCAGAAAGTTTGTCGAGATTGTCCGTTTTTGCAAGAAAATGCAGTGCGGATGATTTACACAAAGACATGTCATTGACAATGCCCTCTAAGAAAGAACGCGAAAAGATCGCTACCTCATCGAAAACAAGCTATGATGAGGGTTACAGAAATACCGGCGCACAAGACGGAACTGTTACTACATCGCCTGAACGTGAACGGAAGTCAAGTGTAAACAAAGACACTTCAAACGTAAAAGATGAACTTAAAAGTACTCCTTCAGACAACAAAAGTACTCTTATTAGATCAGGAAAGAAATCATCTTTCAGGAAATCGAGCAAACCAGAGAGCGAAATGAAAGCTATGGAGACGAATGACGTCATTGATGCAGAAGGAAAGGAGAATGATGTAAACAGCTGCGGGAAATCTTTATCGGAGAGCGGAAACTCAAGGATGCGTAAAATAGGGAGAACTGAAAACGTCTATCCTACCATTGATCTGGCTGAAGGAAATCCCGATCAGAGTGCAGGGCCACAGACGAGGAAACGATTACTGAAGAAAAAACGGTCAATGCCAGAGATGAAAGTAGGGTCGCCATCAACCACCTCACTGGAGGAATCGTCGACAGACACTAAACCGAGGGCGAGACATGGGTCATTGAAAGAAAAAAACAAAGAAAAAACTGAAGTGAAATCGAGGCCACGAAATGGTTCCTTTCATTAGTTGGTGAAACGATATTGATCTACCAAATTGGCATAGATCTGTACACGTTCGATTATGATGATTTTTTTCTGAGCCAATATCAATCTACTATAGCATTCGGGACGTTTATCAGTTGAGGGCGTAGCTGGAGAGGACAAGGCACTGCATTGTAATTTGTTGGCGACTGTTTCCTGTCCATAGCCAAATGTATGTCCCATTCCATGGAGAGCCCATTAAACACCTTTAACATGATTAGAAAGGAGATATGGTACTGAACAGTTTACCACGAAGCATCGTGTTTTCGAATTCCATTGAGGGAAGCACATGCTGATGTATGTAAATTTGCAGTTAGGTGATTATCTGCAAGAGGTATTATTTATGTTCCATTAAAATACGATCAACAAATACTGTCATTTTGTTCTTCATTTCAACCGCATATTTAATGAATTCTTAAGATATCTGGTCTTCCTTAGTTACGATATGGCTATCAATGACTTTCTTAACTCAACCTTAGTTTTGTTCATTACTTTGAAAGTTACAACTTAACCGGTTTCCTTTCAAGTTTTTGTTGATTTGAGTGGAATAATTTCACCGCGATGAAGTAATGTATGTCAGAGACTTCAAACGTTCAGTTGTCGTCGATGAAGCTCAAAACCCTTGCCCTTCCTGAACACCTGGTCTCATTACCTTTGTACCTTTCAGGGGTCTCCACGTAAATCTTTCTTTTGGTTGACATTTTCTTTGTTTCTCTACTCTATCCCCTTTAAGTGATAGATTTGGTAGATCAAAGACGGCAAGACTATCTAAATAGATGCCTACATTAGTGACATACCAAGTTAATTAGTTTTTCACATAATTTGAAAAGGTAATTTTCCCACCGAAAACATTTGCAATAGAGAAGATGGTTAGAGGCACTATTGTTGCTACACCTTGAATTCCTTCTAAAACCAATCATTAGTCCTCACCAATGCCATTGGTGGCATTTGATGAAGCTGGACTTACCATTCAAGAAAGTCACTGATTTTCATTCACATACCAGAGTAAATAGACGTATGTATAAATAGAACAAAGACGTAGAAATATAGCAGAATGACTTTTATTATCTTTACATTCAAACTGTACCATTTGCATTGCAAATTCGGAGTTTAATAAAGGGCATTAATATAAATGTTATGAAATAAATACAAATAGTTATCTCCCTGTTTGGCACTACCCCATTAATGTAATAAAGAGAGAAAACAGGTGCCCTTCAGCATCATAAGAGCGCAGTAAGCCAAAACTACGCTGTGATGGAAACACAGTCCGTGCTACCGATCAACGTTCGTGAACTTATTCGGAGATGGCCACCAACACAGGAAGCCAGAGGTGAACACACTCAGAGTCGTCAACCACACAAATTCTTATCTGGCAACCAATAATAGAAGACAAACTCGGCCACCAACCAGGTAATGCATATTGACAATGAAATGCACAGACTGCCTGCCAAGACAGAGCCTTACACTGCCAGCAGGTAGTGTTAGGTTCAACATTGGTTACAGACCAGTGTCTACTACAAAGAGTCGATAAACATTTTGACCTGTTCAACGTTGGTTACAAATACAGCGTCTACTTCAAAAGTTTTTTATTTACAATTACCGACCCTTCAGTGAACATATGTAACACCCCTTACCAACATCGAAATGAGCTAAATCAGCATAGTCAAGCAAGACTTTAGCTCAAATTAACAGTTTTCATAGTCAAGCGAGACTTCAGCTCAAATTAACAGTTTTCATAGTCAAGCAAGACTTAAGCTCAAATTCATAGTTTTCATAGTCTAGCAAGACCTTAGCTCAAATTCATAGTTTTCATAGTCAAGCGAGACTTTAGCTCAAATTCATAGTTTTCATAGTCAAGCAAGACTTTAGCTCACATTCATAGTTTTTCTAGTAACTTGTTCACTAACCTGGTGTGAGTAAGACAACTTCTATCTGTTTGATGAACCATCTACGTGTTTACATTCACATTACAAAATCTGACATATTGTTGACACTGTGTGTATCACACCTCATCTCTCCAGGATTACGTTCAGATGAGTATATGTATATATGAACAATACAATGCAATATCTTTTATCTGTAGAACTGGTATCTTTTTTCATTAAACAGATGGCTATAATCATGATTATCTCATATGACAGATGATTCAAGGGAAAGGCTAGAGGATATCACAAGAAGAAATACGATCACATGGAAAGCGTTCACAATGTAAAGGTAGGACACGGCTACAGATAGGGATAGCAGTAAAACAAGCTGTAGAACTGATCAACGTCCAACATTACCACAATCACCAGAGTTACAGGGTAAAATACACTGATTTAAATAGGCAACATTCATACATTAAGTACTTATTAATGAATAGAATATCAAAATGCTGACGGGACAGCGAAGGTGTCTCTCACTGTTTCACACGGAAACTTATATAATATCACATTTCTACACTCACCTCTCTTCATACATATCAACAAACCATTTCATACATAAAGATTTCTTTATAACATTACTTCTCATCATATCACAATCACAAATCACTAAATCACTCAGGCTAGGATTCCAGACCCAGTGCTAATTACTGAATGAAGAATATCACCCAGGCTAGGATTCGAGACCCAGTGCTAACTACTGAATGAAGAATATCACTCAGGCTAGGATTCGAGACCCAGTGCTAACTACTGAATGAAGAATATCACTCAGGCTAGGATTCCAGACCCAGTGCTAATTACTGAATGAAGAATATCACCCAGGCTAGGATTCCAGACCCAGTGCTAATTACTGAATGAAGAATATCACCCAGGCTAGGATTCCAGACCCAGTGCTAATTACTGAATGAAGATTTTTCAAAGTACAAGTATACCTACAGATTGTGCTTTTGATCAATATTTTGCTTTTGTTTACTTTACAGCCCATGTGTTAATATGTTCTATTGAGCTTCCTATTGTGGGTACCAAACAATTACTGATTAAAATGGGGGGAGGCGGGGAGGGGGAGATTGTACATATCAAAACTTTATGACTAAATTTCAAAAATTCTTTTTTAATTTACCTTTGAATGTCATGATCTGATAAAGAGCACACTCCATATTGTAATGATCAATATTGTGAATACAACATCTCAACATCAATTTGACAATGGTTATATCATTTGTGTATTTAGTCATCATTTTAAAACATTCCTAGACAATAACACTTTTGACCTATACCAAACTTGACTATCACAATATATTAAGTATCTATCAGAGCCTTTGTCAGGAATAGTATTTTCTAACATCACTCTTCATCCAAACTTCTGTCATCAGAAGACATTATCTTATCTTATATTGCTTAGAAAAAGTATCAGGATTTTTTTCTTAAATTGTCCAGAAAAAGTATCAGGAATGTCCTGGAATCAAAGTCTGATTGAATTACGTCACAATTTCATGCCTTTTCACTCTGATCACCATGTCTCACTCACATCCAATCACAATTCTCAGACAAATCCTCAAAACAAGCTCAAACATTCCACTGAAATAAAGTAATAAAACAAGCATCATATAAAATGACATGACTAAATTGTGTCGACATCGACAGATAAGATTTGTTTGTGAAAAAATATGAGTTAACAAAAATGTGTGACATCACATAGAGAACCAGCCAGTGAAAATGAGCATAATTGGTAAATATATTGCATTCTAGTAGATCTACATTCTGGACTACAGGTTTATATATATTTGATATACTAGGTATATATATATACTACCATGCTGGCAATACAGAAGCACTATACACTAATACGGTAGACTACACCGTAATCTACATTCTGGTAAAAATGTACATAAATTTACAACATGTACATATATATCATACTCATTAAAATGATAATTTGTATATACTTTATATAGGGTTAAGACAATGTCGAAGTTTCAGCAGGGATTTAACATAGGAGTTACAAAAAAAAAATCACGTAAAACGCCAACCATGAGGTATTCAATGTCTATCTTGATGCAATGCTGTTGTTTGTCAATAAATTATGTCTTTCTTTGGAAAATCCTTATTCTTAATTCAATATGTATATCTATACATCAGTGAATTATTTTACTTCTCCAAGTTTTCACTACCGACTTTCCAAAATTCCAAAATTACTTAATTTGTCTAAGGGAACATTGAGAAGGATCTCAAGTTGGCATTAGGTGACACTTAGAAATGAGAGCAGGAATTTTCCTTATTCTGTTCCCCTACTAAGGCTATAGATAGACTGGGATTAGTAAAGATCAGTATATTAGATATAATATTCAGTTAAATCACTTGCCATTTTGGCATGTCAATGGGCCTTTGAAAGCATCCAAAGCCACTTTTACAAACGTATGAAAAATAATGAGGTGTACACTGAGTAGATTATTACATTATATGGAGACAATTGGCATGTTAACATATCCTCAAAAACCTAGATCTCTAGGTACACTGAAGGAATATACGGATAAATCATGGATCATTACTCGTATACAAACATGCTGTTAATGTTGTTTTAGACATTTAAAATTTTCAGTGTTGCCAAAACTTGAGTAAAATGGAGAGTTTTTCAAAGCAGTCTAGAAATGGACTATAATTCTCTTAATTTATCTTCTTTTCAATTTATCAATTTTAAGAATTTGATTTGAAAATAAAGAAAAATAGAATCTGTTCCTTATCACAACTTTTACAGCATGTTGTCAATAAACAAAAATATATTTCACAATCACATATTTTCATGTGGATGATATTTTGTGGCTTTGTTTGCTCTACTTTGTACTAAAGTCAATTTTTATCTCGTTTTCTGTGGACAAATAAATTGGTGGATTAAGAGTACCCATGACATCAACATACATAGAACACAGAAGCTAATGATGTTATCGTTAATACTCTTACATATTGCTTTATATCCTATTCTTATTACAGTCTTCACAACATTGGTCCTCTGATCATAAAATAGGCTGATATATTCATAAATACTTCGGTCGAAATACAAACGTAATTCACGGTTATATGTAAAGGACATGGACTTCTACCACTTTTGCTTGGATCCTAACTTTCTACACCCTAGCAGGAACGAAGTGTGAAAAGCTCTAACAATCAGATTCCTGTGAAATGAAGCCAACACATCTGAATCTAGAAAGGACCTTACAATGGTCACATGGGTACCTGTTCTTCAGCAGTCCAAATGTCAAACACATTTTTGGGGGAAATTATTTGTATAACTTCGTGTGTGCTATACTGGTAAACTATACTGGCCAGTTTCCCGTTCAGAACTGGGTAACCTCTCTGAGGACCATAAACAATCTCTGATAAATATATCTTAATTAGAGGATAAATCCATCCGTTGTTCATAATGCATATTAATGATAAAAAATAACAATATCAGCCCTCTGCATGTGTGTATTTGTCTCCTGTTATACAATTCAAGGATTGCAGTGTTCATATGTTAACACTGAAAAGCTCTTTATGATGAATATGTAGACCAGATACCTATAGTTACATTAATGGGCCATCAATACATAATTATATTTTTAAAAAAACTGTACCATCTGCATGTTTACATTATAATATTTTGATCTGTGCTTGTAATCAAAATTTCCAATTTTATAGTGCTTTGCATTGATCCACTTCTGTGATCATTGTTACAATGACTATCGTGAAATCTTGGTACAAGTTTATACAGAGATAATCCTTCACAAGAGAAGAAATATCAAATCTAGTACTGAGTGAAATAAAAATCATTTTGATAATTTGTCTCTCATATATCAATACATAACGGTTCAAAAATCATGTTTTAAAGTTTAATGCAAAAAGAAATGACAGGTATTTATGTTATTTTAAAGAAACATTGTGAGTTCTGTAAAAATAGTTACTGACTATAACGTAGTTTTGTGTAACATCATCGGCATAACAAAGTCTACGAAAGAATTATACTCTTTCTACCTATCATATAATTAATCGATTTGATTGATATATATACACAAGATAGCCAATTAATACTACTTGATTTGAAGACTATGTGACAATGTATAAAATTATTGCACAATTGATAAAGGGGTCACAATGGAGTGATGAGACTTTGTGATAGGCCTCATTCGTCTCCTGATAAGGACAATATTTGATGAATACAAAGGGCCAAACTAAAGGGATGAGGTGAGTCTCCTTGCCTCATAAGGGCCAAATTTGATGAATGAAAAGAGCCTTACATTCAGAGATGAGATGGGTTTCATTGGCTCATAAGGGCAAATATGATGGATGAAATGGCTAAAACCTGAGGAATGAGATGGACCTCATTTCCTCTTATAGGCCAATTTGATGAATGATTACATCCACATGCACATCTGGCTGATGAGAAGAGCAACACTTCACTGAGAATATGGACCACTTTTAATCTAAGCTACATTAAAACCTCTAAAGGCACTTTTCCCACTCTCGTCATATAATTCATCAATTCAATGGACATAATTTTTAAAACAAAATCTAGCATGCCTATCAGATACTCAGTAGTGACGGTAGACTAACCTACAGACATCTTATATCTATTTTGTGGCAATTTCAGATTTATGAAATATGGTCATATATCAAGTATTAATCAGATGGTGACAAAATATGCCAACACTTCCTGCATTTGGTTTTAAACTGGTGGATTGATTCCAAAATATCATAAGTAAAGAAGTGTTCTGGCAAGGAGGTGCAGGTCCTTAATATATGCTTGTTTGTTTGCCTCCTACAAATATCAATCAGTGTTAAATCTGCTCCCTTTATAGTGAAATGTACAGCTTACCTTATAAAGGACATACTATAAACAATTGCCTATTATTCTAATAAGTATTTCTCTGTTTAATAAAATTCAGTTTAAAACATGTTTAATATTTAATTATCAGTGATCTGGCAAGCATCACAATACAGAATACTGGCAAAATAAAAAGGATGTATCGTGGGATAAAATTGAAGGAACGTTGCCAACATTAACCTGTGTGGATAACAAAATGATTTTAGAATTCTTGGTGTAATTTATATGAAATTACTGTCACGTCTGACATCCATTCATAATCGTGTTCATGTGCCTTTTCAAATATTTTTCCAAAAGGAAGTGAGTAAAAATGAGATAAAACAGGAATCATACCATATAAAATCTGTGATCACACATTGTACAGGAGGAGTGGTGACATCACACATTGTACAGGAGGAGTGGTGACATCACACATTGTACAGGATGAGTGGTGACATCACACATTGTACAGGATGAGTGGTGACATCACACATTGTACAGGATGAGTGGTGACATCACACACTGTACAGGATGAGTGGTGACATCACACACTGTACAGGATGAGTGGTGACATCACACATTGTACAGGATGAGTGGTGACATCACACATTGTACAGGATGAGTGGTGACATCACACATTGTACAGGATGAGTGGTGACATCACACATTGTACAGGATGAGTGGTGACATCACACATTGTACAGGATGAGTGGTGACATCACACATTGTACAGGATGAGTGGTGACATCACACACTGTACAGGATGAGTGGTGACATCACACATTGTACAGGATGAGTGGTGACATCACACATTGTACAGGATGAGTGGTGACATCACACATTGTACAGGATGAGTGGTGACATCACACACTGTACAGGATGAGTGGTGACATCACACACTGTACAGGATGAGTGGTGACATCACACACTGTACAGGATGAGTGGTGACATCACACATTGGACAGGATGAGTGGTGACATCACACATTGGACAGGATGAGTGGTGACATCACACATTGTACAGGATGAGTGGTGACATCACACATTGTACAGGATGAGTGGTGACATCACACATTGTACAGGATGAGTGGTGACATCACACATTGTACAGGATGAGTGGTGACATCACACATTGTACAGGATGAGTGGTGACATCACACACTGTACAGGATGAGTGGTGACATCACACACTGTACAGGATGAGTGGTGACATCACACACTGTACAGGATGAGTGGTGACATCACACACTGTACAGGATGAGTGGTGACATCACACACTGTACAGGATGAGTGGTGACATCACACATTGTACAGGATGAGTGGTGACATCACACATTGTACAGGATGAGTGGTGACATCACACATTGTACAGGATGAGTGGTGACATCACACATTGTACAGGATGAGTGGTGACATCACACATTGTACAGGATGAGTGGTGACATCACACACTGTACAGGATGAGTGGTGACATCACACATTGTACAGGATGAGTGGTGACATCACACACTGTACAGGATGAGTGGTGACATCACACATTGTACAGGATGAGTGGTGACATCACACACTGTACAGGATGAGTGGTGACATCACACACTGTACAGGATGAGTGGTGACATCACACATTGTACAGGATGAGTGGTGACATCACACATTGTACAGGATGAGTGGTGACATCACACATTGTACAGGATGAGTGGTGACATCACACATTGTACAGGATGAGTGGTGACATCACACATTGTACAGGATGAGTGGTGACATCACACATTGTACAGGATGAGTGGTGACATCACACATTGTACAGGATGAGTGGTGACATCACACATTGTACAGGATGAGTGGTGACATCACACATTGTAACATCACATTGGACAGGATGAGTGGTGACATCACACATTGTACAGGATGAGTGGTGACATCACACAATGTACAGAGATGAGTGGTTATAAGACAGATATTGCCAGTTCTCACTGTCGGTGCTGATTGTAAAAAGTTGAGGTTCAGGTTGAGCAGATTTTGTGACCAGTTAATGAAAATTGTAAACTTTATCCAATCAACATGCTACGAGATCAAATGCGATGTACTGATCATCCCGAGACAATTATCTCAACACTAAATGACAACATAGCGACTACATGATTGGTATAAACTGGGAGAGGAAACAATAGCATGTTCTTATAAATACTCTGCGACACATTTTGGATTTGATTTCAAATATCTTATATATGCAGCAATGAATTGATCTATACATGACACGTTGCCGGAAGCCACACCTAATGAACTTGCTCACTAAAGCGACATATTCTTGGTGACTATTTATGTAAATAGATAATGTCGAGCCTCCATAATGATGGTGTGTGACAATTATTTTGGATGACATTGAGCCTCCATAGTCATGTGTAACAATTGTTTTAGTGATTCTAAAGAACATAGCAGTAGCAACATAAACTTGCCACTACAGTTCTACAGGTAGTAAAATGATGGTAAGACTACAAAAGTAGGACTGATTTTAGTACCAGTAACTTTCTTACATATAAATTCAACAAAACTGTTGCTATGAAATTCTGATAAATATCACTGTCAGGTACAAAGTTCTCAGCTGTTATGTTTATAATCATGTTTAAAATACATATTTTTAAAAGGATTTACTGATTGTTTGCAAATACATGGTGTGATCAGTGTATAAAATTTACATATGGTAGTAATACTGTATGATTCACATATCAACAGAGGGATATTTCACTAAAACATCTACTCCACCCCTCCGAACAAATAATCACTTCTATCCGTGGCTGTGTTTTAGCCCATTACTTCTAAGCAATTATCAATTAGATTCTATGGGAGGTACTCCTCAACTGAAGTCCAGGGGTGGGACAGGTGTTTTAACTGAAATCACCCTGTCATAATTATTACAATATCAATATTACAAAGTTTCTGTGTATTTTCTATAACCATCTTTCAGTATTCAGATTAATCTGTGTCCAGAAGTCAAATATTCTACAAGAGATAATTATACAAATCTCATGTTAACAACGCTATGACCTGTACATGGTAATTCAGTAAATTTATCAAATTTGTGGAATTTTCAAAGAAATTTACAAAAACTGTTTGATAATTTGATGGTAATAACTGTATCAAAGCACCATAAAGATCCAAACTCAAGAATTTAAGAAAATGTTTGTTATAAAATTTATGAAGTTGGATGATATTTAGAAAAACAATCTTATATCAAGATAAAAAATATTCTGCAATACTTATTTGTTCAAGTTGATTAAAGTTAACTACAAGAAGAGGAAGACTTGAATTGGTTTTGAAAGAAAAAATGATTACACCAAAAACAAAATACTGTGTATCAATTTGATGAAATAAACTCCCTACAAATTATACAGGTTAGAAAATTCAACAAAGACTGGAACAAAACACATAGGTCTGTAACCATGTTTTTGGGGGATAGTTATAGTATAGCATACACACTCTCATCCCCTCCAGAAAAAATGTTACAGGCCCCTGTGGAACAAAACATTTGCAATAGAGTAAATATCAATTCTATGGATGAAATTGTCATAGCTTGTGGCATTATAACATGTGGATACCTGAAAATATCTTAGAAGGGAGATAACTCCCTATTGAAACAGTAGGGCAAGTAGGCAAAGAAATAAAGGGAAAACTACCACTGATGATTAATGGAGAATTTTCTTAATGTGAACAGTTTTCTCAAATATCAATCTATATTTTTAAGTTTCTTTGAAATCAATACATTGAATCAATGAAAAAAAATTGACTGTAGAAAACTCTGAAGATACAGTCCACAATTTCATAATAGCTGAATCCAATACATACTGGGGAACTGTGATCGGTTGGATTTAAGTGAATACACATTTAGTTAGGTTATAAACTACAAGTTTCATTAGATAGGACAGCCAGAATTTATCTTGTTACAAGCTGGACTCATATATGTGAGGAAAAAGTGATAAAAAGAATGTTTGGGGGGGAAGCTGCATACATTCAACTTATACACAACTAATGTGTGAAATTACAAAATCATTGAATAAAATTTACAGTTAGAGATATAAAGGCATATGACTAAGAGCCACTGTCATTGTCTGTGTACAATGAGGAGGACAGAAGGAACATGATATACTAGGAATCTGTATAACAGAGCCTTTTGTTTAATCGTCCATTCTGACTGGTACATCATTCAATCTAATGCCTTACAATCTTCCATTTCGACCATTATAAAGACTTGGCCACCTTTCACTCATTCTTAAGAAACAGCAATGATAGAACAATAAGTTCAGATTAGTGCACATTAAATGCACAGGACTATATGTAGTATTGAGTAATCATTTGACCAATTAAACACTTTTCCTTCTCAGCCAACACATGAACACACATCGAAAGCTGGCAGCTTTAAAAAACCAAAATAGTATTTCTTTTCTATACTATAAGGTTTCGATTAAAAAAAAAAAGAAAATCAAAAAATTTTCATGTGTTAATAATACAGATGGTTATGGTTATGTCCCTTTGGTAAGAGTCTCACTGAAAATTTCCAATGACAAAATGTTACGGACTCTCTCCTTCACCATTAAAAATCATTCTTCCTGTACCATCAGAGCTCTGTTGTCCAAGGACCATAACCGTCTCTTTTCGGCCAGTAGGGTAGTCAGTAATTATTTACTATCAACATCACAGTTGAATTATCCAGGTGCAGATTCCATGTCTGTACAAGCTGTCAGCTAAATCATAATACTGGGTCAATTGTCTGTTTCTCCACCACACAGAACACTTAGGTACAGGCCAGGCCCAATTAGTACAGATTAGGCTAGATTACTGTGTCTGGATCAGGATCAGGATAATAAAGGTTACACTTTCTGGCTTAAAAACCCAAACTGAAAAGTGGCTTCATAGTTACAAATTAAAGATCCTCACTCCAAGGTTGCGAGAAAAAAAAAAAAAAACAAAAATAAAAAAAAAAAATTAAAAAGCCCTTGGCTTTAAGCCGAGACATATATATTTCTGGCTCTGAGGTTACAAATATCAGCTCTTTGTTAGAGGCCATATAAAATTTGACTTTGTCTTCCACGATTCCTGATGGTCACACAGCTTTCAGTTGGACCTCAAACCTCATCTTGATCGTAGAAGTGACACTGTATATATGACGTGGGCACGAATCCTTCCGTATCATCCTTCCTTCTGACCCGGGTCCAGCCATCGCCCTGGTCTTGTTCTATCACGGCCATCTCCTCACCTTCCTCCATCGACACAGAACTACCATTGTCAGCTGTAAGTACACAGGTAACAGGTATTCATATATCAAACCATATGTTATTGCTGATACATAATTTATATCATTAACTTGAGAAATACCTTTATGTTCATTAAAACAAGACAAAGGTATCTTAATATCTACTAACTTTCCACATCATTGTTCTTGATATTACTCTAATTTAAATTTTCAAGGAAAATGGCAATCCTTTGACATTTATATACATTTTTTAGCACACTTGTATCACGTGAATCATTCTCAAGGAAACTCTTAAATCAGTTTAGTGAACTAGATATATATGAACCAAACCTGCTAAGAGATCCCTCTGTGACAGGTGAGATGGGATAGGATAAACAAATATGGGTAACACTATACCTCTCACCTCCCCACCCGACCATCCTTCCCCTTAATTGAAAAGAGTATCAGTGAAGCTGATGAATGCTCCCTAAACACAAAATTTTAATAGAGGGCAATAACTGTTGTGGGTCCTAACAGTGATACAGGGCGCATTGTCTTCATATGATCAATGTATACACCAAGTTTCATTATCCTATCTTAATTGCAAGCTAGTTATGCTCTGGGCAAGATTTTTTTTAACAAAGAGCAATAACTATATAACTGAGGTGTCAAGGGTCCTGAGTTTGGTAAACTGCTCAATGTCTTAGTATGGTCAATGTATCCACCATGATTCATAATCCTAGATTAAATGCAAGCAATTAAAAGTTGTGCTTTAGATACAAAACTTTAACAAAGGGCAATAACTCCATAATTAAGGAGTTGCGGGTCCTGAACTTGGTACACAGCAGATTGTCTTAGTATGATCAATGTATATACCATGTTTCATTATCCTGCCGTAAAAACCCATAATTAGCAGTTTTTTGGAAGGGTTTTTTTTTTTTTTGAGAAAATAAATGTCCAAAGTGAAGTGTGTACACATTACATAGCTATAGAACTTTCGAGTGTTTTTTTCATGGAAAAAACAAAGATTCTGTGGGGCTGCCATCATTGATTGTCGGGATTATCTGGTACTCAAAACTGACACAAATGGACTCAACAGTAACAAATATGACTGTACAACTTAATGTAAACTATCCGAGTCAATATCATGCAAATCAGGATGAAGTGTTTATAAATGTGATAGCAACTATCAAGACAAAACTAAGAATCGGCAAAGACAGTGCCTCGTTCGGGACATTGAAAATATGTTGATGATGATAATACAATTACCTTTTAAAACACTTACATGTTCAACTCTTTAGACATTGGCTGGTTTCATTTTATCCTGCTTCACGTCTGATATTGCTACGAACCAGAAGCTCTAAGCACATGGTCCGTTGTCATGTGTAATGGCGGACGTTATCGTTAGACATATTAGTATGCCGAGTTTCGAATCCTCATCATTCAACTATGCATTTAATTCAATATTTATCAAAATTGATCTTATCGATGTTTACTGTAAGGAAATAGCCTTGGTGCAATTATTTTGCAAAAGTGTGTAATGATATGCTGTTTGACAATACATAAATGCAAATCTGCAATACATTCCCTGCAATTACACTCCATGCTCTGTTTATCGATTACTTCCACATAAAGAGTTGAGGCCTAATAGGGATTTGTATGAAAAAGTTGAAGGATAGATGTCGACGTATGCCATAAGCTCACTTGGCACTTCGGGCCAGGTGAGCTATTAACATATCACTTCAGCAAGTGATAAAGTTAGAAACTACAGCACTTAATTAACTACATGAACGTGTGGCAAAATGTGTCTGCAAAGCTCACATGGTATACAATGCTTTTAATGAATACCTTTATTCATCAATGACAGTCATGTTATTCTGTCTATGTATGAATGAATCAACATTATGTCTAAACTTAGTTATCTTGATGAATGGCTAAACAGACTTTTACACATGAAAATGTACCTACCATCAAACCTGTACACAGCCCGACAAGTGCCAATCACTTGGAAGGTTTCCTCCTCAAATTCCTCTGTTTCTATTGGTTCCACTGGTTCCTGTTCTATGGATTCTGGCATCATGTCCTCGTCCGGGATAGAACTGAAAGCAATCGTCCTCAGTTACCTCACAATAACTTTATAAAAAATCTTTGTCTTCAAAACCCCATGTACATATAAGCTCTCTCTACTATCCACCTAAAGATTCACTGGCTCTTTTTTTCTCCATCCAAACTGTAATCTGTCTCTAGAACCAACCTTTTCCATCCCTCCTCTCTGTTTCCTTAACCCCTGTAGTCTTTTAATTTTCGATGCCTAACTTCTATCTCTGATAATCCACATTTACAATGCTTGCTTCTTTAATCAAGGTTTCTGTCTATATAGTCCAATCTCCTATAATCCCTGTCTATATAGTCTGATCTCCTATAATCCCTGTCTATATAGTCCAATCTCCTATAATCCCTGTCTATATAGTCCAATCTCCTATAATCCCTGTCTATATAGTCCGATCTCCTATAATCCCTGTCTATATAGCCCAATCTCCTATAATCCCTGTCTATAAAGCCCAATCTCCTATAATCCCTGTCTATATAGCCCAATCTCCTATAATCCCTGTCTATATAGTCCAATCTCCTATAATCCCTGTCTATATAGCCCAATCTCCTATAATCCCTGTCTATATAGTCCAATCTCCTATAATCCCTGTCTATATAGTCCGATCTCCTATAATCCCTGTCTATATAGCCCAATCTCCTATAATCCCTGTCTATATAGTCCAATCTCCTATAATCCCTGTCTATATAGCCCAATCTCCTATCCCTGTCTATATAATCCCTCCAATCTCTATAATATAGTCCAATCTCCTATAATCCCTGTCTATATAGCCCGATCTCCTATAATCCCTGTCTATATAGCCCAATCTCCTATAATCCCTGTCTATATAGCCCAATCTCCTATAATCCCTGTCTATATAGCCCAATCTCCTATAATCCCTGCCCAATCTCCTATAATCCCTGTCTATATAGCCCAATCTCCTATAATCCCTGTCTATATAGCCCAATCTCCTATAATCCCTGTCTATAAAGCCCAATCTCCTATAATCCCTGTCTATATAGCCCAATCTCCTATAATCCCTGTCTATATAGTCCGATCTCCTATAATCCCTGTCTATATAGTCCGATCTCCTATAATCCCTGTCTATATAGTCCGATCTCCTATAATCCCTGTCTATATAGTCCGATCTCCTATAATCCCTGTCTATATAGCCCGATCTCCTATAATCCCTGTCTATATAGCCCAATCTCCTATAATCCCTGTCTATATAGCCCAATCTCCTATAATCCCTGTCTATATAGTCCAATCTCCTATAATCCCTGTCTATATAGTCCAATCTCCTATAATCCCTGTCTATATAGCCCAATCTCCTATAATCCCTGTCTATATAGCCCAATCTCCTATAATCCCTGTCTATATAGCCCAATCTCCTATAATCCCTGTCTATATAGCCCAATCTCCTATAATCCCTGTCTATATAGCCCAATCTCCTATAATCCCTGTCTATATAGCCCAATCTCCTATAATCCCTGTCTATATAGCCCAATCTCCTATAATCCCTGTCTATATAGCCCAATCTCCTATAATCCCTGTCTATATAGCCCGATCTCCTATAATCCCTGTCTATACAGTCCGATCTCCTATAATCCCTGTCTATACAGCCCGATCTCCTATAATCCCTGTCTATACAGTCCAATCTCCTATAATCCCTGTCTATACAGTCCAATCTCCTATAATCCCTGTCTATATAGCCCAATCTCCTATAATCCCTGTCTATATAGTCCAGTCTCCTATAATCCCTGTCTATATAGCCCAATCTCCTATAATCCCTGTCTATATAGTCCAATCTCCTATAATCCCTGTCTATATAGCCCAATCTCCTATAATCCCTGTCTATATAGTCCAATCTCCTATAATCCCTGTCTATATAGCCCAATCTCCTATAATCCCTGTCTATATAGTCCAATCTCCTATAATCCCTGTCTATATAGCCCAATCTCCTATAATCCCTGTCTATATAGCCCAATCTCCTATAATCCCTGTCTATATAGTCCAATCTCCTATAATCCCTGTCTATATAGTCCAATCTCCTATAATCCCTGTCTATATAGTCCAATCTCCTATAATCCCTGTCTATATAGCCCAATCTCCTATAATCCCTGTCTATATAGTCCAATCTCCTATAATCCCTGTCTATATAGTCCAATCTCCTATAATCCCTGTCTATATAGTCCAATCTCCTATAATCCCTGTCTATATAGCCCAATCTCCTATAATCCCTGTCTATATAGTCCAATCTCCTATAATCCCTGTCTATATAGTCCAATCTCCTATAATCACTGTCTATATAGCCCAATCTCCTATAATCCCTGTCTATATAGTCCAATCTCCTATAATCCCTGTCTATATAGCCCAATCTCCTATAATCCCTGTCTATATAGCCCAATCTCCTATAATCCCTGTCTATATAGCCCAACTTCCTGCCTTTATATATCCTGAAATGGAATGGTTTGAAAGCAGAAGACAGTGAAGAATTTGCTTTCAAAATCAAAATAAGTAGCACATCAATAGTGAAAAGAACCACCTTCATTCATTAACAGAACAAAACAATATAACCAAAAAAAAAAAAAAGATGAGAAAAAAACAAAAATGACAATATGAATTTTTCTACAATAAATATGTTAACTAGCTAATAAATCTATATATGTTTATGAAAATGATACGGATGTATTATTGTAAATAATTTCTTTCATGGTGAGAAATGAAGTCTAACACTACAGCATTTCAATGTATATATATGAAGTCTATATATGTATACTTCCTGTAGTTGGTTCTTCTGTCAAGTACTTCACCCTACTTAAGTGTAGGAAACACCTCATTCATTTCCTGGATCCTCAGATTTATAAATTATTGTATAGCTAAAATTTCTATTCAACCAAGATCTTTTAGAACTTTTCAGACAAGAGGGTCAAAGTAATAGGAAAAAGGAAACAGTATGAATTTGATTCATCAAATTATACTTTGTATCAATTTACAGAAAGTCTATCCCCATCATTTTCAAGATAAGAAAAAAAGAAATCATGAATCTTGAAAGTACTTTAAACTTTGAAATCTAAAATCAGCATGTTTGATACATAAATCATACCAGATTAACATCTAGAGCTCCAAAACAGAAATTATGACATGTGTGTTCGCTTTTTTCATTTCTTTATAAAATATATATAATACTCTATTGAATTTCAAATATCATTTTTAAATGCAAGAATTGTGTCAATTGTATTCTTGTAATTCATAAACCTTTCTGATTAGTGACTAATTAATGCAATGTAATTAAAGGGTAAAAAGATAATGCATCAAGTGTAGAAGAAAATCAGAGGAAACATAGAAAATACAACAGTCGGTGTATTGTGTACATCATTCAATATTGGTAAAATAGTGCATATTTTACAGGAGAAGTAGGCAGGTGAATGAATAAGCCAGGCAAGAAAAGATTCACATAGAAATTAAATTTGTGCCACAGAACAACTACATGCTGTAACTAATAGAGACCAGACAGTCCAGCAACTTTAAATTGTTACCTGTAATATATCATAACTTTATAACAATGCAGATGTCAAGGATATGTCACACAAATTAGTTGTTGAAAATTGTTTTTGATAAGAACATCTCAACATCATATACAGCTACAGATATGAAATTTTCACAATGATCATAATCAATTGCAAAGAAATCTACAGTTAATTCTCCAGAGATAGTAATATTTTTGTTATTTGTCATATTATAATGAAACTGCCAATGTAACATAATAGCAAACACTCGAGGAATATTAGAAAAAATAAACAGAAAAGAACAGATAAAAAATTGTACATTATTAGTGGGTCACCTCCAACAAATCATGTGATCTGTTAGTTAAAACAAAATGTGAGAGAAAATAAAAACATATATGAAAACTTCTCATTAGAAAAAAAGTCCCAAGAGACGACAGATTTCACTCGAGGTGACACTAAACATTGCTCACAGTATTGATTTGAACAAATTGATATCACTGACATTTGGACATCATAAAAGAAATTTTCTTGGTAAATCTAAACGGTTTTCTTTAGGCGATTAACTCTGCAGTACCATCTCTGAGACAAGAAATTGTACAATAATGTGAGCAAACATACACCTATATTCTTATAGCTCAGGTGACAGACAGATGAAGGACATGCCATGAAATACACACATCTGGCCTAAAAGGTCAGATGAGCTGAAAACAAAGATGTTAGCTTCAAACTAGTTACTTATGTTAATACAAAGAATTCATTAATCACTAGCCTCAGTAAAGAATTCTGAAAAGTCCTCTATAGATTATTTGATCAAGCAAGCTCCAAGGAGTATTTAGGTCACCCATCAGTCTTTCATAGAGAATCTCGGTAACCTAGCAACCTCTATAGCCTAGCAACAGCACTAGAGAACTTTGGTAACCTAGCAACCTCCATTGAGTATTTAGGTAACCAAGCAACATCACTAGAATCCTAGTAATCCAGCAACCTCTGTGGAAGATTCAGGAAACCATTGAGAATTTTGGCAGCAAAGCAACCTTCATAGAGTATACAAGTAGCCTAGAAATATCAAGATTTTAGTTGCCCATCAGCCTTCATAGGTTACAGCTTTTGTAGAGAATTTAGGTAACTTAGTGAAATCCAAACAGGATAATTATACATTTAGTTCATTTTGGAAAGTTTTCTGCGTCAGGATGGGTGAAAGCAGCTGCTGTGATAATGACTATGCTCTACAGATCTAGTGACTAGAAACATGATAAAGGTTGTTAAAATTTATTAGTTAAAATTTATCATAACTCCTTTTCTCGTGTTAGCTGATGAAGTCACACTGAGGTTAAAACATACTTCCAGAATGCAAAAACCTTTTCTTTTTTTTTTTTTGGAAAATGAAAAAAAAACAAAAACAAAAAAACAAAAAAAAAAAGCAAAAGTAGGTAACTTATGTCTTTACTATTTGAAATGATCCTCCTTGATGATGTCAACCTCAAAGTTATTACTGAACATTTAAAACTTTTATACCCAGTGATAAAGTGGAGTGGTACACCACTTACATCAGCATTACTATTATTTAACTAATATCTGTGATCTAAAAACGTTGTTAGGAACTGTAAACTGCTACATACTATTAGCAAAAGTGAAAAATATTTTATATTATACCTAGGCAGAAAAACAAAACAGTGTCCCTGCTTCTGATCTTAATCAACAGTTTTCATATCTTGAAGTTTTCAGATTTCAGAAATGCTGAGCTAATGTGCACAGAAGTGGGTGTGAGTATTACAAGCTTTTCTGGTTCTAATGCAAGCTACTGAGGTATGCTTTCACCCAGCCTGGCTGTTATATTAGTAACAGAGGATCAAAAATCAGAAGGTCTGGTATATATACTGTACTGCTGCAGAGTTATATATCAGTAACAAAGACAAAACCAACCTGGGAGGCACAGGATAATCATCAAACTCATCATCACTGGAAATAAATACATAGCACCATCAATCAAATGTTTCATTACACTGTTGTAGAAGTTGAACAGTATTATAAATGCTGGCAGATGTACAATTTGAGGCAATACTGGTCACTAGTACCACAGAAAACAACTTTCTGTACATGTCCCTTCTACAAAATTCACAGACTCATGTTCTTCAGGAGTATTTCAACATTCCAACAGAATTTCACATGCCATATCCCATTTTCCAAATATTCTGGCAAATTCTACTACTGTCGCTGATAAGACTTAAGATAACAAAAATACAAGTATTATTTTCCAGTTTATCTTATTTTTGCAATGTGTGTAAATTTTAACAAAAATAAGACCAATTTCACTTGAATGGAAGTATACCTGTACACAGATTCTTTCAGAGTTTTATTTCAAGGACTTGGTGTATTGTGAAATTCTATTGAGTGTTCAGTGTTTGTTGAATGAAAGATGACCAAGATCTCTTCATACTGTAAAATCTTCTATTTTTGTGGGGCTCAAATTTTCACTGTTTTTCAAAAATAATAATTCATTTTTGTTGAGACTTGAAATCATGGATAAACCTTGATATCATTTGAACTATCATCTATGTTTACTTAAATCTATTTGTCATTTTGCGGACATCTAAATTTGTGGATCTAAAATTCATAAGATTTCGATGAAAATAAATCTCCCATGAAAATTATAATTTTACAGCATCACATCACTTAGACTTAGGCAAGGTTCTTTGGTGCCAAGTATGGTCAGAGTTTGAGAAACCTGTTTTGAACTTAAACACAATATACAAAAAAACAAAAATAATAAGATGTACAACATAAAATATAAGTAAATATAAGTAAAAAGAATCATAGAATAAGCAATGACCACTCCCCAACAGCAATTATACAACATGCTAACACATCAAAATTCTCCTAACATCAGTCCTGAAAAAGAATGTATATTGTATGTCTTCATCTTGATACAGACTTATCAGCTCATAATGAACCTTGATACATTGCTTGGGAATTTTATCTAACTGTAACTACAGAAACACTCTCGAGACGGTACCATTCAAAACAGTCTCAAAGAAACATATTGGTTAACATATCTTCTAATAACGACTTCATTTATCACCTATTGAGAACACTTTTCAAAATCTACAGTAGGAAAAATTTCACTTTTTACTGAATTTGAAAAATTATTACAAAAGAAAAACCATTTTTGCGGGGATAGAAGATTAATCAAGGGAACAGTATAGCTGGGGCTGACAGAGGGTAAAACAAGTACTTCATAGGTAGTAATGTTGGTATATATAGCAATGTTGGTAAGACAAGATCGGTTTTGAGACAGGCAGGTGGTTTTGCTAAATCAGGTTGAAATATGATGATTTATTTAAGATAGGAATGACCAGGACTATATAAGTAAGCTGTTGCTGAAAAGGGCCCAGAGGGATCCATTAAAGTAGGTTATACTGGATTGGAGTCATCTCCCTTGAAATTTAATTCGTAAAATTATTTACAAGACTACGCTTGCATTTTGTATAGTTAAGTTTACCTTGAATGAAATGTCTTCAATTGATAAAAGACAGAAATCATCTCACGTGAAATTCAGCTAAAAAAAACCCGAAAATTATGACCTTAGTTTATCACTGTGATAAAAATCTAAAATGTCTATTGTCCTTCACCAGAGAGGCATTCTAACACTAGAATTCAAATCTGAAACCTACTGCTGATGAACAATATGAAACAGTTCATTGCTAGCTCTATGTGTATATTACAAATAGCTTGAACTTCCTCCCAAGACTCAAATAAGTTTTGACCACTGTCCAATATTGCAGATGCCAATAGGAGAATGACTGGGTGAGCACAGACTACACAGTACAATGCCTATGGGAATACAAACATGCATAGCTACACTAACCTGATGTGGGGGTCGTACACCCTGGAAATAAAGGGCAATTAAATGGTCATATATAGAGACAACACAAGCCAAAAATGATACTGACAAAATATATAAGAAAACATGACTGATGGGATGTGTATATGCACAGTGGATACATACTCATAGACTGCATGCTGGGCCTGTGGTGTGCCTGGCGCTGATACCACATTGGAATTCTGAACGCTACCCTCTGAAGTACTATGAGATATGGAGTCATCAGATCCACTATTACGCTGCTTCCCTTCAGCATCAGCCAGGAAATTCTGTAAAAAGACAACAACATCTGCTAAACTACTTCATCATGAATACAAACAGTCATTTGAGAATGAAGAAATATAAAGCTGCTGTCTTTTCCTGGTTATCAGTCATAGCTGTTTTCCTCGGCGGTCGGGCATGCAGCTTAAGTGTGACAAGAAAAAATCAACAGAATGAAAATTTTTTAGAAAAATTAAGCGTATTGTCTGGACATCGGTTCTGAAGATCACGAATCAGCATAGTGGACAAAAATAGCCAACAAAGTGTGAACTGTTCACCTTTGGAATGTCATGTTTCATTAGCTCTTAAATTAATGGCCAATCAGATGTCATGAAATACAGCATAGTGAAAACCCGGTTTTAGAACATTTTACAGTCATCATACCAGTGCTCACAATAATTAAAGCTATAAATGATTTGAAGAAATATCAAAACATTGACATTCTGATAATATGACCAATTCGTTTTCCAACCTTCATTCCATACGATACGTTTATTACCCTGAACGAATTGCCTGAGAAAAATTATTACAATATCAGCAAAGACGTAAGGGACAAGGGCTCAAAATCCATTTTAACACTTGGAATGTACTAGCCAATTAAAACAAGAGGCCCAAGGGGCCTTAACGGTCACCTGAGGAATATATGTCAATAACCTGGGGATTTTAAAATGTTGCAAAAATGTAACAACACTTGTGCAGGACCACGTGTAAAACATCTGTACCAAGTTTGAACATGACCCACCAAATCGTTCTTGAGAGGAAGTCCATAATGTCTTAACCAAACAGAGGCCAGGGTGGCCATCTTGGATTTTGAATCGCCCCAAAAAGTTAAAACACTTGCCAGGGCCTTGTATAGAACATTTGTATCAAGTTTCCCCTTTTCCACCATCCTAAGGCCCCTATTGGGGCCACACCCTTTTTCTTCTCAAACTTAAAGCGGCTTCCCATGGGGATGCTTTGTGCCAAGTTTGGTCAAAATCCATCCAATGGTTCTTGAGAAGAAGTCATTTAATGAAGGTTTTTACATATGGCCCCTTTTACACCCCTTATGGGCCCCAAAGGGGACACTATCACTTTTTTCAACATAATTTCATATGTCCTTCACTAAGGAATGCTTTCAACCAAATTTGGTTGTAATCGGTCAAAGTTGAATTTTTGACCCTTTTGAGCGCCCCTTAGTGGGGCCGTTTTTGACCCGATTTTTTTTTCATTCGCAAACTTTGTAGACCTTGCCATAAGGACCCCAGATATCAAATATGAATTTAATCTGACAGTTGGTTCATGAGAAGAAGAATTTTAAAGATTTATCTAATTTTACCCCCTTTTTCCCCCTATTGGGGCCACACCCTTTTTCTTGGCAAACTTACAGCGGCTTCCCATGGGGATGCTTTGTGCCAAGTTTGGTCGAAATCCATTCAGTGGTTCTTGAGGAAAAGTCGAATATGTGAAAAGTTAACGACGCACGACGACAGACAAATCATGATGGCAATAGGTCACATGAGCCTTCGGCTCAGGCGACCTAAAAAACCAATGCACTAGACTTCCTTCAACCTCACTGGACCTTACAGGTAAGCCTGCTGATCTTTTTGCTCAGGAGTGACAAGGTGTGACATATGACCCCCCCCCCCCCCCCCCTCCAGGCATGAATTCATGGGTGCTGTCCTCACTTACCTGTGATTTACTTCTTTTTTTTTGATAGTCAGCAAAATTAACTGATATTAAGCATTGTCCACAAGAAAATAAATGACATTATCAGATGTTGGATTAAATAGGAGACATAGGAAAAAATTGGTGTTTCAAGAACACATGATATTAACTGGAAAGTGACATTAACAGATGTGACATTAAGAGGGTTCCACTGTAATTTTCTTTACTGCAAAATGTTTATGACATTTTCCTGTATAAAACCAGGTGAAAAAATATTAGTGATTTAAAAATTGTATCAGTAATGAAAAACTGTTTTAAAACCACCAAGATATAAACAGGAAGTACAATAAAGTATCAATTATATCCAGCATAATCTAAAAGACCAGACGGAAACAATGGCTGGTATGAAATTATCCGATCTTCTTTCTCAATATCAAGCATGATGTTGCTGACAATGATAACTTTGTTCACCTTGAATTCTACAAATTCTACCCAGCCATATTAAGAAAATATTTCAAATTATTTGTCAGACAGACAGTGTTTAGCATTAGCCTTCCATATACAGGTTACATAATCACAGTATCCATTACCTGAAACTTTCGAAGTTCTGAATTGAGACTGTCTAGTTTCTGTGCATTTTCTTCAACTTTTTTGTCCAAGGTGTGTGGGTCACCCAAGGCTGGATTCTTGGCATAAACCTCCTTCATCTTCAGCATGCCCTCCCTTACAACATGAAATATCATGACTGTCCATAAAAACCGGTTTTTACAGGACCATTTTGATCAATATTTTCTTCAATGATTTACACAAGAACTTCTAGAGATAACAAGCAAATCTGTGTCAAGCATATATCTTGGGCATTAATGTTTTGCACCAGTCTTTACATACATATGTCTGTGAATAACAGCAGCCCTGTTTCTACAGAAAGCTGTAGGGTTAGCTGGAATTTTAGCTTCACTAGCTATAACTATAGATCAGAGTTTGTTCCCACTTTTTTCTGTTTCTGAACATGAATAATTAAATGTATTACTATCACTGGTATAGTGCCCCACTAACACACATACTGGTGGAAAACAAGAAGAGGCCAGCTAACTATGTCTACCTTTCTGCAGTTTCCCGTGCTATATCCTTCTTAAAGCCATCAATCTTTTTCAGCAGGGCTTTTCTTCTCTGATTTGGTGGTAAATCACTAAAATCTTCCTTTGATTCATCAGTCTGAAATAGAATTAATAATCTGATAATAATGGTTAGGTTTTATTGATGCTGCAATCTCCCAAGTTATTAATAACACCATGTGTGGATATCTTAAGCTGGAAAAGAATCAAACCAGTGTTTATTCTATATGAATCCTAAAACAACCTAGTAATATGGGAATCTGATTTTCAAATATCTATATTCACACTTGTTAATATCATTTTTGAAGCACACATTGGTAGTGAAATAATTTCCTTTAACTAAACCTCGATATGTATGCCTAAAGACCTCCAGGATTATCCTGACTTATACTAAACCATGATGACGATTTAAGGCACCAAATTTTGCCCTGACTTTCAAATTTTATCAAAATAGATTGTGTATATTCTTAGCTCACAGAAGTTCTTTATGTCAGAGTCAACATCACAGGTCAATGTTTTATCCTAATTTCTTACAACAAATCAAAGTTAATGCTTCAGTATTGTGGAAGGTTCACTTCTGCATTAACAAGATGTACTCCAATATAGTCCACTATGTAGATGTACCTCTATCCTACGACAATGGCATATTGACTGACCAGGAAAGTTAACCAACAACGGTAAGCTACCTACATGGCCAAGAAAAATAAACTCTAACTGTGAAAGTAAATTAATCAAAAGCAGAACAAGTGGCCACATGGGCCTGCTGGAGCTCACCTGGTTTTCTCTTCTAATTTCCTGAATCAATTCTTGAAATTTCACTTCCAATAACAGTTAAAATTTTCACTTTGCTCTATTAATCCTGTTTATTGTCACTTTCCCTCCAATCTAATAAACTTATTCTAACTTTGCACTTTCCTTATATTTCCCCGACTTATTTTCGCTTTCCTTAATTCACTTGACTCATTTCCCTCCCTTACCTGACTAGTTTCACACCCCCACCCCCCTCCTCCCATCTTCCCCAGCTCTATTTTTCTTCAATTTTTAATTGCCTAAACTCTTCCCCTCAATTTCCCCCTTTATTTTCCACCTAATCAGCCAATCAATTTGCTTACTTTTCATTCTCTATTCATTTATTAAGCAAATTATACCCTTTTTTAGGAACATATCTCCCATTCACTATTTGGGTTACTCAAAGTTTCAGGGATTTTTCACACTAGTTTGAGCTGTTCCAATGTCTACCATTCCAGTTTACAGTGAAATATTAACTCAGACGACGTGTATTACACCACAGAAGCTCTTTTTAGACCTTCAAATCTGCTGTGAGCAATAAATCAAAAGGCATATGGCATGAACAACTGGAGATAATGAAATGAAACCTAGAAAATTTTAAAATGAAAAAAAAGTGTTCTAGTAGTACCCACAGCTCATTTCTATAGATGTTACAACATGCAGGGATTACTTAAAAGATCATGCAACATCCATGCAAACCAGGTACTTTCAGACTAGGGAAACATGCAGGGGACCATATCTAATATGACTGGAGATATAAAGAGCCAAGACAGTGTGAAGAAATTCTCCAAGGTCATCATTCCTTCGTGCAGACATTGCCATTACAACACCAAAGTAGATCCTGAATAGCTATACATACCAGTAGACCTATGATCTGCCAGGGCAGGATACAAGAGAAAGCATACATAGAGGTTAGTCCTGACAAAGTCCTGATGATGGTGACCTCGAACACACTCTGAGTGGACATAGAACTCAGATCTAGGAGGGTAGCCTTACAATTCAGGGCCGAGAAGACTTGTTTGCTTGCAAGATGGTCAGTTGAGGTGTAAGTGGACAATGTACATACAGCATTTTTAGGTTCAGTGGGATATTTTTCAGTAAGCTGTTGAACAGGAAGTACACTAGCTTATGATTACAAAGGGGTTAATTTACTGACAGAGGAATTATTTCAAGGGAAGGTTTGATTAGTTAAAAGCTTAGTCATATTCAAGGACATTCAACTCTCAAAAAGGTGTATAATTCAAAACATTTTTAATCCCTGACTGAATAAGTGAACTATACAAAAAGCTGAAATAGTTATTCAACTTGAAAAAAAAAATTCCTTATATTTGTTTTATCTCATTTACAAGAATATGAAGTGACAGACATCATTGTTCTCTGACAATGCTTTGTTTCTCATTCCTAATACTACTGGTCAAAACAGGGAAGATACTGTGACTTCAGCTCAGGAAGTGATACAGGGGGATAAAAGCCTCATGCCAGCAGTACTGTAACCTTTTTATGTAGATATCTGTATCACTGTAATAATAGGTCTTTACCATCGTACACAAGGATGTGATGATGTTGGTGTATCATCATAATCAGTGGAAAGGTAAAATGATGCAACTTTATAAAGTTGTGATATACAGTTCAACAGTAAATAAATGTTTGATGAGTCAATCATCCCGTCGACAACCTGGGTCGTTTTAAGGCAAGGCCTCCTTGTAGTAGTTGGTGGTAACTAGTCCCTAAACAACAAGCAGGAGATGGACCAAATGTCTGATGCTCTACTGACGGAGTTTTCACTAAAGCCCAAATCTCCTACAGTTTAGGGTCTGGTTATAGGTATGTGTATGTTACAGTTCTAAACTAAGTATGATGGTAAGAGTTAAAGAAAGTGCTGATTATAAATCTCGCTTTACTATAAAGTAGTTGTAGATAGAACAATACAGGACACTACAGGACAGATATATTCATATCTATGATAATTTAAGAACATATACAATGTTGTTATCTGGTGCAGTGATAAACTAAATACCTATCTACAGTGTACTGTTCATATATACATCGCAATGCCAGGTAGATTTTTGCATTTTTATGTGTTTCCTATGTATCAGGTGTTATATTCCATACAATATTCTACAACGAGAAAGACATATTCACAAAATAATAATTAACTTTGAAGTCACAGATTTACAGATGGCATGAGTAAGTGATTGTTTCAGAAAAATTCCTAGTTCAGTGATAATGACCTTGGGTTTTTCTCAATTTTTTCTCCACACTTGTTGAAATTTCTAATACTTTCATATTTCAGTCGAGTAGAATCTTACTCAAATGAAACAGGATACATTTATTGCAGATCTTCCAACTTTCATACAGTCATGCAATATTAGCTGTCAGACCATGGGAACACTAGAAAGGGATTCAAAGGGATTTTTTTTTAGCAAGCAAACAAGTCATTTCTTTGAATAGCTATTATAATATAGCTGATGAGGTCACTGTCGACCGAAATCAGTAATGAAAACAGAATTTCAACCAATATTCCTTAGTAAAACTGTCAAAATCTTTGATTTGTTAGTATGGGACTTGACATGAAAACCACATTTCTTGCAGTTTTCAGAAATCAGATGTCTGAGTGAATCATGGATACCGAGACAGAATTTTAAGTATCGGAGATCATATGTAACTCAGTGTTAACGGTCGAAATAGCACAAGAGGCCCATTGGGCCCGAACCCATCAGAGGATTCAGTAGAGATAACTGAGTGTGATGGCATGTGATGAAGAGTTCTCTACAGAAGTTATAATAGTATCATACCTTATATAATAGTGATAAACTAAATGTCATGCAAACCTCACCGTTATTTAGTGAGCATCTCATTATTATCAATGTCCCTATAAATCTTAAATAGCTATCTACTTATTGATACAGGCTTCTTCAATAAAATATTTCTACTTGATCCCAGGTCTCCGAAATAAATTTCTACACCAGTAGTCAGGTTTCCTGTCTCTTTTCCTTACAAATCAAAGCCAGTAGTCCTGGAATAAGGTAGATATTTTATTGAAATAGCCATAATTCCCTGTACTGGTTTGTATACATCTACTGTACATACTGGACATAGTTTTAGTACAACCATAGACCTATCTTTCTATATATTCACTACTAGGGCTGTAATTATATACAACAGTAGATTATAGACCTTCAATGACTAATATAATGACTGTCCTCATGACCTCAGGCGAGTTGTCACCTGACCACTGTCCTCATGACCTCAGGCGAGTTGTCACCTGACCACTGTCCTCATTACCTCAGGCGAGTTGTCACCTGACCACTGTCCTCATGACCTCAGGCGAGTTGTCACCTGACCACTGTCCTCATGACCTCAGGCGAGTTGTCACCTGACCACTGTCCTCATGACCTCAGGCGAGTTGTCACCTGACCACTGTCCTCATGACCTCAGGCGAGTTATCACTTGACCACTGTCCTCATGACCTCAGGCGAGTTGTCACCTGACCACTGTCCTCATGACCTCAGGCGAGTTGTCACCTGACCACTGTCCTCATGGACTCAGGCGAGTTGTCACCTGACCACTGTCCTCATGACCTCAGGCGAGTTATCGCTTGACCACTGTCCTCATGACCTCAGGCGAGTTATCACTTGACCACTGTCCTCATGACCTCAGGCGAGTTTATCACTTGACCTTACTGTCCTCAGATTGACTTGAAACCATAGTCGCTCATCTGACTGATGTCACAATGGCCCTCTTGGATGAATTTTGACAGGCACATTCTCTGGTGAACTAGTTGGGTCTTTTGGGGGTTCAAGTAGGAATGGACTTAATACGATGCACATTGTGAGGTCTGGCTAGAACCATGGTGGCACATTGTGAGATCTGGCTAGAACCAAGTTGGCACGTTGTCAGATCTAGCTAGGACTATTATAGAAAATTGTGAAGTTTAACTTGGAAAATGGTAGCACATTGTGAGGTCTGTCTCAGACCATGGGGCACAATGTGAAATTTGGCTGGGACCATGGTGCCACAATGTGAGGTCTGACTGGGAACATAGTGGCTCATTGAGAGGTCTGACTAGGACCATGGTGGCACAATGTGAGGTCTGGCTGGGACCATGGTGGCACAATGTGAGGTCTGGCTGGGACCATTGTGGAAAATCCTGAAATCTGGCTTGGAATATGGTGGTACATTGTGCGGTCTGTCTCAGACCAAGGTGGCACATTGTGAGGTCTGGCTTGGAACATGGTGGCACATGAGGTCTGGCTGGGATCATGTTGGCTCATTGTGAGGTGTGGCTAGGAATGTGGTGGCACATTGTGAGGTCTGGCTGGGACTCTTGTGGAAAATCCTGAAGTTTTGCTTGGAAAATGGTAGCACATTGTGAGGTCTGTCTCAGATCATGGTGACACATTGTGAGGTCTTGCTAAGACCATGGTTGCAAATTGCGTTGTCTAGCTCAGACCATGGTTGCAAATTGCAACCATCCTGAAATATTTTGTGTACTGGCAATGTCTATGCATATCATTATATGTCCTTGTGTTACAGTTTTAATTATGTTTCATCTGATTTTAACATAATCCAAAAGGTCTCTTATACAATGACCTAACACTACAAATATACCTATGAATGATTATTTTGATGACTAAAAAAACAAGATATGGCAATAAGTAGCTTCTGTTCCTTTCCATAAAACAGCCTTGGACAGCAATAGTTCACCAATCTTACATTAAGTAGAATAGAACCTGTAAGACAAAAGCCTACTGTATCAACAAAGTAACCTCACTAACACAGCTTCAGTCTATACAGTAATCACCCAAGGGTTATAGCTGTATGTTACGTTTGAAATCTGTGACAATTTTCACAATCAGGTGTCCTTCTAAAGCTCTCATTTGAAATATATCAGTTATACAAGACTATCCCAGAGTGATAGACAGGTCTGTCACCTGCTATTCTTTATCAAATTACTGACCAAGTTATAATGAATGCTAAAGACCTAATTCTTCTATAAAGAGTTCCAGTAAGGTAATATACAACTTAAGACTGTTACTATGAGATCTTTATACGATAGTTTTTATACAATTGTATAAATAATTTTGATGAGCAGAGAGTTGCTGTTCCTAGCGAGGTTTCAGTGTATAACGGGTAGAAGGCTAGCTAGGATTTGTTAGACCACAGACTCCCTGGGGCTACCACCACTAGGTGACCACTTACTTTGGTTACTGACGTCTGAAAGAGAAACATCATGAAAAACAATATAAAGCTACTGATATATTGGAGTCTGTATAGAAATCTGATAAACATTTCCACCTCATTTGTTAAATAATCTAGTAAATCAAACCTAAATTAGATCATTTCAAAATTCAAGATTAAGTGTACAGTTGTCAAGAACATCAGCCTAAAAAATGACATGTTTATTAAGATAATCATACAAAAACGACAATCTAATTTGTGTTGAAAATACTTGTGGTAATACTGTATATCACTTATATTTTGTATGGAATTTATTTTCCCCTTAATACATGAAGCAAACCAAAGACAAATTAAAATTTCTAGCAATTATTTGTACTAAAATGACAGCTCTGACTGACATTCATGTTGATCTTGTTACAAATAACAGCATCTCGCACCATCTACATCTCTCACTGTTCATAATTTGCAAATTTTAAGTCATTTCTAGATTAGCTTTTGAAAAATCATGTATTTGCAAAGAGCAAACAGACACATTTGTAAAATACAGTTTTGACAAAATCTAAGTGATTTACAGTGTGAAAACTACATTATTAATTCTAGGTCACTTTAACATGGGACTCCGAGAGCTGAAAACTTGTTCTGCACCTCATCTACAAGATAAAAGATGGATTCTAGTGTCCTTTCAGTGTACTGACCTATACTAAGCTGTGGGTTGAAATAAATGTTACTTTATATCAATCTCTAAGAAATTACACAAAATTAATTTCAAATTCAGTGCCCAAAACATGTTTGTCAAACAACACAACCACATGGTACTAAGTTCTACAACACATATTCAAACATGTTATAAATGCCATATTTCTTTAACATAATTATAGGTAAGCAATCATATTTTCTCTATCGACACTAAAAAAATTTATGATTATTTCAAGCAGAAAATGTATTTGTTTAATATTGAAATAAGTGACAATGTTACTAATCACTGAAGCTATAACGGACGTATATCGTATACAATTACAACATCCAGGGTTTGTAGATACATAGCCAAACAACCATCAATGCAAAATACAACATTTAACAACTTTGATGACGTGTACACATGAGCAGAATATTGATGACAATTAAACTCATCATTTAGATCAAACATTAATTAGCATACCAGCTAACTGATGGGAAACTTGTTTTAGCTCAGAAAATTTGGCCTGTACTATGTAATGAACATTGTTAGCTTGGAGCACTTATCATTCATTTGTGTATGATTTCAATTCAATGAAAAAGTTTAAATTATTTTTAAATCTCAACATTCTCACAGTAAGTATCTATAGAATCAGCCTTAAAATTTGTGTAATAATGTAAATAACACTTTCTACATGATAAAAACTATGTCAGAAGATTTACAAATACAAACAAGAGAACCACATGGCCTGTGTCGCTCACCTGGATCTTAAAACCCAGCAATGGGAAACAATGGGAAAATTCTTAAATCATGACTGTCTTTCTCTTTTGTTGCCCAGTAAAATTTACATGGTTATCGGGTTGGTATCTCAGCTATGTCAAAAATATGACATTGAAATAATGTCCCTAGAGGAATGCCACACCCAAGGGTCAATTCTTACGTAACAAATGTGTTTATCTCTTGTTGCCAAGAAATTCTATATATATGGTAATGGGGTGGAGATTTCAACTGTTTCAAAGATATAATCTAGAAATTAGATCAAAAGGGGTGACACACCAAAGGGCCAGTTCTCACATCATAAACATATTTATCTTTTGATACCCAGCATTGCTATATATAGTTTAGAGGCAGGGATCTCAACTGTTTCAAAGATATTACCAAGAAAGTGGGTCCCTTGGAGTAAGCCCTGACACCAGGGTCAATTCCTATATCATGATTGTGTTTAACTCTTGATACCCATCATTGCTATATATATATATATATATATATATATACATATATATATATATATATATGGTTATAGATTGGGGATCTCAACTGTTACAAAGACATAACCAAGAAACTATGTTTCAAGGGTTGTGGCTGGACCCAAGGGCCAATTCTTACATCATGATTGTGTTTAACTCTTGATACCCATCATTGCTATATATGGTTATGGATTGGGGATCTCAACTGTTTCAAATTGATTTTCTTTTTCCCCAAGCATCCTTAACACCACATTTGGACATAATCAAATCATTCCTACAGGTGAAGTAGGATTTAAAAGAATTTACTCTTTTTCCCCTATTGGGCCTCGCCCTCCAGCAAGGTGAGCTAAAAACTAGTAGAGATTAAATTGACAGGAGAAATTGTGGCATGAAAGTCATATATATCAAATAATTATTAGGTCTCAAACCCACAGGCTACATGAAAAAGATATTATCACCGCCATAACTATTCCAAAACTACATTAGTCTTAATTACAGAACCATGTGAAGAAAAATCACTTGTTAAAAAATATGATTTATATGTTCCTTTGCTAAAATTATACTGCCTTTTTCAAATGAAGGCTTTCAGAAATACATATTTACAAAAAACAATCTGTCAATTTTGATCATCAAAGTTTTTCAGACATAATTTCATATTGATGGTTTGGAGTAACTGAAAAAAAAAATAAAAAGACAACATCGGATAGTAAATGGAAGAGGAAAAAACAATGGAAAATGCATTAAGTTACAAATGAAATTTACCTTTGAGCCACTAAACAAGTTCATGATGCCACCACGTTTCTGCTTGTTTTTGTTGCGCCCTGAAAAAGTGTTGGACTTGGTGGTACCAACAGGTGTGTTGTGATGGTTACTATTGGACTCAGGGAAAGGGCTACTGCTAAGGTCATCAAAAGGAATGTCATCTGGCATTGGGAAGCCAGACTTATATTTATCCACCACAAGTTTGGAATCCTGTAAGTCACAAAAAATTGATTACAGACCATTTATCCAGGAATCTTCTCTCATCTCAACAACCAGTGACAGTTTGAGTACCAGTCAAGATCATATATTTGTCTGTGTTATTCACCACTTGTTTCACCAACAAAACCACAGTTAACTTTGACCTTGAAAAATCAATCAAAAAGCAGTTACAACACATACAAAACAAAATCTATTCCCATATCATAAGTTGGAAAATTACAAGACATATGATAAAATGTTTTTTCATGAAACTCCAGTCTTACTTGTTTGGCGTCAATAGATCCCGCAGCTTTCTCCATGCCATCTATACAAGTATTAATGATAGGTATCACGTTACGTTCTATACTCGCACACTGCTTAAAAAACTCTTGTTGTCGATTTATTCGATTCTCATCCATGTGTTGTAGTTGCTGAAAAAACATAAAAAGTTTTAGAATTGGGCCTAGTTTTCCAGTCATAAATTACAGAGTATCCTACTAAGGTCTGTTGGTCAGACACTGGTCACCAATTTTCACCGTTTATAACTTTCACTTGGTGGACACCACTGTTTTATATCAAATAACAGGCTGTCTTAAGGACGTTCTCCTATAATGTTTTGACCAAAAGTAAGACATAATTGAATAAAAATTGAATTCCAGCATAATATCTAGGACTTGTCTTTACATTTACATTGGCATCTGCAGTTATACTTCCAAGTTGAAAACAGGCAATTTTTGTGATGTTCGAAAGAAATTTCACTTGTGCACTACATTTTGTGACCATATAGTTGACAGTGAAAATCAGATAATAGCATCAACAATTTCAATATTCTCTGGTTGCCATGGATCATAGATGCAAATCCTAGACTATGTCATAAAATATGAATAGACAGAAAGATTTTCCTATGGACAATCACAAAGAGGATGACTACACACCCTAACTACATTAGAGATATATATCATTATTACAATAGAAATCTACATCTTTTCATGTATATACCCATGTTTTGACCACTGATTTAAAATAGATGAAAAAAGGGTGGCACTATGAACAAAGGAAAACATTACAAGAAGATCGTTATCTGAGGACTTCTGACATGAGTGCGGTGTAGTGGTCCCGTTGTTGGGTGTTTGTCTGCTGGAGTTGGGCAGCATAGTCAATTTTACACTTTTCACTATCTACTTACCTGAAAGACATGTGGCATGAGTGCGGTGTAGTGGTCCCGTTGTTGGGTGTTTGTCTGCTGGAGTTGGGCAATGTAGTCAATGTTACACTTTTCACTATCTACTTACCTGAAAGACTTGTGACATGAGTGCGGTGTAATGGTCCCGTTGTTGGGTGTTTGTCTGCTGGAGTTGGGCAATGTAGTCAATGTTACACTTTTCACTATCTACTTACCTGAAAGACTTGTGACATGAGTGCGGTGTAATGGTCCCGTTGTTGGGTGTTTGTCTGCTGGAGTTGGGCAATGTAGTCAATGTTACACTTTTCACTATCTACTTACCTGAAAGACTTGTGGCATGAGTGCAGTGTAATGGTCCCGTTGTTGGGTGTTTGTCTGCTGGAGTTGGGCAGCGTAGTCATTTTTACACTTCTCACACTGTTGACCTTTCAACATCATCTGGTTTCTATGCTGTGATTGACAAAAACATTTTGTCCTTTAAATTTATCTAGAACATAAATTCTTTAAATAACAAACTATTTACAATTTACAGTGAAAAATTCTCAAACCCAGTGTTATATTATCTCCTGTTTGTAACTATTGGTAACTATTTTTTTCAGACTAGTGCTGAATTACTCACTTTTTCAACATCTGATGTAGAGGTGATTCCTCGAGTTGATTTGACTTGTAACATTGATTTCTGATTCAGATTCAACAGCCTCAGCATAACAAATCAGTGTGCACTAATCAGTTTACGCCACATAACAATAAAGCCATGGTTCAAAATACCAGTTTCACGAATTAACTGATGAGCTACTAGACCTAGGTCTGTCTTTACCAAACTCAAGATCCTACTAGGAATCATTCACACTTTTTTTCCTTTAAAAACACATTCATGCATTACATCAGTTAAAATAATTTACTAATTGATTTATCAGAAGTTTTATATATCATCAAGTATATAATATAAAGTTTATATATGTTGTCAGCTACACAAAAGGTATACAATTGAAACATACAATTTTTCTGATACAGGGAAATTTACAGATACTAGGTAGGGTGAGGAGTCTTTACACAATAAAGACTGAATTTCAAAAAATAATTAATATATACAGCTGAAAGGATGGCTGATAATTCAAGGCAATGAATTATACAAGAAATAAAGATTTCTAAAAAAAACATTAGGTAATATTTAGTTAGTAAACTGCACCATAAGCTCCAGCAACATGAGACGTCCTATTAAGGAGTGAAACATTTTTCTGTAATTAACTACAAATGCAATGTTGCTCTGATTTCCAAATTTACACTCATAGATCTGATTAAAATGTCCAAAGCCATGTCTAATACCAAGCATATATTTGGCATTATTTTTTTATGTAGTTTTTTTGCTATTTTATAAAGATCCAATTACATGGAAGCCAAATGTGTAAAGTAACCACTAAGCAAGCTAAACATAAAGTTCTCAATTAGGTGCACAGGAAAACGAAACCGCTAGATAGGCATAATGTAGATATCTCTTCATCCCTAAGTATTCAGTTTTAATTTACAAGACATCACAACAGATATGTTAAATATAACTCACACTTGACCATGCTCAGACCTATACCACTTGAACTAAATTTACTATTCATAATCCATTGATTCTACATATCCTTTAAATGTCCTTGTAATATGCATGATATGTGTGCTCATCAAAGCATTGTGCTTAACATCTGCATGGCAACCCAACAACTCCTGGTTTAGACATAGCTGTTGTATCCTTACCAAAAGGCCAAACTTATTCTATTGTTAGTTTCTAAGTTATTAACTTCCATGTACTTCAGTACAAGTTTAATATAACAATTTTACAATACCTTCATTTTAATTAATCAAAATTAATTATCTTGATAGCTTAATTACTTTTTTTTTAAATTGGCACAAAAAACTGCCCATAAGTTTAATGTTGGCAAGAGAAAAAGGAATGGTATAAACAAATATAGCAAAGTAAGAATGATAATAGAATAGAAACATATGGAGTGCTTGCTGATCTAATGCCGAGTGAGATTATGAAGTTTACACTTGTATTGGAGGCACCAGAAAAAGCTTTGTACCAAGTGTAACATTGCTACCAGATCAATAACTTTACTCATCACTGTTTTAATATCTAGATGTGTATAATGTATTACACTGATAACAAACTCACAACTCTACTCACCACTGTTTTACTATCTAGATGTGTATAATGTATTACACTGATAACAAACTCACAACTCTACTCACCACTGTTTTACTATCTAGATGTGTATGTCTTACACTGATAACAAACTCACAACTCTACTGACCACTGTTTTACTATCTAGATGTTATGTCTTACACTGATAACAAACTCACAACTCTACTCACCACTGTTTTACTATCTAGATGTTATGTCTTACACTGATAACAAACTCACAACTCTACTCACCACTGTTTTACTATCTAGATGTTATGTCTTACACTGATAACAAACTCACAACTCTACTCACCACTGTTTTACTATCTAGATGTGTATGTCTTACACTGATAACAAACTCACAACTCTACTCACCACTGTTTTACTATCTAGATGTGTATAATGTATTACACTGATAACAAACTCACAACTCTACTCACCACTATTTTACTATCTAGATGTGTATAATGTATTACACTGATAACAAACACACAACTCTACTCACCACTGTTTTACTATCTAGATGTGTATGTCTTACACTGATAACAAACTCACAACTCTACTCACCACTGTTTTACTATCTAGATGTTATGTCTTACACTGATAACAAACTCACAACTCTACTCACCACTGTTTTACTATCTAGATGTTATGTCTTACACTGATAACAAACTCACAACTCTACTCACCACTGTTTTACTATCTAGATGTGTATAATGTCTGACACTGATAACAAACTCACAACTCCACTCACCACTGTTTTACTATCTAGATGTTATGTCTTACACTGATAACAAACTCACAACTCTACTCACCACTGTTTTACTATCTAGATGTGTATAATGTATTACACTGATAACAAACACACAACTCTACTCACCACTGTTTTACTATCTAGATGTGTATAATGTCTGACACTGATAACAAACTCACAACTCCACTCACCACTGTTTTACTATCTAGATGTTATGTCTTACACTGATAACAAACTCACAACTCTACTCACCACTGTTTTACTATCTAGATGTGTATAATGTATTACACTGATAACAAACACACAACTCTACTCACCACTGTTTTACTATCTAGATGTGTATAATGTATTACACTGATAACAAACACACAACTCTACTCACCACTGTTTTACTATCTAGATGTGTATAATGTCTGACACTGATAACAAACACACAACTCTACTCACCACTGTTTTACTATCTAGATGTGTATAATGTATTACACTGATAACAAACACACAACTCTACTCACCACTGTTTTACTATCTAGATGTGTATAATGTCTGACACTGATAACAAACTCACAACTCCACTCACCACTGTTTTACTATCTAGATGTTATGTCTTACACTGATAACAAACTCACAACTCTACTCACCACTGTTTTACTATCTAGATGTGTATAATGTATTACACTGATAACAAACACACAACTCTACTCACCACTGTTTTACTATCTAGATGTGTATAATGTATTACACTGATAACAAACTCACAACTCTACTCACCACTATTTTACTATCTAGATGTGTATAATGTATTACACTGATAACAAACTCACAACTCTACTCACCACTATTTTACTATCTAGATGTGTATAATGTATTACACTGATAACAAACTCACAACTCCACTCACCACTGTTTTACTATCTAGATGTTATGTCTTACACTGATAACAAACTCACAACTCTACTCACCACTGTTTTACTATCTAGATGTTATGTCTTACACTGATAAAAAACTCACCACTCAACTCACCACTGTTTTACTATCTAGATGTTATGTCTTACACTGATAACAAACTCACAACTCTACTCACCACTATTTTACTATCTAGATGTGTATAATGTATTACACTGATAACAAACTCACAACTCCACTCACCACTGTTTTACTATCTAGATGTTATGTCTTACACTGATAACAAACTCACCACTCAACTCACCACTGTTTTACTATCTAGATGTTATGTCTTACACTGATAACAAACTCACAACTCTACTCACCACTGTTTTACTATCTAGATGTTATGTCTTACACTGATAACAAACTCACAACTCTACTCACCACTGTTTTACTATCTAGATGTTATGTCTTACACTGATAACAAACTCACAACTCTACTCACCACTGTTTTACTATCTAGATGTGTATAATGTATTACACTGATAACAAACTCACAACTCTACTCACCACTGTTTTACTATCTAGATGTTATGTCTTACACTGATAACAAACTCACAACTCTACTCACCACTGTTTTACTATCTAGATGTGTATAATGTATTACACTGATAACAAACTCACAACTCTACTCACCACTGTTTTACTATCTAGATGTGTATAATGTATTACACTGATAACAAACTCACAACTCTACTCACCACTGTTTTACTATCTAGATGTGTATAATGTATTACACTGATAACAAACTCACAACTCTACTCACCACTGTTTTACTATCTAGATGTGTATAATGTATTACACTGATAACAAACTCACAACTCTACTCACCACTGTTTTACTATCTAGATGTTATGTCTTACACTGATAACAAACTCACAACTCTACTCACCACTGTTTTACTATCTAGATGCTATGTCTTACACTGATAACAAACTCACAACTCTACTCACCACTGTTTTACTATCTAGATGTGTATAATGTCTGACACTGATAACAAACTCACAACTCCACTCACCACTGTTTTACTATCTAGATGTTATGTCTTACACTGATAACAAACTCACAACTCTACTCACCACTGTTTTACTATCTAGATGTGTATAATGTATTACACTGATAACAAACTCACAACTCTACTCACCACTGTTTTACTATCTAGATGTTATGTCTTACACTGATAACAAACTCACAACTCTACTCACCACTGTTTTACTATCTAGATGTGTATAATGTATTACACTGATAACAAACTCACAACTCTACTCACCACTGTTTTACTATCTAGATGTTATGTCTTACACTGATAACAAACTCACAACTCTACTCACCACTGTTTTACTATCTAGATGTTATGTCTTACACTGATAACAAACTCACAACTCTACTCACCACTGTTTTACTATCTAGATGTGTATAATGTATTACACTGATAACAAACTCACAACTCTACTCACCACTGTTTTACTATCTAGATGTGTATAATGTATTACACTGATAACAAACTCACAACTCTACTCACCACTGTTTTACTATCTAGATGTTATGTCTTACACTGATAACAAACTCACAACTCTACTCACCACTGTTTTACTATCTAGATGTGTATAATGTATTACACTGATAACAAACTCACAACTCTACTCACCACTGTTTTACTATCTAGATGTTATGTCTTACACTGATAACAAACTCACAACTCTACTCACCACTGTTTTACTATCTAGATGTTATGTCTTACACTGATAACAAACTCACAACTCTACTCACCACTGTTTTACTATCTAGATGTTATGTCTTACACTGATAACAAACTCACAACTCTACTCACCACTGTTTTACTATCTAGATGTTATGTCTTACACTGATAACAAACTCACAACTCTACTCACCACTGTTTTACTATCTAGATGTGTATAATGTATTACACTGATAACAAACTCACAACTCTACTCACCACTGTTTTACTATCTAGATGTGTATAATGTATTATACTGATAACAAACTCACAACTCTACTCACCACTGTTTTACTATCTAGATGTGTATAATGTATTACACTGATAACAAACTCACAACTCTACTCACCACTGTTTTACTATCTAGATGTGTATAATGTATTACACTGATAACAAACTCACAACTCTACTGACCATTGTTTTACTATCTAGATGTTATGTCTTACACTGATAACAAACTCACAACTCTACTCACCACTGTTTTACTATCTAGATGTTATGTCTTACACTGATAACAAACTCACAACTCCACTCACCACTGTTTTACTATCTAGATGTTATGTCTTACACTGATAACAAACTCACAACTCTACTCACCACTGTTTTACTATCTAGATGTTATGTCTTACACTGATAACAAACTCACAACTCTACTCACCACTGTTTTACTATCTAGATGTTATGTCTTACACTGATAACAAACTCACAACTCTACTCACCACTGTTTTACTATCTAGATGTTATGTCTTACACTGATAACAAACTCACAACTCTACTCACCACTGTTTTACTATCTAGATGTTATGTCTTACACTGATAACAAACTCACAACTCTACTCACCACTGTTTTACTATCTAGATGTTATGTCTTACACTGATAACAAACTCACAACTCTACTCACCACTGTTTTACTATCTAGATGTGTATAATGTATTACACTGATAACAAACTCACAACTCTACTCACCACTGTTTTACTATCTAGATGTTATGTCTTACACTGATAACAAACTCACAACTCTACTCACCACTGTTTTACTATCTAGATGTTATGTCTTACACTGATAACAAACTCACAACTCTACTCACCACTGTTTTACTATCTAGATGTGTATAATGTATTACACTGATAACAAACTCACAACTCTACTGACCATTGTTTTACTATCTAGATGTGTATAATGTCTGACACTGATAACAAACTCACAACTCTACTCACCACTGTTTTACTATCTAGATGTTATGTCTGACACTGATAACAAACTCACAACTCTACTCACCACTGTTTTACTATCTAGATGTGTATAATGTCTGACACTGATAACAAACTCACAACTCTACTCACCACTGTTTTACTATCTAGATGTGTATGTCTTACACTGATAACAAACTCACAACTCTACTCACCACTGTTTTACTATCTAGATGTGTATAATGTATTACACTGATAACAAACTCACAACTCTACTCACCACTGTTTTACTATCTAGATGTGTATAATGTATTATACTGATAACAAACTCACAACTCTACTCACCACTGTTTTACTATCTAGATGTGTATAATGTATTACACTGATAACAAACACACAACTCTACTCACCACTGTTTTACTATCTAGATGTGTATAATGTATTACACTGATAACAAACACACAACTCTACTCACCACTGTTTTACTATCTAGATGTGTATGTCTTACACTGATAACAAACTCACAACTCTACTCACCACTGTTTTACTATCTAGATGTTATGTCTTACACTGATAACAAACTCACAACTCTACTCACCACTGTTTTACTATCTAGATGTTATGTCTTACACTGATAACAAACTCACAACTCTACTCACCACTGTTTTACTATCTAGATGTGTATAATGTATTACACTGATAACAAACTCACAACTCTACTCACCACTGTTTTACTATCTAGATGTGTATAATGTCTGACACTGATAACAAACTCACAACTCTACTAACCACTGTTTTACTATCTAGATGTGTATAATGTATTACACTGATAACAAACTCACAACTCTACTCACCACTGTTTTACTATCTAGATGTGTATAATGTCTGACACTGATAACAAACTCACAACTCCACTCACCACTGTTTTACTATCTAGATGTTATGTCTTACACTGATAACAAACTCACAACTCTACTCACCACTGTTTTACTATCTAGATGTGTATAATGTCTGACACTGATAACAAACTCACAACTCCACTCACCACTGTTTTACTATCTAGATGTGTATAATGTCTGACACTGATAACAAACTCACAACTCTACTAACCACTGTTTTACTATCTAGATGTGTATAATGTATTACACTGATAACAAACTCACAACTCTACTCACCACTGTTTTACTATCTAGATGTGTATAATGTCTGACACTGATAACAAACTCACAACTCCACTCACCACTGTTTTACTATCTAGATGTTATGTCTTACACTGATAACAAACTCACAACTCTACTCACCACTATTTTACTATCTAGATGTGTATAATGTATTACACTGATAACAAACTCACAACTCCACTCACCACTGTTTTACTATCTAGATGTTATGTCTTACACTGATAACAAACTCACCACTCAACTCACCACTGTTTTACTATCTAGATGTTATGTCTTACACTGATAACAAACTCACAACTCTACTGACCATTGTTTTACTATCTAGATGTTATGTCTTACACTGATATCAAACTCACAACTCTACTCACCACTGTTTTACTATCTAGATGTGTATATTGCCTTACACTGCTAATGTACTTCCAAATCCAACAACCACTGTCCCTTTGACTACAATTGATTGATTGTAACAGTAGCTAACTATTTCCTGCCTTACTCTGAGACTGGGTAGTCTTTATAATGGCTGTATTGTTCATAGTTTGGACTTGGCTGCCTGTATACATATGTGATCTTTGAGATTTTGATATTTCTGTATAAGGACAAAAGTTTACATACCGCCTCTAGATACTGTTTATATTTCGCTTGCTGAAAACCAAAATCTCACATATGAAATAATGCTGCCATTCTACTTGATATTCTACAATAATTTAAAGTTTTCTTGTTTTTAACTTTCTTAAATCTGCATAAAAAAACAATTCTGAAGTGTCTGATGTAGTCATCTGAAGTGTCTGATGTAGTCCTCTGAAGTGTCTGATGTAGTCCTCTGAAGTATCTGATGTAGTCCTCTCAAGCGTCTGATGTAGTCATCTGAAGTGTCTGATGTAGTCATCTGAAGTGACTGATGTAGTCATCTGAAGTGTCTGATGTAGTCATCTGAAGTGTCTGATGTAGTCATCTGAAGTGTCTGATGTAGTCATCTGAAGTGTCTGATGTTGTCATCTGAAGTGTCTGATGTTGTCATCTGAAGTGTCTGATGTTGTCATCTGAAGTGTCTGATGTTGTCATCTGAAGTGTCTGATGTTGTCATCTGAAGTGACTGATGTAGTCATCTGAAGTGTCTGATGTTGTCATCTGAAGTATCTGATGTAGTCATCTGAAGTGACTGATGTTGTCATCTGAAGTGTCTGATGTTGCCATTTAAAGTGTCTGATGTTGTCATTTGAAGTGACTGATGTTGTCATCTGAAGTGACTGATGTAGTCATCTGAAGTGTCTGATGTTGCCATTTAAAGTGTCTGATGTTGTCATTTGAAGTGTCTGATGTTGCCATTTAAAGTGTCTGATGTAGTCCTCTGAAGTATCTGATGTAGTCCTCTCAAGCGTCTGATGTAGTCATCTGAAGTGTCTGATGTTTTCATCTGAAGTGTCTGATGTAGTCCTCTGAAGTGTCTGATGTAGTCCTCTGAAGTGTCTTGTAGTCATCTGAAGTGTCTGATGTTGTCATTTGAAGTGTCTGATGTAGTCATCTGAAGTGTCTGATGTAGTTATCTGACATGTCTGATATAGTCATCTGAAGTGTCTGATGTAGTCCTCTGAAGTGTCTGATGTAGTCCTCTGAAGTGTCTGATGTGGGCATTTGAAGTGTCTGATGTGGGCATTTGAAGTGTCTGATGTAGTCATCTGAAGTGTCTGATGTAGTTATCTGACGTGTCTGATGTAGTCATCTGAAGTGTCTGATGTAGTCCTCTGAAGTGTCTGATGTGGGCATTTTATTATCTTTGGCCTTTGTTTATTTTATGGTAGATGTCTGCTATTTATTATAATGTGTGGTTTGCGGTCCTATGCTCACCTTTTCCACCTCGGCACGAGATAGGTTGATATCCGCGTCAGCTTTGCGGTAAGCCTCCAGAGCTTTTTCTGACTCTTTAAAGGATTTTTCATACTGTCGTCTACTCTATAAACAAAAAGAATGCACAGAGTTTAATACTGTGTCGTCTACTCAACTGATAAAAAGAAAACAAAGATTTTTATACTGTTTGGTCTACTCAACTGACTGATATCAACAATTTATTAACATTTATCAATATCAGCTGTTAAAAATCAAAATGTTTACAATAATTGATAAACAGTTATATTACACCTGTCAGACATGCTGTTTATAACAAACCTTTTCTAACTGTGTCTTTGATGCTTTCAGCTGTTCCTGTACTTTAGATCCATCTAACAGATACTGAAAGACATAAAAAACAAATCAGATAGATATTCCTCATTTATCATTTTTTTCAATATTTTTTTATTTCTGATGTTTCCACAGCAGTACAAAAATTACATTTCTAATACAACTGTATTCCAATCTTAAACACATGAAAATGTGGGGTTTCTTGCCCTTTCAAAATATTTACCTGAAATACCAAATAGGAAGTTGCATGTAATTATACTTTTATACTTGTCAATAAAGCAAAGCAGAAGCATGATTTCAATAGTCGAAAATGCAATGTTTTTTACTGGTTTTAGAGACGAAAAATAAAAGACAGCAATAGTTATCTTGAGATTGTGCTATTGTTTAGTCTCGAATCAAAATTTTTCGTTCAGTATTTCAACTATTATAAAGCTGGCTGAATGACTCAATGATGAATCTGTAGTCTGTATAGACATGATCAGTCACCAACTCACTTGATCAGGTCGGCCTGATATTGGGCATTTCATTACTTGCTCAAATCATGACACATGCTAGAATCACCCAATATGTCTTTGCTTTAGGGCAAATCCAGTCACAGTAAAAATTTAACTAACAACTGATTCTTAGAGTATGTGTTGCAATTGGAGTAAAATTACTTCTCAAGATTTAATGCACGTTTAATTTGGGAGAACTTTTCGGATGTTGAAATACAGGTGACCATAGAAAATTTTATAACAGCAGGTATGTTATATAAATATAATGTATGTAATAAGTTTTATTTCAAGGAAAGTATTCCATGCAGAATTCATGCCATGTTACCTTTATAAGCAAATTTACATTGACACAGTAGAAAGTTCCTTGTATTGTAAGATCACAAACAATGAGAGACATCAGTAAAATTAGTTTGGTTACATAGGTCATACCTTTTTACGGTCTGCCTTGAGTTCAGCGACAAGGGCTTGCAGCTCCTTGATGACAGAGCTCTGTGTGTTTTCTGCAATAACTTCATGTTGTCCAGCCAGATCATGTAGCTCCTTGATCATGTCCAGAAATCCATTCGCCCAGGAGTACCTGTGTATGTAAGAATGTCAGCCATTCTTAAATTAGGTGCCACATGCCCCTATGTATAAATCCACATAAAAGTAAAAGGTCCCTGAAGTCCCTGTGTATATAAAATCATCTGAAATGTATTAAGTCCCACATGTCCCTGTGTATATAAAATCATCTGAAATATAGTAAGTCCTACATGTACCTGTGTACAGTGCTAGCCCCAGTATATAGAATATATAGAATAGAAAGTCTTTCTAAAGTCTGATTCCACATGCCCCAGTATATAGAATATATAGAATAGAAAGTCTTTCTAAAGTCTGATTCCACAAGCCCCAGTATATAGAATAGAAAGTCTTTCTAAAGGCTGATTCCACAAGCCCCAGTATATAGAATAGAAAGTCTTTCTAAAGTCTGATTCCACATGCCCCAGTATATAGAATAGAAAGTCTTTATAAAGTCTGATTCCACATGCCCCAGTATATAGAATAGAAAGTCTTTCTAAAGTCTGATTCCACAAGCCCCAGTATATAGAATAGAAAGTCTTTCTAAAGTCTGATTCCACAAGCCCCAGTATATAGAATAGAAAGTCTTTCTAAAGTCTGATTCCACATGCCCCAGTATATAGAATAGAAAGTCTTTCTAAAGTCTGATTCCACATGTCCCAGTATATAGAATAGAAAGTCTTTCTAAAGGCTGATTCCACAAGCCCCAGTATATAGAATAGAAAGTCTTTCTAAAGTCTGATTCCACATGCCCCAGTATATAGAATAGAAAGTCTTTCTAAAGTCTGATTCCACATGCCCCAGTATATAGAATAGAAAGTCTTTCTAAAGTCTGATTCCACATGCCCCAGTATATAGAATAGAAAGTCTTTCTAAAGTCTGATTCCACAAGCCCCAGTATATAGAATAGAAAGTCTTTCTAAAGTCTGATTCCACAAGCCCCAGTATATAGAATATATAGAATAGAAAGTCTTTCTAAAGGCTGATTCCACATGCCCCAGTATATAGAATAGAAAGTCTTTCTAAAGGCTGATTCCACAAGCCCCAGTATATAGAATATATAGAATAGAAAGTCTTTCTAAAGGCTGATTCCACAAGCCCCAGTATATAGAATATAAAGAATAGAAAGTCTTTCTAAAGTCTGATTCCACATGCCCCAGTATATAGAATATATAGAATGGAAAGTCTTTCTAAAGGCTGATTCCACAAGCCCCAGTATATAGTATAGAAAGTCATTCTAAAGGCTGATTCTACAAGCCCCAGTATATAGAATAGAAAGTCTTTCTAAAGTCTGATTCCACAAGCCCCAGTATATAGAATAGAAAGTCTTTCTAAAGGCTGATTCCACATGCCCCAGTTTATAGAATAGAAAGTCTTCCTAAAGTCTGATTCCACAAGCCCCAGTTTATAGAATAGAAAGTCTTTCTAAAGTCTGATTCCACAAGCCCCAGTTTATAGAATAGAAAGTCTTTCTAAAGGCTGATTCCACAAGCCCCAGTTTATAGAATAGAAAGTCTTTCTAAAGTCTGATTCCACAAGCCCCAGTGTACAGAATATAGCATATGGAGTATAGAAAGTTTTTTCTAGTCTGCCTTCATAAGCCCCATGTATTGAATATAGAATAAAGTGTGTAAAAAAGTCTGATTCCACTAGCCCCTAACTCTGTGATCAAAAAGTTATTTTCATCTGGATTTTTAAATTTTATAATGATTTTAGGACTAGTCATGCTCATTAATAATATCTACAACAGGATGTGGAGAAAATTTAACAACATACACAGCTGATTTCTACAGGATCACCTTACATGTAACAAAACTCCAGTTGTAATATAGCCAAAAACAAACGTTTCTGAATCTGAACTGGTCAAATACAATACTCACTGATATTCATCTTCATCTTTTTTCCTTGGCTGATAATTCTTGACTAATTTCCTACAATTAATAGCATAATGAATACATAACAAATATCTCATCAAGATATAACCAATCATTTACTTCGAGATGTATCCACATGTTCATTCTTCATTATTGTGATATACGCACATTACTGATGAAAAATGATAATTGTCTTACATAAAGTACAATTAAAATCGCATCGCCATCGCTGACTCGTCAAAAACCAAAAGCAATTCATGACCAATGACTTCTAGGACTAAAACATCTGAGTCCTGGTCTCACCAAAATTTTTGAAACGGTGGTCTGAACATACCAGAAATTTTTTACTGCAATTGAAGACACAAATCTATAAAGCAGAAGCGAAAGCACTTTAAAGTTGATAATGAACAGCCTGAATTTACTTACTTGAGTTTATTGGCATATTCAAATTCTATAGTACATCTTTCTTTGAGAAAGTGATGATACTTCTCACAAAAATCTATCCCCTTCTGCGTGTGATCTGCTATGATGTCATACTGATCCTGAAACAAAATGGTAATATTATACAGTACAGTCATCTCAAAACTTAAATCAATAAATGTCTGGTGTTATATCAGACAGTGATGAGTGACACCACATCAAGTACAAGCCCAGGCCATGAGTTTAGTCAAGATATCTTAATGTTTATAAATAATGGAGATCAACTGCAGGAGTTTGCTCCTCTCGTTTAGGAAAGGGCCTTTTTATATCAGTTTGGGAAGAAAACTGACCAACTGGGATGGAAAGTTTAAGGAGTCAATAAATAACATGTACATTCTGGTAACTTGGACATATTATGAAAGATGTGTATTTGATTTTATTTGAGATTGGGTCTCATAATGTCATGATCTGTATATTGGTACTCTTGTTCTAAATTATTTCATGCATCAGCTGACATAATAAGCACTCAATAACCCCTATCCCCACCCACCTCCCCAAACGAGCAGTGTAATGACTAAGTCACTTGTGACTTTATGTGCAACTCTTTTAAACAGTTCTGCATAACGTCTACGGTGAAACACAAGAATTATATACAAATCTAAAATCCAGTGTATTTCATGTGGTGCCCATATGTATACAATGTCAGACTAGCAATATAATTGCGTGTTTCCCTTCAAGCCATTATAAGTTGCTGACCTCTACTTTGTTTGGTGCCTATATCACTATGACAAGTATGTTTTCCAGCTGCAAGCTTTTGTTTACATCATACCAACAGGATTATTCCATCATACCAATAAAACGAGTCAGACTGATGTATTTTACTGATGAGAAAGTAAAACAACAAAGTTTATTGGTCGTGTGGACACTGTTCCACAGTGACCACTCAAAGACCTACACATGCAAGAGTATGTCCACAAGAACACATGCACAATCCAGATAATTCAGTCCAACATATTAAACTGAAGGGTGTGCTTGACATCTAATACACTTGTAATTATAATACTGTATCAGATTTCATGGTTGATATATTCGTGAACTGTGCATGAGACAATATGGCTAATTACGATTAGTTTCAATTTATCAGGGGAGGATATGTTGATGTTCATTTAAAGAGAAGACCTGAGGCCAAAAAGTTATCTAGTGGCTGTGTGAAAGGTTACCTGAGGCCAGAAAGTTAACTAGTGGCTGTGTGAAAGGTTACCTGAGGCCAGAAAGTTTGGCTGTGTGAAAGGTTACCTGAGGCCAGAAAGTTAACTAGTGGCTGTGTGAAAGGTTACCTGAGGCCAGAAAGTTATCTAGTGGCTGTGTGAAAGGTTACCTGAGGCCAGAAAGTTAACTAGTGGCTGTGTGAAAGGTTACCTGAGGCCAAAAAGTTATCTAGTGGCTGTGTGAAAGGTTACCTGAGGCCAGAAAGTTAACTAGTGGCTGTGTGAAAGGTTACCTGAGGCCAGAAAGTTAACTAGTGGCTGTGTGAAAGGTTACCTGAGGCCAGAAAGTTAACTAGTGGCTGTGTGAAAGGTTACCTGAGGCCAGAAAGTTAACTAGTGGCTGTGTGAAAGGTTACCTGAGGCCAGAAAGTTAACTAGTGGCTGTGTGAAAGGTTACCTGAGGCCAGAAAGTTAACTAGTGGCTGTGTGAAAGGTTACCTGAGGCCAGAAAGTTAACTAGTGGCTGTGTGAAAGGTTACCTGAGGCCAGAAAGTTAACTAGTGGCTGTGTGAAAGGTTACCTGAGGCCAGAAAGTTAACTAATGGCTGTGTGAAAGGTTACCTGAGGCCAGAAAGTTAACTAGTGGCTGTGTGAAAGGTTACCTGAGGCCAGAAAGTTAACGAGTGGCTGTGTGAAAGGTTACCTGAGGCCAGAAAGTTAACGAGTGGCTGTGGGAAAGGTTAACTGAGGCCAGAAAGTTAACTAGTGGCTGTGTGAAAGGTTAAGGTAATTCATCTGACCATTGCAATTGACAATTCCCAATTTATGAAGCCACATAAAAATTCTTTTACATGTGAAAAACATACTCTCATGGGTATACTAAGGCCTCAGGCTGAATTAATGGATACCTATGGTACCAAAAACAAAATAAAATGCATTCTTAAACATTTTTTTTATTGATGCATAGGGTCTGGGGCCATGTATCCACATTGTCTGGGGTAACAATACTGGACCTAGCTAATGATGTATACTACGGTTTATAATGGAAGACACTGGATACAACTAATTAATTAGTATTAGTGCCTATAGAAGTAGATCTGAAGTGTATAATTACACATTACAAAACATTCAGATACACTATGCACAACCCAGAAAAGATAATCACCTTCCAATAATTCCAGAGATTTAAACAAATGTCAAGGAAAGTAAAATGGAAAGGATATGCTATCGGCTTGCTACTGGCATAAGAAAGGCATCTCTTAGCTAGTGAACTTTATCAAAACAGCTGTAGAACATATAGTGAGAATGTAAAGCAGTCTAAGATCAGCTGTTACATGTACAGAATTCCTCTCTACTGTAGCAGACTATCTGTGATATCTCAGCTGTAGAGATTTAGCTAACACCTGTCCTTACTCCAGTCCAGTGTTCCACAAACACAGAGATAGGAATCTGGTAACGAGCCAGTGCGATTTTTTCTGCTCTTTGTCATATTTAATCACTGTAAAAAGCATCTCATCATAATGTAAGAGCTTTGTAATAGAAGTCGTAATGAGATTGATGGTGCCTACTGATACACAACAAACCCCGTATCACAGGACCAATTAACAAATTGTTGGGGAAAAGCAAGACTGTAAAATTAAAAACGGAGTTGTATGTGTTATGTCACATGTCTTGTAATTTAATGTATCAGTAAGGGTTTCCTATAATCTTTATAATAATGTGTGATGCAGTATCTGAGTAGGGGTTGACAAAACCATTAGAACAAAGCCTCCAACACATCCAAGGTCAACTGAGAGCCATATACCATTAATAATCTGAGTCAATGATTAACATAGTGCAAAAATGAAAAAATGACCTACTGCCTCAAACGTATTACATATATACCAATAGACTACCAAAATATGTCAACATGATGTAGTCTACTTCAACAATCAGATATAAAAATGGGACCAATACATGTATAGAAATTCAGTTCAGGCTGATAAGGGTCCTTAAAAAAAAGACTTTATAGCTGTACATCCTGCATATTAAACAAACTACAACTTTTAAATACAATAATACTGTTTCTAAGTAGAAACCAATAATTTCTTTGTTAAATCTGTGTATACAATTCTAATTCAATAGATTTCTAATCCGGCAGTAAAATGATACTCACTTCCTTGTTGAAATATGACTATTTTCCTGTATCAATTATATATACTAATGTAGTTTACTTATGTTCACACTTCTATCTACACCACTGATATAATGAATTAATCCATCCATGTGAATGCATAACATTAAACCAATCTCATACCAAACACAGGACAAAATATCTGGAGTGTCCCAACATATTAATGATGACCCTTAGTACCTACACTGTGAAACCCATCTCATACCAAACACAGGACACAATATCTGGGGTGTCCAACATATTAATGATGACCCATAGTACCCATATTTTGAAATTAAACCCAACCCATACCCTCACCGGACAAAATATCTGGGGTGTCCAACATATTAATGATGACTCATAGTAACCACACTGTGAAATTAAATTCATCCCATACCAAACACAGGACTCCAAATATCTGAAGTGTTCAAGATATAAATTACCATCAATAGTACCTACACTGTGAAATTAAACCCATCCCATACAAGACAGAGGACTCAAAATGTCTGGAGTGTCAAACATAATAATGATGACCCAAAGTACCCACACCATGAAACAAAACCCATTCCATACCAAACACAAGACTCCAAATGTTCCAGCACTATACAAAACTCAGTGTTAAATGTTACCAGTGTTTTTCTACATTGATTTTAAAGCAGCCTATGCCTTATTGAACAGGGATTTTCAGAAAAACTGAAAAAATGTTTTTGTATTTTGTTTCATTTTGGGAAAATAACAAATTTTGACTAGGGTGGGGGGGGGGGAAATAGGGCAAACAAATATCACTGGTTACTCTTTTCAGAGCATTGGAGTTGTGTATGTGAAGATAAAAATTAACTGTGAATTACATCTTGTTTTTAGTACATAATGGCATGGAAAATATAGTCATTCTTTTACCTCCACTGATCATTATATCTATGTTGACACTCAACACTAAAAGCACTTGAATTTCTGAGGCACTTCCTGGTTTTGAACAGAATTTGATACAGGCATAACCAAAGTACACAAACTCTCAACAACTGGAACTTGTAATTTGGATGTATACGTTTAAATAAATACATATATATAGTCAAAACATATTGACCTCAATTTTAAATGAAACAGTATTATTAATTTATTTATAATGACACATTATCATAGTCTTTCTGGTTGGTTTGACCAAGGGATTCAAGTGTATTTCAAACCATGAATAACTTATCTGAAAATTTAGGGGAAAATGAATAAAATAATCCCAAAATAATCTCAGTTCTGTAGATCAAATAAGGAGGTGATACTGGGACAGAGGAGTCAACATACTAAGTAATAGTCAAATAAGGAGGTGATACTGGGACAGAGGAGTCAACATACTAAGTCATAGTCAAATAAGGGGGTGATACTGGGACAGAGGAGTCAACACACTAAGTCATAGTCAAATAAGGAGGTGATACTGGGACAGAGGAGTCAACACACTAAGTCATAGTCAAATAAGGGGGTGATACTGGGACAGAGGAGTCAACATACTAAGTCAAGTCATAGTCAGTCAACAATAAGGAGGTGATACTGGGACAGAAGAGTCAACATACTAAGTCATAGTCAAATAAGGAGGTGATACTGGGACAGAGGAGTCAACACACTAAGTCATAGTCAAATAAGGAGGTGATACTGGGACAGAGGAGTCAACACACTAAGTCATAGTCAAATAAGGGGGTGATACTGGGACAGAGGAGTCAACATACTAAGTCATAGTCAAATAAGGAGGTGATACTGGGACAGAGGAGTCAACACACTAAGTCATAGTCAAATAAGGGGGTGATACTGGGACAGAGGAGTCAACATACTAAGGCATAGTCAAATAAGGGGGTGATACTGGGACAGAGGAGTCAACACACTAAGTCATAGTCAAATAAGGAGATGATACTGGGACAGAGGAGTCAACACACTAAGTCATAGTCAAATAAGGAGATGATACTGGGACAGAGGAGTCAACACACTAAGTCATAGTCAAATAAGGAGATGATACTGGGACAGAGGAGTCAACACACTAAGTCATAGTCAAATAAGGAGGTGATACTGGGACAGAGGAGTCAACATACTAAGTCATAGTCAAATAAGGGGGTGATACTGGGACAGAGGAGTCAACATACTAAGTCATAGTCAAATAAGGGGATGATACAGGGACAGAGGAGTCAACATACTAAGTCATAGTCAAATAAGGGGGTGATACTGGGACAGAGGAGTCAACATACTAAGTCATAGTCAAATAAGGAGGTGATACTGGGACAGAGGAGTCAACATACTAAGTCATAGTCAAATAAGGAGGTGATACTGGGACAGAGGAGTCAACACACTAAGTCATAGTCAAATAAGGAGTCAACACACTGATACTGGGACAGAGGAGTCAACATACTAAGTCATAGTCAAATAAGGGGTTGATACGGGGACAGAGGAGTCAACATACTAAGTCATAGTCAAATAAGGGGGTGATACAGGGACAGAGGAGTCAACATACTAAGTCATAGTCAAATTAGGGGGTGAGACTTCTTTATAATTCTACTAATTAACAAGGATATAAGATATGGAAAACCATTGTCTTATTATCAGACAAGGTCATATTGACTGATTGGAAATAGTATTCAGTAAAATCAAACTAGAGATACTGTCACTGTAGTTAAAAATCTGATTATTACAATGTTCAGTAAGATCAGACTAGAGACATGGTCACTTAGTTAAAAATCTGTTCATTACAGTATTCAGTAAGATCAGACTAGGGACACTGTCACTGTAGTTAAAAATCTGATTATTCTGTATTCAGTAAAATCAGGCTATTTGGGGATACAGTTGCTGTAGTTAACATCAAATTTTGCTAATTTTTATACATGTAGGTAAAATTCATGTTGTGTGTAAGTAATATGGAATGTCAGATGATGGTACACTGATCATGAACACATGGCTCAAAAATTCATAATGATATCAATTTTAAAGAAGAAAAAAAATAAAATCCATCACAATATCAGTTAGTGATGCAGATTTTTTTTTTTTATAAAATTGTAGTACTCAACAATACAGTTTTTTTCTCCAATTTTGATTGATTTGTTGCCAGTTGTGGTACTTTACTGATTATACCCAATCACTTCATTGTAATGGGACATTTCAAATGTGTTCCACAGTGAAGCAGCATGTCAGGTTTACAATATTTAGAGTCATGAAATTTGGTACCAAAGGGAAAATGCATGAGTTAATGCACCTTGTGAACTGCATCAAGTATCCTTTATCTGTGCAAATGGTGGGTTATGAGACAACCAAATAAATTCCTGGTTATCGTCATCAAATTCACAATAAATGTTTCTGTTTATTCTGCCTCACACCAGTATTTTTCTGGTCATTGTTGGAAGACAGGTTCACACCAGATACTGAGCCAAAAGTCTGACAATGTTATGACACTGCATGGGCAAGACCACATACACATGCAGACATAGTGGCAGGGATATGGCTATCACAAACTCTCTCATGTTGCTAGGACATGACTGTGCAGGTGAAAGAATAGATTTTCATCAATTAACCAACCATCTAAATGTAATTATGCAGGTAATGTATCGCTCTTAATACCCTGCATCTGAACATATCTCTGTCCCGTCTTTAGACAAGGCCTAAATTTTACTTTAGATATTTGTACAAGCAACTTATTCTGTTATTGGTTAAGACTTTGAGATATCTGGATACACAGAAATTAATGAAATGGGCATGGATTAATCTAAATAACCGACGAAAGAGCGTTAAGTGATAAACTGTTGACATATACATATTGACGGTCGGCTGACAGGAAGTTAGTGTAAAACTAACATTGACCATGTATCGACATTCATTAGATATATTACATGCGTTCCGTTTTATCGACTTTATAAAGCACCAAATAAGCAATTACGTTGTTTACACACACTATGTTTCGCATATGTGTTCTTTCAATTGTCCGTACGCTATCGTCCAGCAGAATGAACCGTCGCCAGACGTCCGAGTTGACAACTCGATACAAGAACAAACGACGATCGCTTCCTGCTTAAATGTAAACATGATACGATTTTGCTTACGCTTCCGGAAATACTACTGCTTACATGATGACTTACCCATAACTCTATTCCCCAATTCATTGTTGCATTTATAAGCCAGTTGGCTATGAAAAATACGTATCGTCTAGGTAATCTTCATTGAATATCACACCCAGCATTGAATCTATTTTCCAATATGGCTGTCCACTAAGTCAAGCTCAAATAACGTTTGGAACGAGATCTCGCGGAAAGCATTACACACCCACTCCAAGTTGTGCTTATGTACAATTCTTTGAATGACATAATGTATTGAAATGTTCGTATTTTTGTGCGTGAGTGATTTTTTCCTTTGATTTTCCTATTTTCTTATTTCCAAGTATTTGCAAATAAAGTGTACCAAGCAGTCTCGCTGTCGACGATAATTTTTTCGCATCAGCAGCTTTCATTCAACGCTGTCATCACAAATGTGATATTAATGTTATCATTTGCTAAGTGCACAACGTCATGCTAGTTGTTCAGGATGACATTCTAGCACTATTTTAATGTGGTTATTTAGGAATGTTCAATTTGATAGTATTCAAATGATTCAAAATTATTTTATTGTATTTGTATACTAAAGGCCAGGTTCCAAATACCAGGTCCGGTCCACAAGCTGTTTTCGTTGATAATTTCTTCTTATTATTATTTCGGTATTTTATCCCTTAACAATTTGACAATGAGAAAGACTGGCTAAATCAAGCTGAAAACTTGTAGATTTAATGCTAATCTTGTATTTTTGACATTTATAAGGAAATTATTCAAAAGAGTGTATTTCATTTCTAACAAGCATTACAGTCGATTTGTCCTGAACTGTCCGACCACGGACTGTCAAAGTCCGCACAGGTCTACTGACATAATTATCTGAGATAAGCATCGTATGTTAATGCAAACGTTAGTGAAATAATGTTATTTCTCACACAATATTAATACCCTAAAATAACCAAATCATTGGCTCCAGTTTGAACTAGTCAAATGGAAATCTCTAATTGTGTTGTCTAAATATTGGAACAATTTCATCATAAGTAGACTTTCTTACTGTCTGTGACGTAAATAAGTTATAGCACGCCAATGCTAAACATTATATTGTGAATGTGAATTTTCCAGCCTATTCATACGGATTCTGGATGATGACCTCTCCAAAATAAGTGAATACAATCAAATATAAAAGTGTTTTTTTTTTTTATTGCTCTGTTCATTGTCTTATGAATGCAACATCATAATTACCATCAGCATAAAACATCTATCTGTGTGCGATCCCAATAATATTGTAGTTGTATGGAAGAGCTTTTTAATCCTCAGCGACCGATATTTCTATGGACACCTACACTAGATGTCTGGTAATATCTCAACGTAATGTGGTCAGAAATTCACCTTACAATATGTACACAACGAATTTCTACGCTGGTAATTAATATGGTTTGAATGATATAATTGTTATACACATTTTAGTCACATGTCGAGTAAGGTTGTGTGGCTCAATGAGAGTATTAAAGAAACGGAAACTGAACTGGTTGAATCTTAACAACTTCAGGAAAACGATGGAGCTCAAGAGAAAATGACAGGCCGATGAGGTCTGTAAGATTACAAGATATATCAGAAAAGTTTTATTACAAAGATTATAATTTCGTGAAATTTCTTTGTCAAAACGGTGACAAGAGAACTGGGCACAAGGTATAACAACATTATCAATGTCCTTTACCCCAACACATTTTACAAACATAAACTGGGCATAACTGGGTAGCGTGCCACGAGAACTCGAAACAAGAAAAAAAAATCTTGAATAGGCTCACAAATACATGATAGAAATATGAAGTATTAAAACTTGAAATTTTGTCTTTATTTTATGCACATTAAAAAAAAATATGGTTATTTTTGGTATATGGACAGATCAAGCCAACCAGATATGAATAAATCTAAAGCTATTTCAATAACGTTATTTAAATTTTACCTGAAGTCTATTGATAGAGCATACAATTGTTAAATATATCCACTAGGAGATTTATAGGGACAGGTGGGACAATATTGACGCTAGGTTTACCTTTAAGTGGTATCAATTATATAAAGTTTTTGTTCACAATAACTAGCGTATTTTGTATCCGTTGAATTAGATTACTTCCAAGAATTACCTATGATGTTTTAGCTTTAGTGAACTCATTTAAGAGCGTATCGTACGAAGACAAGAAGAAAAAATACCGAAAAGTTTGCGTACAATAAAGCCATGACCGTTTGGCAGAGGATATCTAGCATGTTGGTTTACTGTATCGACATGTAAAATTTTATTGCAGATAAAATTGGGTGAAACCATCTTTCGTTTACACGTTAACTGCAGTTTCCTATGGAAACCATTGAGGGTCAGTTATAGTTATTTCTTATCATTAACTTTACAGTTTAATATTTCTTATTAGTTTTGTATTTTGTTTTAGTCATTTTTCGATCGTTTGATACAACTACAGACGAGATGATGGGCGTTAGAACTAACACATCAAAGTCCCTACAGTATACCTCTCATCGTGTAACTTACCGTCATGGCTGTAGAGAGCGTTGTACCGTCTAATAATCTATTGTCTGTGAGTGTTTTAAGCAAAACTAATTACATTTCTGGTTTGCATAAATGACATTAAAATTAGTTTAGTCCAAATTATTATGACATTCACATGAATTTTATACATGGTCATTGAGTTGAACTTTTATATCGTCATGATGGAGTTGAACTTTTATATCGTCATTGAGTTGAACTTTGATATCGTCATGATGGAGTTGAACTTTTATATCGTTATGATGGAGTTGAATTTTCATATCGTCATGATGGAGTTGAACTTTTATATCGTCATGGAGTTGAACTTTTATATCGTTATGATGGAGTTGAACTTTTATATCGTCATGGAGTTGAACTTTTATATCGTCATGATGGAGTTGAACTTTTATATCGTCATTGAGTTGAACTTTGATATCGTCATGGAGTTAAACTTTTATATCGTCATGGAGTTGAACTTTTATATCGTCATGATGGAGTTGAACTTTTATATCGTCATGGAGTTGAACTTTTATATCGTTATGATGGAGTTGAACTTTTATATCGTCATGGAGTTGAACTTTTATATCGTCATGATGGAGTTGAACTTTTATATCGTCATTGAGTTGAACTTTGATATCGTCATGATGGAGTTGAACTTTTATATCGTTATGATGGAGTTGAACTTTTATATCGTCATGATGGAGTTGAACTTTTATATCGTCATGATGGAGTTGAACTTTTATATCGTCATGGAGTTGAACTTTTATATCGTCATGATGGAGTTGAACTTTTATATCGTCATGGAGTTGAACTTTTATATCGTCATGGAGTTGAACTTTTATATCGTCATGATGGAGTTGAACTTTTATATCGTCATGGAGTTGAACTTTTATATATCCTCATGGAGTAGAACTTTTATCTATCGTCATGTAGTTTTAACTTTTATATCGTCACGGAGTTGAACTTTTAAATACCAACATTGAGTAGAACTTTTAAATACCAGCATTGAGTCAAACTCAAAAGTCGACAGAACGTCAGAACAATTTAGACTAGGCTTTGATTTGAATTCTACAACGCAACGAGCTTAATTTCAAATGACATTAGACCTCTGGCGATACAAAAGACTGAATGTTTTTTTTAGATAATGGCAGGACTTCGAAGGTGTGAAACCTTCGTCTGTGGTGTAACCATGATACACCTGTCTGTGGTGTAATCATGATACAAATAGTCCGTATATGACTCCATTCAGAACAACGTTGAAAAAAAATCGAAGATCCAGACAGAATTTCTCATTCGAAATATTGAAATTTAATTATTATCAAGTTTGAACAAGCTTTAATACAAATTCATTATACAAAAGCCAAATATTTGTGGATTTTTTAAAAAAAATAATGTTTGTGTAATCTCATCGGTATTATTTCGGGGCGTAATTTACACCCACGAATAATATCGTTTTCACGCAATTCCGTAAAATACAAAACGCATAACAATCTAGCATGACTTATGCAGGTTATGAGTAACGTAGATTTTAAGAGGTACCAAAATATCATGAAGTACCATTAATTAATTAGCATGTGAATTTAAAGATGCTTATGGATTCTTTGAAAAGAGGTACACTGCTAAGGTTATTTTCTCATTGTCTGATCGTTCATCATTATCGTCTCAATACTCCCAGAATCATCATTAGTGTCTCAATACTCCCAGAATCATCATTATTGTCTCAATACTCCCAGAATCATCATTATCGTCTCAATACTCCCAGAATCATCATTATTGTCTCAATACTCCCAAAATCATCATTATTGTCTCAATACTCCCAGAATCATCATTATCGTCTCAATACTCCCAGAATCATCATTATCGTCTCAATACTCCCAGAATCATCATTATCGTCTCAATATTCCCAAAATCATCATTATTGTCTCAATACTCCCAGAATCATCATTATTGTCTCAATACTCACAGAATCATCATTATTATCTGAATACTCCCAGAATACTAAATCATTGTCTCAGTGCAGCCAGCATCAACAAGTGTCTCAACACTTTTAACAAAATTAATTAGCTCGTCAGTGATTCCAGCATTATCATTCAGCAATTCAATACATCCAAAAGCAGCAACCAGTGTGTCAAGCTCTGTTGTCCAGGAGCAAAAGGCCCAAGGGCCTGAAGCTCTGTTGTCCAGGAGCAAAAGGCCCAAGGGCCTGAAGCTCTGTTGTCCAGGAGCAAAAGGCCCAAGGGCCTGAATGGTCTCCAGAGTTACAATGCTTCTTGTAATGGTCACAAAAATAATATTGACAAAAAAAGGTAAAACAACCTGAACTGTATGTATAGGTAATCCAAATGTTAACTGTACTTAACATTAACATCTGTTCCATGCTAAGACTTCCAACCAAATTTGAATTAATAGAAATTACATCTAAAAATGTAACTTTTCTATATAAACTCTTCAGAAGACAAAAATTTCGATCAATTCGACTGTTTTGACCCCACCTCTCAGGCCCCTGGGGGATAGGGACCATATGATTTACAATTATGGTGTGCCTTTGGCAATATGGAAGGTTTCTGCAAATTTGTATAGAAATCGATTTAGGGGTTTTCCAGAAGAAGTCGAAAATGTTAAAAGTAAGGGATGCATGAGACTTTATCTCAGAAGACAAGAAAATTACCACTTGGAATACAGTCACAATGCACAAAAAATATCAACACAGAGGAAGGATTATGTTGTTTTACTTATAAAACTTGATCAGATAATAAATAAACATGCAAATGCTAACATATACAAGGGGAGATAATCTTAGATCTACAAAGATTGATTGATTGGTGTAACCAAGGAAATACAGCAAGTACATAGCAAGCTTTTCTTCAAACACATTTTACCGTGGATACAGACATATCACTGGTAACCATGGAAACATGACAACAAAAACTTTTGTAGTGTAACATACCATAAGGCATTCTGTTTTATATGTTATTGACAACAAACTGGTTCTCTCACTTTCCTGATTTAGATCACGTTTTCTCATGATTATATTTTTGTGGTAATATAAAATTTTCATCAGACATTATTTTTACAGAAAAGTAATATTCCTTGAAAGTTTCTATACACAGTTGACACTGAATGGAAATTAATATGAAATCTTATTTTTGTTTCAGCTAAATATTAAGATGTACTTCTTATATGATCACTGAAATGTATCAAAGTAATCAGCCAAGACTTTGTAAAGTATCTATACCAGCCAGACATGCTAGAGATTTGTTATGTTGGGACTTCACATAAAAATAAAATACTGTCAAATCCTTTATTTTCCGTTAGGTATTTATTTTGGTTGATATCGTGAGTAGCATCAGTTCAATGAATTTTTATGTCTGTGGTAAAGTTACAAAACAAAACAATAATTGATGAAGGATTATCTAAGCACTAGTAGATTTCGTGAGTACCTACTATTCATCAACGAAATCAAATGTCAATGTTTACTCCTGTCTTGGAAAAACATGAAATTTGAACCCAACAAAAATATAGGATTTGACAATATTCCTGACATTTCAGTACAGTTTATTGTTAACAACAAATAAACAAGTGCTTCAATGATCATACATGATTCAGGGCATATCTGTTGTGTTGCTAAGTTGTACCCAACATATCAACTTTCTGTGAACATGTCTGGCCAGGACAAATTAGTTACAGTAATATTTCTATAATTGTTACTGTAAATTTGACCTTTTCCCCTGATGTGGAACCTGTTAAGTCAAAACAAATAACTACTGTTGATGTACCCTTCTTTATAAATCATTATGAAATTACTGTTGTAATTCTGTCTCTGTCTGAACCAATACGAAGCTGAATAGACAGGACAGTATTACTGTTGACATGGGTGTCCTGTCTTTTCATAATGAAGAGTTATCTGCCCTTGTGAGGAGGTACTAATGGTTACATCATTTGTCATTTTCTCATGACTTCACTCTCACAAACAATTGATGTAGCAATCAATACCTGCTCACAAGGGCAGATAACTCTGCATTACGAAAAGACAGAATATTTACCTGTTGGCAATACCAAATCCACGACATGTTTTGCATTGGTGTGTTTTTTTTCTGAAGAATATCAAATTTCATGTTGGTGTTTTGTAGGCTAAAAACAATACACCTTATTAAACTTACAATAAGCCTAGGAGCCCATCAATATACATGTAGGCATCAGCATGTAATTCATCGTGCTTTTACCAGGCATGGATTTATTGTTGGATAAATAACAGCCGTCAAAGCTTACCACAAGGAATTTGTCAAAATTATTTCATGTTCAACTGACATTTCGATCAAGAGTTGATAAATCCAAAACAACATATAAAAGTCAATAGAACATCAGAATAATGCACCTGAAGGAATTTGATACCGTCACACTAACAAGCAACAATTTTTATCATGGCATGTACATTTTTTTTTGGAGGAACTTCATTCCTTATACAGATACGGCACAATACATCAGACTGACTTTCCAGGTTCCACGTTAATATCATAGCTTACACATCCTATCACAACAGACATAAGCTCGTACAAAAATAAAAGCTATCCTGTTTCACTTGAAAGACACAGCTGAACAACTCATAAATTAACATACATAATATAAAAAACAAGATGTAAACCACTGTCTGCCTACCACAACAGAACTCGGGAATCAAAATGGCAGAGGGTGCAGATATAATTCCTATCACTGTGAAGATGAATTTGTAATGATGTGAAATTATAAAAATTCTAATAACATATATAATCATCAAAAGTTCACAGTTATGGTCCATCAAAATCTTTTTCAAAGTACTTCAAACTGTGGCTGACATTTCTTGTGTTGTGGTGGGCAGACAGTGATACCGCACTACGTGTAATTCTTAAGACGTAGCATAATGGTCACAGTAAAGCTTGACTCTGTGTACAATAGCCATACAGGACCACCTTGTGTCAAAATATTACATTTTAACCCTAAACTCTCATGAGTCTTTTGGTATTTGGAACATCATGGAATCTATTATCCAGGCAAATCTCAAACATACAGGGAAATATTTCACGTTGACAGAACAAACACATCTCCCAATGGTGGAGATTTCTACCCTGTCAGTTTTTTCAAATCCAACACTGAAAACAACATGTACTCATCTGTACCTTAACACTGGAAATGTAATTTCACACCTCGGCAGTGTGTAAAATCTTTCATGCTAGTCATTTCTAATAGAAAGTACACATTCTTCCACTTACAAAATCTTGAGTCTTTTTAATAAGTTGAAATTACCGATGACAAAATATGAGACAAACTTGATGATTAACCATCACTTATTACAGTACCTATCTCAAAGACATTAGGAATGCCTGTAATGTTGTTCTAAAATCAGGGGAAACAACTCCCTAATACTAGATTATAGTTTATCAGAATTAGGAAGTTAATAGAGCAACAGAAATTAAGGAGGTTATAGAGGACAAAAGGTCATGGGTTATAAGTCAAAGAGAGCTAAACGTCAAAGGTTATAGGAACAGATATAATATATATGCACCTGTTAAATACAAAGAAGAGAAGCAACACCATGAGGATACATATTTACGTAACAAATTTGTGGAATACTGATGAAAAAGTTACGATCTACTCACTCAAGCCTTCCATACATACAGTCGATCCCCTTTAATTCTGATTCAAAGTCTACATTAAGATGTTTATACATGGGGACTGGAATAAATTTTGATGAAATTTTCTTTTTCATTCATTCAGAGAAAAAAATTTCTCCAAGCCTAGGACTCCAGATTAATAAAATTTAACTGCATACAATCACATGTGTATGTGGATCAAATATGTAATTACATGTGAAACTAGGTCAATTCACATTTCACATGTCAGCCAGTACATAATTATTTCGTGTGTATATAAGGTCAAATATGTAACTCACGTGTATAACTAAGTCAATCATGTATGCATAACTCATTTATGTAAATAGATCAGGTGTGTAAATTCAACATGTGTATCTAGATCAAACAGAACTAGTTCAAGTGTGTAACTAGGTCAATTCCACCCAAATTCTAACATTTTTAAATAAACTGTATTTTATCATTAACCTATCAAATTTATTCTCTGTCAATGAGAACCAGCTACATATAAAACAACTATAAGACAGACCAAAATTTGACCAATATCAATAGCCATGTATACAATACAGTGTCTTAAACCCTGCAAATGGTTTCACTAAACATTGAATATATACATCTATGTAATTTGCATGTTCGACCAAATCTGGGCCAACCTATCACTAAGACACATGTATATTTGCGATAATACACCTGTGTCAAAAATATTCCAAATATTCTATTTCTCATCTTACCTAACAAATACCATTATTTACGTATAAATTAATCCTTTCCTTACCTAACAAACAGTTTTATTTACATATAAATTTCACCAGTTAGCATATATCTTCAATAGTTTTCCCTAGAAAAATAGTATAACATTGGTCTTAAAATATCTTGTACCTAAATAACACACCAACCTGCGATACAGTTATAATATCTAAATGTAATTCACCAGACATGCATACTTCTTATCAACAGGACAAATAACTTTTTTTTATACATAGATGTTTTAAATATTATTTACCTAGAATATCTTCATCTTAATTATTGGCCCCTTTGAATTTGCTGCATTGTTCATGTCAAAGTTTCATACTTAATTTTCAATTAAACAACTACAAAGCCTTCATGAGACAACTCCCATTGCTGTTAACTTCACAACGTTTGTGATTTCAGTATCTCAGCAAGTTTGTGGTGATCAACTTTTTTGTACTGCTCCTTTTCTTTATTATACATGTCTTTGTTCGAGGTGATTAACTCTCACTGTTTTGATTGCGATCGTTTATAGTAACCTGAATCACACAAATCAGCTACAAAACCTAACAACTCAAAATTGAACAATGCTCTTTAACCATACAAATGGCAATCATTTAAACACACAACTCTCTGACATATAGAAAGAATTCACTTTGAACTATATCTAGGAATTCTATAATAGTAAATCCCTACACATCTTTGAAACTTCTAGGCTTCCTGAAGTAATGTAAAATTTGGTTGGATCTCATGCTGTTTTATCTCTATCCAAAATACATGCTACACAAGACTTCATACACTTACACAAGAAATCATATTATGATATAAACTCTATGAGCATCCGACTATTGCATCCTGAGACTTTAGCATATAAGGCCACTGGTGACCTTGACCTTTAACCTCTGTTTGAAGTGAACAATACTGACAGGGAGCTAATTAACCTACCTACAAAGTTGGTTACACCTCTCTTAATAGCCAGTCTGGACAAATATGAAATGAAAACCATTTCTAAGACTAGATTTATCCAGTATCCTCTTGCAAATTTGATTTTTGCACAAAGAGTAACTTACAGAGAAACCATGATATAGAGACACTGTACTGCACTATCAGAAAGGCTACTTTAAATTCAAGCTTTTTCTGATGCGTCGCTTATAACCTGTGTAACATGCCGACACTTTTGAGTGTGCTTTGTATGACACCTGACTACCTCATTAATATGTCTCCCAACACTTCTTACACTGGTAGGCTTTCACATTCAATACTTCTCAGCAAATAGATTATAAACCTCCAAGTAAACGGAGGGTTTAGTTATCATCAATCCAGATCACATTTAGATATTATTTGTTTCTCGATACACACATAAAACACATACTTGTTTCAAGAAAAACAGGTACATTTACTCATAACAACAGATATCACTTGTATTACGTTATATTCTATAACATATCATTTGATTTAAGTAATATCTTGTACTCAGATTTATAGATACTACTTGTTTGAAGTAATATCTCATTACATATTACTTGTTTTAAGTAATATCTTGTAATCATATTAAAATTTTATGGATCAAATTTCCACAGGGGAAACTTATAATCACATCTACGGAAAAATATTTTCCAAAGAAATCACATTAAGAGTTAGTATTTCCAAACAAGTAACTTATTACTAACATAACTAGGATTATTCTTTCCTAAAGTAAAACATTTAAATCACATTTCAAAGTAGTATCTTCCAATCTACTCCAGATATTATTTCCTCCAACAAAGTGAACGATCATTTCTATAAGATTATAATCACTGACTTTCATTAAATACAATTTTAAGGGCACATTTTAAATACAAATTTTGCATTTCTTAATAAAAATTTGAATGGAAAATTGAATAAATTTATTACGCATATTTTGATCCCTAACACAGTCACATGATCTGGAATATCCAATTACCATTGGAAAGTTAAAAAATGTCATGTTGATTGAATCATTTTACGAAATTGTCATCTTTGAGTGGTTACTGCTGCAGTGTAATGTGTTGGTGATATGTAAATCTGGAGACTTTTACACAGACATTTTCGCATAACAACACATCAAAAGAATCGCAGTTTGGACACTTCTGCAAAAATAATCATGAATTCAGTGGTTATATATTATTACACCAGCTTGATAAATTTGCATGTGGATATCTTGTTGTAAGCAACAGACTTGATATAACCAGCGAAGCTTGTCCAATCATGATACATCGAATCACAGTACATTTCCACTCACAAAACACAACTCCCGACTGCCTGCTGACTCACAGTCAAATGCAGTTCACAGAGCAATCTGGACTTCTGCAAGATTTTTCCAGAATTTCCTGACAACCCACTGCCAGTACAATGTAGTCATAGAGATGTTTGAATACCTCTTGTTTTTTTCAATACTACATCAGTATATGTTCACTACACCTGTGCCGGCCAGCGAGTTGATCACACCTTGCATTCCTCCCTGTAACTGTCCTAATTGCGTTCAAGGTCATCACCTTGGCTCTGTGACGTCAGAGAATCACACAACATTTGCAGTATCTTTGCCGACCATTTCCCACTGATGGTGGTGGCGTCACTGGTGCAAAGTAGGCATGTACCTTGATGTTGGGTAGCCGTGTCTACAAAGGAAAATAATTAATAAATATTGCATCACATCATCACATTAGGTATCTCTCTTATGTTATGTATCCATTCCAGGGGTTACAATCACTTTCACTCCCTACACTCCTGGACCCATCCTCGATACTCTAGGGGATACAATCATTTTCACTCTCTACACTCCTAGACCCATCCTCGATACTCCAGGGGTTACAATCACTTTCACTCTCTACACCCCTGGAACCATCCTCGATACTCCAGGGGTTACAATCACTTCCACTCTCTACACCCCTGAAACCATCCTTGATACTCCAGGGGTTACAATCACTTTCACTCTCTACACCCCTGGAACCATCCTCGATACTCCAGGGGTTACAATCACTTTTACTCTCTACACCCCTGGAACCATCCTCGATACTCCAGGGGTTACAATCACTTCCACTCTCTACACCCCTGGAACCATCCTCGATACTCCAGGGATTACAATCACTTTCGTTTTCTACAACCCTGGAACCATCCTTAATGCTCCAGAGGTTACAATCACTTTCACTCTCTACATCCCTGAACCATCCTCGATACTCCAGGGGTAACAATCACTTTCACTCTTTGTACCCCTGGAACCATCCTCGATACTCCAGGGTTTACAACCAATTTCACTCTCTACAGCCTTGGACCCTTCCTTGATACTCCAGGGGCAAGGCTTGCACTGGCGATCGCCAATGGCGCCATTGGCGCCATTGGCGAAAGTGAAATGAGATTGGCGATTTCAAATTTCTATTGGCGAAAATGCCGATTAGAGACATTTCCAGTCACCGATGACTGTATAGAGAAAAATCACTGGCGTTTAACTTATTTGTAACGAGTGACACAGGTAAATTTTGCTCCGACATCATTGTGTACTACACGGTCATGGCTAACTGACTCCCGCAGCTGGGGCAAGGTCAGCTATCGGAACTCTTTTGTGTTTTGACAGCAACGTTTACCTGTCTAAACAGCAACACGCCTGTAATGAAAATCGCCAATTATCCAACGATGTCTCCATTGTCTCAATCCGAGATAGCCTCTGCCGTGAACAATAAGGTAAGTTAGCTGAAGGAAAGATGTTGTTTTATCGGGAATTGGCTTACGGTAGGTCGATCATTAGGTGTGTCGATGTCGTCAATTGGGCACGAGTTTGTGATTTCTGCAGACATAACTTAGTAAACTAGTGTATTTGAAAGGGCCCGAAATAGGCTTCTTAACCTTTTTTTTTTTTTTTAAAATAGCAAGAAACACAAGATATAATTTTGTTGTTTTTACACTATGTTGCCGATTTTGTTTTATATTTTTGTACATATTTAGTCACATCAGATCTGGCCCTTCACTAAGATAGATCGTTAGATGAAATGGGAAAACGTAAACTCCCCTTTAGTGATAGGGATGGGAAAGTACCCAGATTGTCATCATTTGGTTTTAAGACACCATCTATTGAAAAGGAAAATGACAGCCCTGATCAGGTTACTAACAAGGGCAGTAGTTCAAGAAAGTTTCTAGATAGTTGGAAAATTGGCAGGCCATGGCTAAAATATGACCCAGAGCAAAATCTCATGTTTTGTGACATATGTATGAAGGCATTAGTTAGAAATAGTTTCACTGATGGCTGCAGTAAGAAAGAGTGCTTGGTTAAGCATGAGAAAGGATCAGGTATATACAACTATTCATCATTTATGAACAGAAAATTATGTAAATTTAGATTAAGTAATTCAGAAATGCCTAGAGGATGGTACAATATAGTTACTCATTACAGCCTGCTTGGCACATGAATTAGAAACACAATCTTTTAGTTTAACGATTATGTCTTTATTATCTCTGAAGTGTTTTTAAGATATATATTACTTAGGAAGTTACTGTAATAAGTATAATACTTTGATGGTGTAAAATAAGGTTCGATGTAATCCTGTATCTCTCTGCAAACGTCCAATTCTAGTCTAAATTTCATTTTCAATTTTACAGATGAGAACTCTCACTCTGCTGCTTTGGCAACACAACAGCAAACTGTCGAGATGCAGAAGGCCTGTAATAATTCCATGTTTATAAACTCTTTTACCATATACTGTATTATGTTTGATGTATTGTTGTTAAAACAGTGAATAAATAATGTAATTATATAATTAGCATATGTGTTATTATTATATGAGGGAATTAAGGGCTCGTCAGGTGAGGGTGAGGGTGAGTTCCGGAATCTGTTCGCGCGCTTATAGCAAAAAAAAATTTTGGCGAAACTGAATTTTGACCCAGAGCTAGCCCTGAGGGGATACAATCACTTTCACTCTCTACAGTCCTGGACCCATCCTCGACACTCCAGGGGTTACAATCACTTTCACTCTCTACAGTCCTGGACCCATCCTCGATACTCCAGGGGTTACAATCACTTTCACTCTCTACACCTCTAGACCCATCCTCGATACTCCATGGGTTACAAAAACATTCTCTCTCTACACCTCTAGACCCATCCTCGATACTCCAGGGGTTACAATCACTTTCACTCTCTGCATCTCTGGAACCATCCTCAATACTCCAGGGGTTACAAAAACATTCTCTCTCTACACCTCTAGACCCATCCTCGATACTCCAGGGGTTACGAAAACATTCTCTCTCTACACCTCTAGACCCATCCTCGATACTCCAGGGGTTACAAAAACTTTCTCTCTCTACACCTCTAGACCCATCCTTGATACTCCAGGGTTTACAATCACTTTCACTCTCTACACCCCTTGAACAATCCTTGATACTCCAGGGTTTACAATCACTTTCACTCTCTACACCCCTTGAACAATCCTTGATACTCCTGGGGTTACAATCACTTTCACTCTCTGCATCTCTGGAACATGTGATGGCAAAATTATAGGCACAAGCAAAGCAATTTCATAGGGTCCATGAAAATAAAAACTGATCAATCACAAGCTTTTGAAGATTACCAGGGAGTAACACCCAACTTCAAAGCCATTATGATACACTGTTATGCGACCTTGAGGTTTGTTTAATATAAGGATCAAACTAGTCTGTTTGTCTGTGCACAAGGTGTCACTGATATACTGAAGTGTTACTCAGAGTAAACAGATGCCAGCAACAGTGACATACTCAAGTGTTACTTACTCAGAGTAAACAGATGCCAGCAACAGTGACATACTCAAGTGTTACTTACTAAGAGTAAACAGATGCCAGCAACAATGACATACTCAAGTGTTACTTACTCAGAGTAAACAGATGCCAGCAACAGTGACATACTCAAGTGTTACTTACTAAGAGTAAACAGATGCCAGCAACAGTGACATACTCAAGTGTTACTTACTCAGAGTAAACAGATGCCAGCAACAGTGACATACTCAAGTGTTACTTACTCAGAGTAAACAGATGCCAGCAACAGTGACATACTCAAGTGTTACTTACTAAGAGTAAACAGATGCCAGCTAGAGTGACATACTCAAATGTTATTTACTCAGAGTAAACAAATGCCTGCAAGAGTGACATACTCAAGTGTTACTTACTCAGAGTAAAGAGATGCCAGCAAGAGTGACATACTCAAGTGTTACTTACTCGGAGTCGCCGGATGCCAGCAACAGTGACATACTCAAGTGTTACTTACTAAGAGTAAACAGATGCCAGCTAGAGTGACATACTCAAATGTTATTTACTCAGAGTAAACAGATGCCTGCAAGAGTGACATACTCAAGTGTTACTTACTCAGAGTAAAGAGATGCCAGCAAGAGTGACATACTCAAGAGTTACTTACTCGGAGTCGCCGGATGCCAGCACGTGTAATTAACTGACAGTCATACAGCTCTATTCTTTCCAGCCCCTGACAGCCCATCAAATGTTCAAGGGATGCGTCTGTGATCAGAGGGCAGTTGTCAAGCTCCAGAATGTGGAGATGTTCTGTTGCACAAGTTCCTGTCCCAATGTGGCGAATTCCTTCATCTGTAATCAACTCGCAGTGGGAGAGACTCTGGTATATAAAAAACACAGTGTGAGAGCCTTTCTTTGGTATAGAATTTGTTGTATATCGTTTGTTTTCATTTATATTTACATAAAATAAACAAGAGTATCAGTGAAACTGATGAATTATCCCCAAAAATGATTTCATTGAACACAAAATTTTTAGGATTTTATTTTCAATATACATGTACTTTCCATGTACTGATTTACAGACAATATACTTACCATGTACTAATTTACAGACAGTATACTTACAATGTACTGATTTACAGACAATATACTTACCATGTACTAATTTACATACCATGTCCTAATTTACAGACAATATACTTACCATGTACTAATTTACAGACAGTATACTTACCATGTACTAATTTACAGACAGTGTACTTACCATGTACTAATTTACAGACAATATACTTACCATGTACTAATTTACAGACAATATACTTACCATGTACTAATTTACAGACAGTGTACTTACCATGTCCTAATTTACAGACAATATACTTACCATGTACTAATTTACAGACAGTATACTTACCATGTACTAATTTACAGACAGTATACTTACCATGTACTAATTTACAGACAGTGTACTTACCATGTCCTACTTTACAGACAATATACTTATCATGTACTAATTTACAGACAGTATACTTACCATGTACTAATTTACAGACAGTATACTTACCATGTACTAATTTACAGACAATATACTTACCATGTACTAATTTACAGACAATATACTTACCAATGCGCTGACTTTGGGACAATAGTTGGACAGGTAATTCAGTGTAGAGTCAGTTATCTGTTATAAACAATGGATTATAGCTTGAAAAATAAATATTAAACAAGATTTTTCAATGTTAATGTGAAAGAAGACTTTCAACACCTTTACACCTAATCAACAAACACTGCTTTTATCAGCCTTTGGAGTTTTTGTTAAATCACAAGCATCTATATCTAGTGAACAAGAGATCTTAAGGTTGTGAATTCAGACTAAATCCACAGATTTCTCATATATATACATCATATTTGTATAAAGTCTGATCAAAATTTCTAATATAAAGTTGCTGGATTGAGTACAATAATTCAACATGTTAAACATGTTATACCAGTTTTTTCTGCACAGCTAATTGTTTGATTTACAAACAATATGTATCAAAGCATAATCAGAGGTACAGAAAACAGAATAAAAAAAAATCAGACCGCAAGGAAAACAACAGGTCTAGGATTCTGATGATTAACACCCTAAAAGATTTTTCTTTCTGTTTAATATGTTTATCATCCTCCATCCTCCTTCCTGAACAGTTTGTGTCATTTTGAGACAGGTCTATCATCCCCCATCCCCCTTCCTGAACAGCTAGGGTCATTTTGAGACAGGTCTATCATCCCCCATCCCCCTTATTCAACGGCTAGGGTCATTTTGAGACAGGTTTATCATCCCCCATCCCCCTTCCTGAACAGCTAGGGTCATTTTGAGACAGGTCTATCATCCCCCATCCCCCTTCCTGAACAGCTAAGGTCATTTTGAGACAGGTCTATCATCCCCCATCCCCCTTCCTGAACAGCTAAGGTCATTTTGAGACAGGTCTATCATCCCCCATCCCCCTTCCTGAACAGCTAGGGTCATTTTGAGACAGGTCTATCATCCCCCATCCCCCTTCCTGAACAGCTAGGTTCATTTTGAGACAGGTCTATCATCCCCCATCCCCCTTCCTGAACAGCTAGGGTCATTTTGAGACAGGTCTATCATCCCCCATCCCCCTTCCTGAACAGCTAGGGTCATTTTGAGACAGGGCCTTCTTGTAGCAGCTGGTACCTTCCTCATGGCACAACATACAGGAGGCCTGTGTCATGCAATCAATTAGGTAAAGTGTCAAGTACACAACCATGACAGATCAGACCAGTCAGTTTCTCAGCTTCCTGAGAAACACAAATCACGACAGATCAGACCAGTCAGTTTCTCAGCTTCCAGAGAAGCACAAACCACGACAGACCAGACCAGTTAGTTTCTCAGCTTCCTGAGAAACACAAACCATGACAGATCAGACCAATCAGGTTCTCAGCTTCCTGAGAAACACAAACCATGACAGGATAGGGAATGTTTAACAACACACCTAGGATCTTTGATGACAAAAACTATGGTGTATGAAACAATACTAATTTTGTAAAATTTACTTACTTGTATGCATTCTTCCAAGTCCATTTTTTCTAAGCAATTGCAATTCTGAAAATACACAGTTCATATCATAGAAAGAATACCTTAGTGATGTCCGTCTTAATGCATATAATATCTTTTGTATCTTCTAGGATATATACTTGTAGCTAAAATGTTATCTAAATTTGGTAGCATTTTTGCATTTGATTCTACATGTGGTTACCTCCCTTTGATACATCCTCAAATGCAGACAATTTTGGATAGTTATCTACCCTTTACTGACTGTTAAACTCTTCAGTAGGAATATCCACCTACCTATTGACACACACTGGAGTTAATTACCTTTGACTGATTGCTATAAATAGGTGTCAGTGAAGGCTTACCTTGGCCAGGGCCTGGAAACCATTGTCTGTGAAATGGGAACAACAAGCAACCTCCAACGTCCTGTAAGGAAACATAGATTTTAAAACAACGATAATATTTCAGATATCTACCCACCGATAGTTGTCTTCAATACCTAAAACTAACCAAATATTATCTAAAATGTATTCAGCACCCTGTTAATCAGTCAATAACTTGATGAATGCATTTCAACTGAAATGTTATTAATAAAGACAGGATTATCACTTAGTAAGTGTATATTATAGAATGACATCTATACAAACCTTAAGTTGTGACATCCCTGGCCGAGGGAAACCAGGGCAGCATCAGTCAACCTTGGACAATTTGATATACATAGAAAAAGGAGTTGGTGACAATGTTCTCCTATTTCCTGTATAGCTTCATCAGTTATATTCTGTAAAAATATGTACAGGTCATTAACATTCATTTAACAGAAATAATGCAATAATGAAACAGAATTTTACATACAGTAAAACCTTGTTGCCAAGACATTCCTTTGTGTTCCTGGGATAACATCAAGATGTCATTGAATTTAACTGTGATAAAGTTTTTTTTCTGAACACTGCTTAACATTATTCTACATCATTTCTGTCAGAACTTCCTCAGATTTCATCATGTAGGTGATAATGATCTCAGAGATGTGTGCATATGCAGATAAAATGAAAGTGGGGAATTTCTAGAAACCTGCTTCAGAATGAGTCAGAAATTTGACTGCAAGATACTAATTACCATTGATTGAAAGTTTCCGTTCATACAACTAAAGTGGAAAATGGCATTATAAAATTCACTTTCCTGGCAGTAAAGTTCACCACCTAGCCAACACATGAGGTATTATTTCAGAACTTATTGAAAATTACTGAACTTCAGCTTAAATGTGCTCTCCTTTTGATAATTAATAAGAATGTGTGTAATAAACATGGCATGTCAATTATACAGTTATAGTTAACATCATGAACAAACACCTTGTGCAGTAAACAAACACTTATCTGGCAACATTTCTTAAGAATCAAAGCATTTTTGTACCGTCAACATGATAAACCTTATGCCAAATCAAACATAATTATAATGTACATTTAAGGTTTTTCATTTGAATGGGGGCATGGTTCAGCATATACACATGTACTTTAATTTTTTGAAATAATGAAACACATGAAAGTTACAGAATTTATTGAATTATGGGTCTAGTGCACCTTTCCACCTTGATTTTGCCACTTCTCGATTTTGCTCAGCCACATTAAACTTTGGCTAAGTATCATGGAAATATTATGGTATATTGTAAAAAATAATAACCATAACATAGAATATAGATCGTTCGAAAAATTTCAAAAACTTAACTGACCATAATTATCTCTATGTGTGTCGTTGACCTTAAAGTAAGTATAATATTTCCAGATTCACCTAAACTTAAATCAATTCTGTTTATCTAGTTGGACAATTTTAGGGCAGAAAAAATATCATCAAGAATCCCAGTTGTAAGGTATAATGATAAATCAACTCTACATGATTATATCACAACGCTGTTGCTGTAACAATATTTTGTTACAATTTCAGTGTGAAATTACATCAAAATAATTTAAATACTGTGATAACAGCCCTTCCTTTATCACAATATGATACCATTTCTACAAGAAATCTTCTCCTAGTCATAGAAATCAAGACCTGAACAGAGATATCAGTATGTTATTCTAAAAAATGAATTAAATTTCACCTAATCTGATGCCATCTGATCTTTGTAGGTCAATTTCTTGTTCACAAGAATAATTAAGGTTTCGGAAAATTTCTCAGCTGGGAGTACCATCATTAAACTCCAGTATTATAAATAAGGACAAAGCTATTTTATTGTGTTACATATTGGATGTGTCTATATACTGTAATAAACTGCCCTGTGACACATCAGGGTTTTTGTGTTGTGAGAAAATAAATGTCCAATGGGGTGTGTGCACATTATGTAGCTATAGGATTTTAAAGGGTTTTTTTGCGGAAAAATCAAAGATTCTGTGAGATGGCCGTCATTGATTGTCAGGATTATAAGGTATGCAAAACTGACACCAAAATGACTTGACACCTTATTTTAAGAACAACAATAATAAATATGATATTTACTGTATATATCAATGCCAACTATCCGAGTCAGTATCACACAAAATCAGGACAAAGTGCTTATAAACGTGATAACAACTGGCAAGACAGAAAACTAACAAGGGACAAAGACTGTACACTGTTTGGAACATAATAATGTCAAAGTATGATACGATTATCTTTTGCAACACTTGTTCAACAGTTTAGAAATTAACAGGTTTCGTTTTATTCTCCTTCATGTCAGACATCACAACAAACCAGATATCAGGAGATCTTACTCATGTTAACCAAGCATATCTATACGTCTAATAGTAATAACAGTCTTGGCACAATTATCACATAATTACATGTAATTACACACAAGCTTATTTAAAGTCGGTAAATGAGATGAAATTTTGAAGAGAATCCTTTGAAGTTTTGGACTTATATTGTTGGTCTGACATGTTAACTGAACATTTCTTGGCTCCTGGAGATCAATTTTAACTGAATTTTTCTTAACAAGCCTTGCTACTTACTGAACAACTATGTAGATTGATTTTTTTCAAGTTTTTACAATTCCTTGCTATATGCGAGATTCCAACATCTGTTACCTATAAAAAACAAAAGGATAAAGAGCTTTTAAAACTAGAAGAAAATTCTTTTCCTTAATTAAAATAAAACACTTGATGAGCCATAATCACTTAGACAAACACATAAAAAAAGAGAACTATTTTGACAGTTTTCTTCAAAAATTATAGACAAATTGTGAGAGCTAGAACAAATGGACTTTCCACTCTGGGATGCCAGCTATATTCCTCCACTGACAAGATTAAAACATTAACCTGTGGATGAGCTTATGTTACGATGACCTACCTGTGGCAAACCCTTCCCTATAAAGGTGTGTAATACAGTACAGCCCTTGGCCAGAGCTTCTATGCCATCATTCGTGACCTCTGTACACCACGATAAATTTATAATATTTAACTGATGACAGCCATCACTGAAAACAGAAAATATGAAAACATGAAATATGTCAAAATTTTGATATATATTGATAATAAATGTTATAGTAGCTTTCAAGTGTCATGAAAAAGAAATTGATGATAGTAAGCCAGTGTCCATGCATACCATCAAAACTCATCCTATACTAATAATTCTTATAAATTTATTTCCAGTGGGAAATAAACAACGATATGTTAAAGAATGTTATTTTTTGATAAAGAACTGTGAGACCCTGTTTTGTAACTAAAGCACCTTAAGACACTTTCATCCATGAAGATCATTTCATTCAATTCTACCATCCTGGATGTTAAGAAGACAATTTTTGAAATTGAAGTCAATTGACCCCATTTGGTTCAGTCAGGGTCAACACATGCAAACCATCTAGCCATCATTCCTTGTTCATAATTTAAACCACGTTTGAGAGACTTCCACTGGAAATCAAACAAATCATGCTTGAAAACCTCTTTTGCCTACATAAACTACAGTAAACTTGACCCTATCCCCACAGGGAAATGCCTGACCCTGGGGCCAGGAAATTCTCTATTTTGGTAAAGCAACTTCAAACACTTTCATTCAGGAAGAGCATTTGATTCTATCTAATGTGAGTGTTGAGAAGAAGAGTATGTAAATTTGACACTCAGGCCCCAATGGAGTCGGGACAGTATAAGTTCAATGGAGTCGGCACAGTATAAGTTCAATGGAGTCGGCACAGTATAAGTTCAATGGAGTTGGCACAGTATAAGTTCAATGGAGTCGGCACAGTATAAGTTCAATGGAGTCGGCACAGTATAAGTTTAATGGAGTCGGCACAGTATAAGTTCAATGGAGTAGGCACAGTATAAGTCACTATTTTAGTTCATCTTAGGCCAAGGAAGGTTTCTGCGAAATTTCATTTCAATTGGTTCAGGGGTTTTTGAGAAGAAGTTGAAAATTTCAAATTGTTTGTGGATACATGACGAGAGACTTTGTCTCAAGTGAAGAATTTCATATTTCATATTAAAGTGAAACAAATTCAAGACAAGTATTGTATAAAATAGACATCTTTACATCAAACTTAAAGCCATGTCCACTCTATTGTCTGAGGTTTTAAGTTACAATGTAATATGTAAATGAGTGACAACATTTGATTATCTAAAGTTATGACACAATAAGCTATAACGCATGTGTAATATGACAAATTATCACATGGGTATATTCACTAAATAACAAGGCGAACATGAGATAAAATACATTACAGCTAAAATCATTTTATATTAAATACTGGCTACAGTAAGGAATCTTTTATATCACATATTCCAATCAGAAACAGATTTCTTTTTTAACCAGCAAATCAAATTATATACAACAATATTCTAAATATCAAATGACCTTGAACCTTGATTTCTTACCTGACAGCCTTGAGAGCAGAGTTGGTGACCTGTGGACAGGAACTGATGTCCAGTCGGTGTAACTTATGGCTGTACTTGCCCAAGTTCTCACAAGTCCTGCAGGAAAAAAAATTGGAAATCCATTATGTGCATATAAAGGTTAAGGTCTATTTTGTATCATTCTTTAGTTATTGGTTCATTGACCTTTGACCTGCCTGTACTTACAAGTCTGTGATCTCTTTACATTGGCACTTTGACCTTGATCTTTTTACACTGATATTTGGACCTGATACTGTACTTATAAGCCTTAATTTTTTTTTGTCCTTTGACTGCTGACATCTCCGTACTTAAATACAAACTTAATTTTCATTTTTCCCTATCTTACGACAATTGCAAAACAAGCCATTAGCTTTATATTTAACTTTATTGTGGAGTCAGATGGGAGGGTGTGAAAGTTCTTAGTGTGGGAAGAAAACAGGATACTGGAGAACATCAACATGGTCAGGTAGGTGACAACCTATACGCTTTCACGTCCACTTGAGAACTATGGATGTCAAAGAGAAAAATGAGTGTGTTACCACTAGGCCATCCAACCACTTTCCCTGTATTTGCAAGTCTGTGATTTCTGTACAATGGTACTTTAGCCTTTGACTTATCTGTATAAATCTGTGATATCTTTACCCTTTTTTTTTTTTTTAACTTTTGAGCTATCTGTACTTACAAGTCTGTGATCTCTTTACAGTTGTTGAGATTCAGTTCCTCTATATTCCTACACTGCTGAGCAAATGTCCTGAAATATATTTTCTCATGACACAGTAACAATACTTAATTACAAGTTATCATAGGTAATAGCACACTGATAACAAAAGAGTACATAAATTTTACAAGTTCTAACTGATAATAACACAGATAACAACAGACAAGGGCCGTCAGAGACTTGTTATGCTCCCGAATGGGACAAAATTTAAGATTAAAACATAACAAAGGGCAATAAGAGAATTGTGATTATTGAGTACTGCCCTCCTTCTTATTGAGATCTATCTACCTTTTGTTCATGTTGGAACCTCTTACAGTTTTAGTGTAATGCTCCGGACAAATTTTAAGTATGAGAAATAACAAAGGACATCAAAATATGCAACAAGAGAGAGATGGTATTTTTGTACTGCATTTCTCCTTGCTGACATCTATCTACCTATGATGTTTTATGTTGATACCTCTGATAATTTTGTGTTATATTATGGAGAAAATTATGACTAACAAACAGACAAAGTGGCAACTCTATGCTCTCCATTCAGGGTGCATAATAAATATTACAATTTCTGATAGAAAATATCACACTGATGACAAAAAGACTTTTCTTGTCAGCATTGCAGATAGATGCCTTTTCTTGTCAACATTGCAGACAGACAGATGTCTTTATTTGTCAACACTGCAGACAGACAGATGTCTTTATTTGTCAACACTACAGACAGACAGATGTCTTTATTTGTCAACACTGCAGACAGACAGAAGTCTTTACTCATCAACACTGAAGACAGACAGATGTCTTTACTTTTAAACATTGTAGACAGATGTCCTTACTATTAAAAATTGTAAACAAGTGTTTTTACTGGTAAACATTGTAGACAGACAACTTAACTTGTCATCACTGCAGAAGGGCATTATTTGTCCAATCTGAAATTCTGGGCCCCCAATTAGGATCTATCAAAACTTCAGGTTCAGATGAAATGATATCAGTTTTATTTAAACTTTTATAAGCTTGAAATGTTTCCAGTTACTTCTGGTAAAACATATTTTCTTATCTTGTAAGATTACCTCAGCGCTGCATCTGTTATGCTTTGGCAGCCCCGGAGACTCAATGATTTCAGGAACCCTCCGCATCGCTTGGATATGTTCTCAACCACCAAGCCCTACAAACATAGTGAGGATATAGATTACATACTCTACAAACATAGTGAGGATACAGATTACATAATCTACAAACACAGAGAGGATATAGATTACATACTGTACAAGTATAGTGAAGATACAGATAACATAATCTACATAGGGAGGATACAGATTACACACACTAAAAACATAGTGAGGATACAGATTACATACTATACAAACATAGTGATGAGACAGATTACATACTATACAAACATAGTGAGGATACAGATAACATACTATACAAACATAGTGAGGATATAGATTAAATACTCTACAAAGTGAGGACACAGGTCACATACTATACAAACATAGGGAGGATACAGATTACATACTATACAAACATAGTGAGGATACAGATTACATACTCTACAAACATAGTGAGGATACAGATTACATACTATAAAAACATAGTGAGGACACAGATTACATACTATACAAACATAGTGAGGATACAGATTACATACTATACAAACATAGTGAGGACACAGATTACATACTATACAAACATTGTGAGGATATTGATTACATACGCTACAAACAAAGTGAGGACACAGGTTACATACTATACAAACATAGTGAGGATACAGATTACATACTATACAAACATAGTGAGGACACAGATTACATACTTTACAAACATAGTGAGGATACAGATTACATACTCTACAAACATAATGATGAGAAAAATGACATAATCTACAAACAGTGTGAGGATACTGATTACATAACCTTGAAACATAGCAAGGGTACGGAATATATCATTTATAACATAGCGAAAATACTGATTAAAGACATAGTGAGGGTGATTTTATATTCCATATTGCATCAAAAAAGTAATGATACAGATTTCATACACCATTTACTGGAATAAATGCACTTATTTTAGACATATTCTGTTGCTAAAACTCATCTTGAACTTGATTTTTAGTTTGAGCATGTTTTTTAAAGAACAAATGTAACAACCATATCCTTTTGAGTGCATCATGAATGTTTCATCAGATCAAATTTATGATCTTAATCATAAAGAGCTTCAGGCAAAACACTGTCTTACAACAACCCAAAGAATCAATAAACAAATCCTTACTCAAAGTCAGAATCGGCTTATTGCTGGACTTGGTATACAAATACGAAATTATGGCAAAGCCATTGGGAGAAAGCATATTCTTCTCACTGATGTGTTTCATGGTGGTAAACAAACATGACAAAAATATTTATTGTGTTCCTAACTAATTCATGATGTTTTATAATTACTAGTTTATCCTTCAGGACAATCACTGTATGTTTCCCAAGTAAGATACTAATTGTGTAGTCTCTGTCAGATAGACTCTTGTTGTCTGCACACATACTTCAGCATCTTGGTGAGCAAGACTATTTGTTGCCAAGTCCGCCATGTTATCTTTTGGGCTTGCTTTGCAAATTACAGTCACTTTTATATATAAAGACTAAAATCCTCCATAGTGTGCAAACAGAAGAAATCAGATGGATAACAAATGATACATCTACTGCACTGCACAAGTAAGCTTTAAGACACAAGATGAGTTACAGAATTTTTCTCTTTCTTATTTTCGGAATATTTTACATGGAATCCATGATGACATAATATCACATTCACATGGTCTCACACTCACTGACGACGATGACGACGACGACATCGTCGTCGTCATCATCGTCACCATCATCATCATCATCATCATCACAACTGAATCCTATGTCATCACTATCATCATCATCATCATCATCATCATCATCATCATCATCATCATCATCATCATCATCATCATCAACTTCGTCATCATTAAATTCATCATCATCATCATCATCATTAAAGTCGTCGTCATCATCATCATCATCATCATCCATACATCAACTTTAATCATCATAACCAAAGGGCTTAAAGTACATGATGTCTGTTAAAGAATTGTCATCATCTTAATTGAAAACTTTTGACAAAATCAAACTAATAGTGAACCTGGATACAGAACACATAACCTGCGTTGATTTTAGGAAATAAACTCAAATGTCAGAATACCTACCACAATGTCCCTTTGGAATTCAAACAGGTCGACTCTTTGCCAGTTACTGCCATCGAGGGCCAGGACATTCCAGAACTATATAAATATAATTGTTATTGCACAAATAAGAAATGTAGTACACAACAATATCTCAAATGCTTGATAAACATATATCTAAGAGTTATCATGACCCTGACTCAGAGACAAAAAACTGTCTTTTTGCTCAAGTTTAGTTTACTGTTGTTTTACATTATATTGACAGTCAGGGTCATTTAAGGATGTGCCAGGTTTAGGTAGTTCCCAGGAAAAAAAAACACAGACATGGGCTATTTCCTGGCAACTGCCCTACATAAACCTAAGACTCCCGACCTGGAAGTGAATTCAAAGGAGTCAGAATGACTAGTGATAGAGATGGTCACACAACTTATCCCCTTGACCACTGCATGCTTTTACTTAAGCAACCATCAGATAACAAATTTCTAGCTTTGAAAAAATTAAATATAACATCCGATAATTTTTTTTTTTTTCCTCATTCATTAGTTGGTTTTTTTTGTAGTATGATAACTTCTGTTTTTTTATGGTTGATGATTGTTTGTGACAGTATAACAAGACTTTGTTTGTGACAGTATAACAAGGATTTGTTTCTGACAGTATAACAAGGCTTTATTTGTGGCAGTATAAAAAGGCTTTAGTTGTGACAGTATAACAAGACTTTGTTTCTGACAGTATAACACGGCTTTATTTGTGGCAGTATAACAAGGCTTTATTTGTGGCAGTATAACAAGGCTTTATTTGTGACAGTATAACAAGACTTTGTTTCTGACAGTATAACAAGGCTTTATTTGTGGCAGTATAACAAGGCTTTATTTGTGGCAGTATAACAAGGCTTTATTTGTGGCAGTATAACAAGGCTTTATTTGTGACAGTATAACAAGGCTTTGTTTCTGACAGTATAACAAGGCTTTATTTGTGGCAGTATAACAAGGCTTTATTTGTGGCAGTATAACAAGGCTTTATTTGTGGCAGTATAACATTGCTTTGTTTATGACAGCTTACATGGCTTTAAGCATCACAGAAAACATTTCATTTTTGAGGTGGTATAACAAAATACTTTGCTGCTTTTCGAAACTAAACTAAGTCCAACAATTGTTTAAGGAAACATAAAATGGATACATTTACTGGCTGTTGATCAGGATGTCATGTGTTAATAAAAAATATATTTTGAACTGCAATATAGAAAGATTTCATTCAAACACTTAATTATGGTCTGATGTTTTCATGAAAAATGATAATATGCTTGTGATGTTATTCTACCAGCTATCAAAGAAGTTGAAAATCACAGTTAGGACTAAATACTTTTCCTGCATTAAAATCACTTTTAGGACTTAATACTTTTCCTGCATTAAAATCACAGTTAGGACTAAATACTTTTCCTGCATTAAAATCACTTTTAGGACTTAATACTTTTCCTGCATTAAAATCACAGTTAGGACTAAATACTTTTCCTGCATTAAAATCACTTTTAGGACTTAATACTTTTCCTGCATTAAAATCACAGTTAGGACTAAATACTTTTCCTGCATTAAAATCACAGTTAGGACTAAATACTTTTCCTGCATTAAAATCACTTTTAGGACTTAATACTTTTCCTGCATTAAAATCACAGTTTGGACTAAATACTTTTCCTGCATTAAAATCACTTTTAGGACTTAATACTTTTCCTGCATTAAAATCACAGTTAGGACTAAATACTTTTCCTGCATTAAAATCACAGTTAGGACTAAATACTTTTCCTGCATTAAAATCACTTTTAGGACTTAATACTTCTCCTGCATTAAAATCACAGTTTGGACTAAATACTTTTCCTGCATTAAAATCACTTTTAGGACTAAATACTTTTCCTGCATTAAAATCACAGTTAGGACTAAATACTTTTCCTGCATTAAAATCACAGTTAGGACTAAATACTTTTCCTGCATTAAAATCACAGTTAGGACTAAATACTTTTCCTGCATTAAAATCACTTTTAGGACTTAATACTTTTCCTGCATTAAAATCACAGTTAGGACTAACTTTTCCTGCATTAAAATCACAGTTAGGACTAAATACTTTTCCTGCATTAAAATCACTTTTAGGACTAAATACTTTTCCTGCATTAAAATCACAGTTAGGACTAAATACTTTTCCTGCATTAAAATCACAGTTAGGACTAAATACTTTTCCTGCATTAAAATCACAGTTAGGACTAAATACTTTTCCTGCATTAAAATCACAGTTAGGACTAAATACTTTTCCTGCATTAAAATCACAGTTAGGACTAAATACTTTTCCTGCATTAAAATCACAGTTAGGACTAAATACTTTTCCTGCATTAAAATCACAGTTAGGACTAAATACTTTTCCTGCATTAAAATCACTTTTAGGACTTAATACTTTTCCTGCATTAAAATCACAGTTAGGACTTAATACTTTTCCTGCATTAAAGTCACTGTTAGAGCTAAATACTTTTCCTGCATTAAAATCACTTTTAGGACTTAATACTTTTCCTGCATTAAAATCACAGTTAGGACTAAATACTTTTCCTGCATTAAAGTCACTGTTAGAGCTAAATACTTTTCCTGCATTAAAATCACAGTTAGGACTAAATACTTTTCCTGCATTAAAATCACAGTTAGGACTAAATACTTTTCCTGCATTAAAATCACAGTTAGGACTAAATACTTTTCCTGCATTAAAGTCACTGTTAGAGCTAAATACTTTTCTTGCATTAAAATCACAGTTAGGACTAAATACTTTTCCTGCATTAAAGTCACTGTTAGAGCTAAATACTTTTCCTGCATTAAAGTCACTGTTAGAGCTAAATACTTTTCCTGCATTAAAATCACAGTTAGGACTAAATACTTTTCCTGCATTAAAATCACTTTTAGGACTAAATACTTTTCCTGCATTAAAATCACAGTTAGGACTAAATACTTTTCCTGCATTAAAATCACTTTTAGAGCTAAATACTTTTCCTGCATTAAAGTCACTGTTAGAGCTAAATACTTTTCCTGCATTAAAATCACAGTTAGGACTAAATACTTTTCCTGCATTAAAATCACTTTTAGGACTAAATACTTTTCCTGCATTAAAATCACAGTTAGGACTAAATACTTTTCCTGCATTAAAATCACAGTTAGGACTAAATACTTTTCCTGCATTAAAATCACTTTTAGGACTAAATACTTTTCCTGCATTAAAGTCACTGTTAGAGCTAAATACTTTTCCTGCATTAAAGTCACTGTTAGAGCTAAATACTTTTCCTGCATTAAAGTCACTGTTAGAGCTAAATACTTTTCCTGCATTAAAGTCAAATACTTTTCCTGCATTAAAGTCACTGTTAGAGCTAAATACTTTTCCTGCATTAAAACTGTTAGAGCTAAATACTTTTCCTGCATTAAAATCACAGTTAGGACTAAATACTTTTCCTGCATTAAAATCACAGTTAGGACTAAATACTTTTCCTGCATTAAAATCACAGTTAGGACTAAATACTTTTCCTGCATTAAAATCACAGTTAGGACTAAATACTTTTCCTGCATTAAAATCACAGTTAGGACTAAATACTTTTCCTGCATTAAAGTCACTGTTAGAGCTAAATACTTTTCCTGCATTAAAGTCACTGTTAGAGCTAAATACTTTTCCTGCATTACAGGACAGCAGGTTGAAGATTCTGATAAAATTTGTCACCGACTTACCCTTGCTACTTGGGCACATCGACATAATGAGACGACATCTAGAAATGAAAATATCCTGAAAGATGAAAACAATTTATTAATCTCTATCTTTGTTTGAAAGAAAATGAAAGTACATATTTTAAAACACTTAACATATAATAAGGCAAAAAGAAAGTTTAGAAAATAAGAAGAAAACATGAACACTACCATACCTGTCCCCCATCATCCTCTTGATGCTCTGCCTGCTACTTCTTAGGATATAAATACATCTAATTAAATACTAATTCCATATCCTGCCCTAAGGCATGCTCTAACACCACTGAGCAGGACGACACTTCGTTTTAGCTCCTAAACCTAGGCCTGCATTTATAGGAGATGTCCCTTCCCTTAAAACCCATGCTTAGTCAGGAAAAGAGCCAATATCAAACACATTGAAAGAAACACAACTCTCCCCAGCCTACTTTATCCAAAAATACCACATGCATAGGAGAATTATCTAAAAATAGAGCTTCTTCTTTTCCCTTAAAACTTATGCATGTATAGGAGAAATGGCCCTTCTCTAGAAACCTATATGTAGCCAGGAGAAGGGCCTTCTCTTAACTTAGATCTCAAACACTAAAAAAGAAAGAAAACTCAAAAACATCCTAAAAGCCCACATATATAGGAGAATCGGGTCAAAAGCAGTTCCTCCTATGTCCTTAAAACCCAAGAAAGCAGTCTCACCCTAAAAACCTAGATGTAAAGAAGAATGGCCTACCATACACCCTTAATCCTTATTTGAATAGATGACCCTACTTTCTGAATATCGTACAGATTCTTCATTTCAGTATTCCTCACCCCTGACAACCCCGCTTAGTTTTTATAAAAGCATTGCATCCTCAGACCTCACTTCATAATTTTTTGACTATTTTATCTCTCACATCATTCACTGGCATATCTTACTACCACAGCAGTACTGTTACATATCATAACTGTTCATACATATCAATTATTGTGACCAAATTATTTGATACCTTAATAATAACTCTTTTGGCAGCTTTTTATTTATAGTAGCATCATCATCTGCGATTCCTACAGGTGTCACGGGTATGGACTGTAAATAGATAAACACCAGTAAAAAGGTATATATATATCAGCATGTAAACACAATAAAGGTCAATAAGTACAAAAAATCCACACAGATTGTGTCACTCATCAGTTGTTCAATAATGTTTGTGAACACATCATCTATCTGCTATGATTATGTTAAGTGATTTTTATATGGTTTTATTTATTTTGATTCTGTGATACCTAAACACTTTTTTCCTTATAATTTTGAGGAGACAATTACTAGGAAATTTTGTGTGATGTAGATCAGAGAAAAGTCTACGAGAAATGTCTAGATTCTTGAACTCAAGTACAAGTGCATACCGCCAAAAAACCACTGCTGTAACTGAAGCTAGGTCTGTGTTTCCCTTTTGCTAATTTGTTGTGAATCCAGTCTTATCAGATTAGATCATGTTTTGTTCAATAACAATGTAATCATGTAGCTGAGATGAACTGATGATAATGTAAAATACCAGGGCAGATTAAACAAAACAATAGTTTTTATCTAATGATAAGACAATGTCTGATAATACAGCCACCTATGTATACTACTGTAATTAATCAACTGAACTAAATTAGTTAATAATGGCACTTCCCATTTATTGAGAAATAATGTGATGTCCCCCTTTGCTTACTGCAGGATATTGTGACGTGTATGTTGAAGGAGATTATGTCTCTGATGACATAAATGAAGTTATGGTGACAAGTCTGATGGAACAGACAGAACAATAGCACAAGATCATTTGGACTTAAGGGAGTCGTCTTAGGGATAACTCAAAGCAACTACATCTAAAACCTTCATTATGCTTTTAAAATTTTTTATAAAGCAAGTCCTGAACATGAATTCGTAAATTTTCATGAATCCCAATACAAAGAGGTAGTAGGGTTTCAAAATTTATGCAAGTCCCGCAGAAAAAGTAGGCGTCCAACTTTTTTTTATGTTATATGAACTTCTATTAATATTTAAATATAATCGATCATCAGCACAACACTAATTAAAATCAAGCAAGAATAAAGTTGAAATATCTTTGCTCTCAAAATGACACCAATCTTTTGAAAGATTCCTTCTTTTTACCATCAGAGGTTTGCTAAAAGTTGGCAGAGGTAATTTATCAAATTATCAAATGTGTTTTTTGTGTTCATGCCCGGATTATTGAAATGAAAAACCAAATCTGTGCCTACCTATGGACTTTTAAACAAAGTTATTCTAGCTTTTTCAAAGATTTCAGCCTTTTAGATCTGTGTTAATAAGTGGAGAGCATGGCCATCCAAGTAAATGACAAATCTGAAAGCCCTTAACAGTAAGTCAATTATGCAATTTATATAACAACCTAGTATGAATCACCACAGTTACTTCAAGGATGGTATCCAGTATATTCTCACTTATGAATAATGTCCAACTTTATAAGGCATCTTTCTCATATCAACCTCTGTATGTGAACACTATTGCTCCATTGATTAATCAATTCTCAGTCATTAGTAATAATTGACCATTCCGCAAAATTGATGTCAAGCATTAAATGTAAACTTATTTAGTTCTATATAAGTTAAATATCAGCCACTAATCCTCCACAAATATTAAGTCTCGACCTCGGTATAATCGCACTAATTTTCTCCTTTGTGTACGATGCCATGTGCCCAGTACACAATAAAGATTCCTACAGTACCAGGAGCAAGATATTTTAATCACGATGTACTACACGTATGGCAAAACAGCAGTACCAAACATATAACTCTAGATCTGTTTCTTTTGATATGTCAAAAGAGACACGAGGTTGTGAGCTGATCTCACTTCGAGCATCTTCCTGTCAAAATGCCTACATCCGATCAGCTGAGAGATGACAGTCCGAGAGGAAGAAACATAACAATACGGGTTTCTCGCCTATGTTCCAACATTACGACTGATTTTCATATCCTAAACTCACCTCTGTCCTGCTATGATTGTGGTGGTTGAAATTGTTGTAGTGATTCATACTGATAATGCATCTAGAAGTCGAATGTCGTCATTTTTTCACTCAGAATCAATTCATTGAACAAAAGAAAAATAATAACACGAATGGCCATTCCTACTAGCTCAGCAAAACTAAACCTGATTGGTCAATCTTTGTGACGTAATTTCTTGCCCTTGACAGGTATGCTAAATTAGCGATAACGTACAAAGACATTTACAAAGAGGAAGTGGTGCATATCTTTCATTTTACGGTGATTTTCATGAATGGAAAAGTTATCAATCGCCAAATGAATAACACCATCAAATCAACGGAAATGCAATCCCGTCAATCTATTTGTTGACATCCTGTCATCATCCAATGAAAACCACCGTAACAAATGGCTGTGATTCGCACTGCCAATGTTTTGGTTTTTGTATGACGTCATCCGACATGTCCATTTGTTTATGTTTTATTCACATATTAGATTCGACCCCTGCAAAAACTGCATGAAATCAGTTTTGTAAAACATAACCCTATTTTTGTAAATGTTTATTTTACGTAGTCTTATCAATATTATAAAAGAATGTATAACATATCGTGTTTGCCTATACCAAGCCCAAGGAATCGCGGGTCTCATCAAGAAAATGATATATACACATTAAAAAATATATCATTTCTGGTAATGAGATAATCTATTAAATGGCCAAGCATATGACTTTCCGTCTATCGGGTTCGAACTGCATCCATGTTCTTACCATTTTTTATCATCACTTACTTACGTATAATTTTGTACATGAAAACAATTTTTCAAAATTGTTAACTCTGTGACGTTTTATTTTATTTCAGAGTTTCTGTTAAAGACTGATTAATGAATGTGCTTAGTCCACTAACACCGTAGTCATACGGATCAAAACATAATTTGGCTCCTATCGTTATTTTCCATTTACTATTTCCGTTCAATTTATCGTGTCGGAAACATTTTCAGACAAATATTTCTAAACTGATGTTATCTTGAAGAAATAAGGGAGTTGCAAGAGAGATGGAACAGTCGCAGATATAATTTAATGGTTTAGGAGATTTATATGCAATGTCTATATTTAAAAAGGACTGCATGCGACGTCTTGTGGTTGAAATTGAAGTGTCGTAAAAGAAGCGAACTGGTTTCCGGTAACAAAACAGCTTCGTATTTTTAGGTAAGAATTTTTGTTAAGAATATATGCAATATTGTTGTCTTTCTGTTCAAAATATTGTCAACTAATTACCGTATATCAAATAAGTATGAAATGAACATATATGTGTTGGTATGCATTCATGCCAACTCGATCAGTGTTTGTTTTGCCATGTTCCGATTCGGCCAAGGCCGAACATCTGAGAGTTAGCACTGATGGCATGGCCTCGCCTCGAATACTATAGTTATCTAATCGATTTCTCCTATCAGAGTCATGGCATTTTTTAATACGTTGGTTTGAAATTAATCTTGTAATGTAACTGATATTACTTTTATACATGTTGTTATTTCATAAAATTTGTAACTACAGTGTTGTTGACTTGTTGATCTCGATTCGATGGGGAGATAATTCAATAAAGAATACATGCATACAGGCTTTTTAACTACGAAATAAGTATTTCATTAGCTACATGATTTAATTCCTGAATTTAATTTAAATTTCCAATTCATTTGTAGTGATAATTTCATCGCATAGGATTACATAAAAATGTTTTAATTTGGGCTCAACATAATGTGAAATTCCATTTTATCAGTCAAGGGAGATAACTTAGCGTTTCACGTACAACCTTTTTTTCAAAAAAATAATAATTCATTCCAACATGAACTTGCTTTAAGAAACATTTTGCAACTGTTATGTGCATGTCAATTGGATTTTCATGATTTCAAAAATTTACTTTCAGATCAGTTTAAGGAGAATATTCACTGCAATGGAAGATGAATTAGACAAGGTAAATGTTATCATTGCATGTTCTTGTAGTGGTAATGAGTGATAAGAAGAACAGGTCATCTTATAGTTGGTTGCAAATAGTTGTTGGTGTTATTAGGTGTTACATAAAAAAAAATTCATTCTTTAGATGTTGATCCAGTAAATACCTACTAAAAATTAGTAACATACCATTCTAAACAGAGTGAAAAACAAACCTTTATTTTCCCATACAGTTGTGTTTATTTTGATCAAAGAAATGAAGATATGATAACTCATTCTCTCATGTTCTTTATTTGAATGTACAAATTGACAGGTACAAAGAATTACAAAGAGAAAGAGAGCTGTTTACTGAACATAGAAAGGTAAGACAACAGAAATAGATATTCAGATGTTTAATACAGCATTAAGTATCTGCAATTTCTGTATCAATATTATTATCAGTCTTATAATCAGTGAACACTGAGAAGGTTGATAGATTTGTAGTTGATTGTATTCATGCTTAAAAATGCTGGTAATCAATAATCCATGTGTCTGTATTACTTTTTCATATCTCAAAATCTGAAAAAGTATTTAACCAAATTACATAAAAACCCATTTGTAAGTTATCATCATGATTGGAATTATTATAATTAAATGATTTACAGTTCACTTCTGCTATATCTCATACACTATTTGGTAATGTGTTGTCTAATTTTTAAGAACTGATGGATGATAAAGCCTGAACAAGTCCTTTCAATGGAAAGGTTTTTGATACCTTAGCTGATATTGTCTTTTTCCATATATTTCAGTAGCTGTTTCTCGGCCAACATTGACCAAATGTCTTTCAGCTGGACAACAGTAGAACGAGACAGCCTTGGTACCCAAGGTGGTAAGCGAACAAAGATGTCTCACCCAATAACAAGCTGGGACATCAATGACTCTTTGGCTGCTGACTTTGATGGCTCCCTCTCAGGTCTAGGCACAGAGCTTGGTACAGGGACATACAATATGAGGTACACTTGTGTAGTTAACTTGTGTCATTTTTCATTACCAGTCCAGTTGGGGTGCTTGACAGCATTTTTTTTTTTTTTTTTTGCAAACATGGATTGTTTTTCAGTTTAAATGAATTAGAAAGGAAAAACTACTGTTTTCTTCTAAATTTGCTTTGTTTTGTTTCCATAAAGGACCATGTACCATATTTTTGTATTACACAGGAAAATGTCTCGTCCTTTAATATGTTATACAGCTAGGAAGGGAGTACTCAAAATCTTGTCTCGTGTAATAAACCACTGGGAAGGGAATACCCCTTTAGACACTTGTTCACTACAACAGGAAATCAAGAATACAATATTTATCAAGCAGTAAGCCCATATATGAGGCACAATGGTCTAGTGATAGGATCTTAGACTGGTGATCCAAGTGTTTGACTCCTGGCACAGATGCAATATGGTATTCTTGGACAAGGTACTTCACTCTCATCCATTCAACTCAGTTGAAGATCAGTAAGGGTTGTGCAGTGCTCGGACTGCTGTTTACATGGTGCAAGTACTGAATGGCAGCTTTGCCAGTATGGTATTCACTGAATAGAGAAAAATTATGGCTAGTAGCAACAACCGTGGGTGATAATTTGTGAACCGCTTTGAAACAGCTTTACTGCTGTGATAAAGTGGTATATAAGAATATCAAATTATTATTGTTACTTCAATGTTTAATGCATGAAATCTGCATTTTTGAATAAAAGATCTTCAAAGTAATATTAGGATACAAATATAAAATATTGATATATATATACTGGCAGAAAACAGAAATGCAAGTTTATTTTCGATAATTATTATTTTACATGATTCGTTGGTGATTAGTTCATTGTTGGAGTTTCTCAATTATTTCGTTATTACTGAATACATTTTAATGATGTTTGTTGTCCTATCACAGACAGCATTTGTGTGAATAGCATTAAAACAAGGATACCCTACACCGGTTCCTGATCCAAATCAGTAGTGTGTGTACCCACCCCTGGCTTTAGTTGCTGGTCTTACTCTCCTTAATATTGACCCTATCAAGGTGTTTATTGTCCTTTGATGGATTTTATTCAATTCCTGAATAAGGGCTTGCGTGAGTTGAGTGCCATAATATAGGACGTTGATGCACTTTTTAACCCTCCTGTCCAGCTCATCCCAAAAATGCTTAATTGGTATGGTGGTCAATCAAGGACTAGGACATTGTTTTGAACCAGAAAGTCATGACAAACCATAGCATCATTGGGCCCTGTGTTGTTCTGCTGCATTGTTGATGGATAAGAGGAAGGATGTGTGGTCTCAAGACCTGATCTGGATAATGTAGCTACTGTGAGATTGCCGTGGATAATCATGAGAGTTATCGTCACGCCTTGAGATATTCATGCTCATACCACAACAGACCCTTCCAGAGTCTGTCCCTATCAATCACACAGGCGTCAGAATATTGCTCACCATGACATCAATAGATATGTTGTCGTTCATCTGACCTGTAAAGGATGATGCAAGACTGGTCAGTGAATAACACACATCTCCATGAAATGAAAAATCCTGCAACTAATTCCAAATTGATCATGGATACACTGGCCAACCATGAGTGCCGACAACTTGGTGTGTAATCTCCGTCGCTGTCTTGAATCACTTACAGAGGTGCGAGAGATATATCACTCTATCTTTACATAGCGATGTTATGCATGGGCACTACTCTTGGGAAGGTCACCAAATTTCCCTTTGGCTCTGAGGCGCCCAACTAAACAGGATATTGTTGTCTCGTACACCAAATTGATGGGCTATATGGCATTACAAATGTCCCTGCATTACCAGAGTAATGGCCCTGCCCCTATCAACTTCACTCAATGGCTGTATTACGCTCTACAAGTGCTTTGAGAAGAAATTTTGTGTAGCTGATTTGTACTGTTCTAATGTTCAATTTGTAATGATTTACCAACATATTTGGTGCAGGTATACCCTTTCTTGAAAAATCTGCTGAAAGCATGCTGCATCGTGCAGGGTCACAGTCAGTTGAATTTTAACTGATAAACATATTCATGGTGAACAGAGGAAGCTCAGTGTCAAATTTAATTAAATTTTGTCTATGTGTCTAAAGGTTATATTACAAAAACCAAACTTACGTTTCTTTTTTCCACTGGTATTTATTGCTAAATACAACTTCTGGTGATGTCAGTTGGAAACTACGTTCAGATGAATTAGATTCTGTAACTTTCATCATACTATCAGTTAGTTTACATTTTTGACAAGATATAGAACTATACAGCTATGGCACCATGATTTTATTGCTTGTTTGCTCCACATTACATGAACAGTTAGCCCATAAAGAATCCACACACATACTTGCTACTCAAGAAAAAGATAGTCGATAAGTATCTGGTGTTTTCAAGGTTCCTTGGTTAAAACTATACAATTAGGGCACCATGAAAGTATTAACTGTTTACTCCATTATACATTAGCAACTTATCTATAAATAATCTGCTATGCAGCTTGTTCCTTATCGATAAAAATCTAGTATTTTCAATAGAGATTAAAATGCAAGTGTCAACAAAATGGTGACTAATGTACAGGCAGACAATTTGAATAGGGAATTAATAGTGTTTATTTTGGCATGTAAACATTCTGCAATGTCCACATGTGGTTAGATCATCTAATTTGGTCAAGATGTACTCAATTGTTGTATAGTCAGGACAGTCAGCAACATAAAAACTGATATTATATAAACACTTATTTAATGATTGATAAGCCCATGCCTGATTATAAGTCCATCAACACCTATTGTTGTTACAAAAGAAACCCAAATAAATGCTTTACAATGATCTTGTAATGATATAACAACAATGATTCTCTGACAATGTCGACTTTTCAGTGAGGCACTGCTGGCTCTACCGGTTTTCAAGCAGGAAAATTTAGATAATGGGTAATTATGATTTTTACAATTTGATACTTCCCTATCAAATACGGGAATTTGTCATGTTCTTAATCATCATCATTTGTATCATGACTCTTTATTGTTGTTTATCAGTTTTGAAAGTGTGTGTTTAACATATTATTAAGTACTGTAATTTCTTAACAGTAAACTGCCAGATAAAAGTCCTTCATTGTGTTGATATCTGGAAATCTTTGTCAAATTCCAAGAAGTATGTCTTGAAATCATTAATGAGTGAAATTAGTATATAATTGTTTCTTTGTACCCTTCAGTCAATCTCTTCTTACTTCAGTTCATCACAGCAGAAAACTCGTGTTGAAGATATCTCCTTTATTCAGACTCTTAACATACTAGGTCTTATCATTCCATTATTGTGTCAAAATGCCATCCTCTGTATCCACTAACATTTTGATGGTAACTTTATCAAAATTTATAAGCTAGATGTGATACGTGGGTGATCTGGAATTAAAAGTTTCTGTTAAATAGAAGTAGACAGACTAATCTCTAATATATGTAATGATGCATTTTGTTTGCCATAGATCAAGAAAGTGTAGTAAGAAAATCATTCTGTGTGTATTTCCAGATTTCAGTACATCTTAGGAGCAGCAACGTCTCCAGCTGTTAAAATTAATGAAGAAACTCTCACTTATCTTAATCAGGGTAAGTCTTTCTGAGTTAAATAACACCATTTCTTTGTACTCACTCAATACATTTTTTAATGCTTAGTGGAGTTACCACTTCATAGTTTTACAGAGTTAATGAATTTTAATTATAAAGCACAAATCTATAAAGATTATGCTCAAGGTTACACATTCCCCTGGAGACTGAAGAAGTATCTACCTGGGTATGCTTCATTACTGTGAATTAGCAACTTAAGGATGTATGTTACATCACTGTGACATGGCAACTTAAGGATGTATGTTACATTACTGTGAATTAGCAACTTAAGGATGTATGTTACATCACTGTGACATGGCAACTTAAGGATGTATGTTACATTACTGTGAATTAGCAACTTAAGGATGTATGTTACATCACTGTGACATGGCAACTTAAGGATGTATGTTACATTACTGTGAATTAGCAACTTAAGGATGTATGTTACATCACTGTGACATGGCAACTTAAGGATGTATGTTACATTACTGTGAATTAGCAACTTAAGGATGTATGTTACATCACTGTGACATGGAGACTTAAGGATGTATGTTACATCACTGTGACATGGAGACTTAAGGATGTATGTTACATCACTGTGACATAGCAACTTAAGGATGTATGTTACATCACTGTGACATGGAGACTTAAGGATGTATGCTACCTTACTGTGACATGGAGACTTAAGGATGTATGTTACATCACTGTGACATGGAGACTTAAGGATGTATGTTACATCACTGTGACATGGAGACTTAAGGATGTATGCTACCTTACTGTGACATGGAGACTTAAGGATGTATGTTACATCACTGTGACATGGAGACTTAAGGATGTATGTTACATCACTGTGACATGGAGACTTAAGGATGTATGCTACCTTACTGTGACATGGAGACTTAAGGATGTATGTTACATCACTGTGACATGGAGACTTAAGGATGTATGTTACATCACTGTGACATGGAGACTTAAGGATGTATGCTACCTTACTGTGACATGGAGACTTAAGGATGTATGCTACATCACTGTGACATGGAGACTTAAGGATGTATGTTACATCACTGTGACATGGAGACTTAAGGATGTATGCTATGTTGTTGTGACAAGTAAATTTAAGGATGTCTGCTATGTTATTGTGACATGTAAACTTAAGGATGTATGCTTCGTTTTTGTGACATGGAGCCGTAAGAATGTATGTATCCTTATTATGACTTGTCTGCTGAAAAGCTGAAAGGCAGCAATAGTGGAGGTAAAGCCTGCTAAATAAATCACTAAGTGTGACATGGAGATTGAATGATGTATATCTTAATACAACCTGTAATTTTTTTTAAAGAAAGAGAGAAAAAGATTGTTAATAGAAAAAAGGCAGATGAGTTGATGTTATTGATGATTTAAGCTTTGAAATATTCAGAAAGATATTTGGATCAAGATTTGAGCTTATGAGAAATTTCTAATTTTAATTATGTAAATGCTAGCAAATTTTGGAGCAAGATCATTGAATTTTATTTTTGCCAAGATTATCTGCAAAACAGTAATTAACCTAGATCATGATAGCATATATAAGTAACAGATAGATAATAGCAAGTTGCTTGTGTCTGTATTGCTCTGTTTTGGACCGTTTTTGTTTTACAGGTCAGTCATACGAGATTAAACTGAAGAAGCTTGGTGACTTGTCAGACATGCAGGGAAAATGTCTCAGGGTGAGTAATGAATTCAATGCCAAAGTTAGTTGTGATCTCAAGGTCAAAGTGAGGGACCTCAAGGTCTGGGTGAGTGGTTACTGAAATGCAAATTGGAGCACTAAATTCAAGGTCAGAGTGAAAAATGACTTTAAGGTCAGTTTGAGTATTGATCTCACAGCTAGTGTTAGTAGGGACATCAAGGTCAGTGTGAGTAGAGAATTAATGGTGACCTCTAGATGAGCTGAGTAGGGAATTCAAAGTCAGTGTGAGTAGAGAATTAGTGGCATAGTAGGTCAGTGTGAGGAGGGACCTCAAGGTCAGTGTTAGTAGTGAACCAGGTCAGTGTGAGGAGTGACCTCAAGGTTAGGGTTAATAAAGTTATCTAAAGGTCAGGTTTAGTAAGGAGTTCAAGGTAAGAGTTAGTAGTGACCTTGTGTAACCATAGACAAGCTTGACAATGCAACTGTGGTGTAGAATGACACAAAGTCCAATGTACAATATATACTATGTTTATTCTATGTACACATATTTTTAGTATTTTGCAACTATATATGAAATACGCGCATCTAACGGACATTCATTCATTTTAAAATAGTACGCTAATTATACAGCCACTTCCGGTGAATAGACACTCGGTGAATAGACACTGAGTACAATGAAGCATCAGAAATCCCCGGTCAAACTTCCTTTCATGAGGCTGGTACTGGATCACTGAATCCTAAATAAGAATTGCTTACACTAGCAGCACGACCCAAAGATGTCCACACAGTCAGGATCACACAGCATTTTGGGTACATGTCCATACTGAGGTCATACAGAACACAGTCAAGATCATATGACATATCTGGTACATGTCCATACAGTGGTCCCACAGAACACAGTCAGGATCACACAGCATTTTGGGTACATGTCCATACCGTGGTCACACAGTCAGGATCATATGACATATCGGATACATATCTATACAGTGGTCACACAGTCAGGATCATACAGCATTTTGGGTACATGTCCATACTGAGGTCATACAGAACACAGTCAAGATCATATGACATATCTGGTACATGTCCATACTGAGGTCATACAGAACACAGTCAAGATCATATGACATATCTGGTACATGTCCATACTGAGGTCATACAGAACACAGTCAAGATCATATGACATATCTGGTACATGTCCATACTGAGGTCATACAGAACACAGTCAAGATCATATGACATATCGGATACATATCTATACAGTGGTCACACAGTCAGGATCATACAGCATTTTGGGTACATGTCCATACTGAGGTCATACAGAACACAGTCAAGATCATATGACATATCTGGTACATATCCATACTGAGGTCATACAGAACACAGTCAAGATCATATGACATATCTGGTACATGTCCATACTGAGGTCATACAGAACACAGTCAAGATCATATGACATATCTGGTACATGTCCATACTGAGGTCATACAGAACACAGTCAAGATCATATGACATATCTGGTACATGTCCATACTGAGGTCACACAGTCAGGATCATACAGCATTTTGGGTACATGTCCATACTGAGGTCATACAGAACACAGTCAAGATCATATGACATATCTGGTACATGTCCATACTGAGGTCATACAGAACACAGTCAAGATCATATGACATATCTGGTACATGTCCATACTGAGGTCATACAGAACACAGTCAAGATCATATGACATATCTGGTACATGTCCATACCGTGGTCTCACAGTCAGGATCATTCAGCATTTTGGGTACATGTCCATACTGAGGTCATACAGAACACAGTCAAGATCATATGACATATCTGGTACATGTCCATACTGAGGTCATACAGAACACAGTCAAGATCATATGACATATCTGGTACATGTCCATACTGAGGTCATACAGAACACAGTCAAGATCATATGACATATCTGGTACATGTCCATACTGAGGTCACACAGTCAGGATCATACAGCATTTTGGGTACATGTCCATACTGAGGTCATACAGAACACAGTCAAGATCATATGACATATCTGGTACATGTCCATACTGAGGTCATACAGAACACAGTCAAGATCATATGACATATCTGGTACATGTCCATACTGAGGTCATACAGAACACAGTCAAGATCATATGACATATCTGGTACATGTCCATACTGAGGTCATACAGAACACAGTCAAGATCATATGACATATCGGATACATATCTATACAGTGGTCACACAGTCAGGATCATACAGCATTTCAGGTACAATGAGACATGTAGATACATGTATGTTCATAAAGATAAGTACAATACTGAAACATTGGCAAAATCTAGATACATGGTTATCTCCGCCCAAACAATATTTCATATGTGTGACTCACCATAATCTGTAGTTTGTGCTTGCTTCTCTATGGTGTCATATGGTATGGTATGGCTACCTGTCGCTAATCTGTCTATCCTAAGACTAAACCGTAAACGGATGAGAATTCCATCTTGGTAATTCATTCAAAATATTTACAAAACAACAAAAACATATTTGACAATGTAGAACTATGAAAATATATGTGTGACCATGACACCTTGAGGTCAGGGTTAGTAGTTTACAAGGTCAGAGTGAATAGTGACTTCAAGGTCAGTGTGAATAATGACCTCAAGGCTAGGTTTAGTTGTGGCTTCAAGGTCAGTGTGAGAATTGACCTCAAGGTCAGATTGAGTTTTGACCTTAAAAGCAGGGTGAGTAGTGATTTTAACATCAGCATGATAAATTATCTCGTATAATGGTGAATAGATTACAACCTATATATTACTGTATTTTACCGCTGTAAGAAATACATTTCTTGGATGGTAGATTTACATAGTGTGTCAGACACTTGTCTCTGTTCACTTATAGGTGTGATATTTGTTATGATAAAATGCTAATCGATTGAAATAGATTAAAGATAAAATTAAAAATTAAAATTAGGAATACCTGGTGCTTTACTGATAGGGATCAATTTTATTTGTAGAGTGTGGTTAAAGTATGCTTCCACGAGCGACGGCTACAGTATATGGAGAAGGAACAGTTGGAGTCGTGGAAACAGATTCGACCGGGAGAGAGAATCATGGATATAGGTAATATGTAATATAATACTCACTACACTGAAGTGATGATGTAAGTTTATTTTTTTCACATTTTACAGGCATAAATGTAATCAATCATGGTATTGTTAATTTGTAGTCAGATGTTGACAGATCAATGCCACAACACTTTGGAAAAAAAATTTAACTGGAGGATTAGCTGTGAATTTAATTGTGACTTGTATGAAGTGTCTAGTTCCCTAGAATGTTCTGTATCTGATATCTGATTATTAGTCCACCATCATCAGATCAGGTGTCCAGGGTTCATCATCTGTCCGTCCGTAAACAATTTTTGTTATCGTTATTTCTTGAGAAGCACAGGATGGATCTTTCTCATGTATAGGTTCCTCTTGGTCCCTAGTTGTGCCACTTTGATTTTGAGTCCGATCAAAAAACAAAATGGCTGACTTTGATTTTGAGTCTGATCAAAAAACAAAATGGCTGACTTTGATTTTGAGTCCGATCAAAAAACAAAATGGCTGACTTTGATTTTGAGTCCGATCAAAAAACAAAATGGCTGACTTTGATTTTGAGTCTAATAAAAAAAAAAAAAAATGGCCGACAGATGGCCTTCTTACATTTTGGCTTTGAATGTTGTTATTCCTATTTCATAAGAAATACTGTATAGATCTTTCTCAAATGTCATGTATAGGTTCCTCTTGGTCCCTAGTTGTGCCTGTTTGAGTTTGGGACTGATCAGAGAACGAAATGGCCAAAATAAACAGCCATCTTTGATTTCACCTAGTAAAGATTGTTATCTTTGTTAAACCAAGTTTGACACTTAAATGAAAATGTTATTTTGATGTAGTCATTAATGCACCATGTTTTATGATAATTATCAGTAGTGATAAGCCTATATCTGTTCAAAAGAGGCCTTACCCTTGACGCCTGACATCACTACCTTTGAGGTGTTGTATTTAACCCTGATCTTGAGTCAGAGGTGATGTTTTACCCCTGACCTGGGTCGGGGGTGATTTTTTACCTTGACCTTCAGTCAGAAATAATGTATTTACCTCTGACCTTGAGTCAGAGATTATTTATCTTCCTAATGTTGAGTCAGAAGTGGTATATTCAACCCTGACCATGAGACAGAGGTGGTGTATTTGTACCTTGGGCTCAAATCAAGGTAAATATGGTTACATATCTAATGCTTGATACCTGATTTGTTTTATATAGATATTCCACTGTCCTATGGTTTAATGGAGGTGAATCTGGATAGTATGGAGGCTGGACATCCACCTGGGGGTCTCACCACCCAGAACACTGCTCGATTGAATGGAGCAGAAGTGGTGTGGGACCCCACCAAGGAAGCAGGGGTTTATATCAGAGTCAACTGTATCAGTACAGAGTTCACAGCCAAGAAACACGGCGGTGAGAAGGGTGTGCCTTTCAGAGTCCAGGTGGAAACTTATGCCAAGGGGGATGACAATAAATTGTTACACTGCGCCTCATGTCAGGTCAAAGTATTCAAGGTAACAATTAAACAATGGTTATCCTCTTTCTAAATGTCTAGTGTTCTATTGTAAAATTATCCTAGAGCAGATACATTAAAATTCACTTGTGTGGAACACGTCTGTACAATGGGTGATGGAGTAGATACATTAAAACTCACTTGTGTGGAACATGCCTGTACAATGGGTGATGGAGTAGATACATTAAAACTCACTTGTGTGGAACACGTCTGTACAATGGGGGATAGATTAGATATGTTAAAATTCACTTGTGTGGAACATGCCTGTACAATGGGTGATGGAGTAGATACGTTAAAACTAACTTGTGTGGAACAGGTCTGTACAATGGGGGATAGATTAGATATGTTAAAACTCACTTGTGTGGAACATGCCTGTACAATGGGTGATGGAGTAGATACGTTAAAACTCACTTGTGTGGAACACGCCTGTACATTGTGTGATAGAGTAGATACATTAAAACTCACTTGTGTGGAACACGCCTGTACATTGGGTGATAGAGTAGATACATTAAAACTCATTTGTGTGGAACACATCTGTACATTGTGTGATAGAGTAGATACGTTAAAACTCACTTGTGTGGAACACGCCTGTACATTGTGTGATAGAGTAGATACGTTAAAACTCACTTGTGTGGGACACACCTGTACATTGTGTGATAGAGTAGATACGTTAAAACTCACTTGTGTGGAACACGCCTGTACATCAGATGAGTTGAATGTTTTGTTCAATCTAGATTTTTGCTCTTAGTAAGTAAAAAATGGATGAATAGATGAAATTGATGAAATATGTGCATAAGTGCCGGAAAAAATAAGCACTAATACCGTGTCGATGCAGATTACTAAAAGTGTAAGTTTGTCATTAACACATTATGATACATTTATTAGATAAATAGATACACACTGCAAGTTTTTTTCATTCTTTGCAAAACTTTGTGATAGATGCTGATGAGTCTTTGTAACACTTTTCTTGTCGCACATTAGGACTGTTTACTTAAGTGTATCATTTAAGAGAGTGACAATATTGTCGATCATGAATTTAATTGTGATCAGTTTCTTTAATTAATCATCTTAACTTTTGTAATTAGATAATGAGACAATTACAATGTAGTCTATTAGATGTGGCATTCAAAGTGAGTTAATATCTCAATGAAGTGGTTGTAATTAATCAGTTAAATAGGGCCAATCATCATTGCATAATGTTATAGAAACAAAGTTAAGTCAGTCCATCAAATAAGTCAAATATTTGATAAGGTCTTGTCAACTTTTACTTATCCAAGTTTTACTGTACAACAGTAAATGTACCATCTCTTTTCTTGTCATGTAATTTTCATTGCATTTTGACATAGTGGAAAATAAATATCAAAATCTTTCATGATTGTTGGTGAGTAAAACAAGACTGTCTTACCTACAAAATATTGTATACATATCTTGAAGAAAAAATGAGTTAGATAAAGTCTTATTCTATAAAACCAATTAACACCACATTTCTTCATTTACAGCCCAAAGGAGCAGACAGAAAGCACAAGAGGGATAGAGAGAAGATGGAAAAAATGTCAGAAACAGAAAAAGTGAGTCCAGTGGAGTTCTACCACCAAATCACTCTAAGTTTGTCATATGTGTATTTAAAAAGTATTTTAAAATGACAATGTCATACAATTATTTTATGACAATAAATTTGAATTTCATTTTGGTTGTGTTTTCCAGGAGAAATTTCAGCCGTCCTATGAATGTACAGTATTGACTGAGGTGAGTAGTGTACTTGGTATAAGACTATTTGAGGAAATCTACTATAGTAACATGATATGGAGATGCTTGGTCTTTAGTTACCAATGTTTACACAACACTGTATAAGGTATCTACCTGAAACATATACCAGTTAACTAGAATGGATTGAGCTTTGATTTCCCCATTTGGAGGGGTAAATTCTGCGATAGTTTATACAAGAAAAATATATTTATGACCATGATTTGTTAAATTTCCATTGGAAATATTTTAAATCTGGTTAGAATTATGAGCAATCTTTGAGCGATGGATAATGACTTGACGGTATGTACATATTGATCCTGACTGACCTCCAGGACTGGAGCTGATGGGTGGGGCCTAAAGGGGTCAAATTCACTTATCTTCCTGGAGAGGATTTTAACTTAATTCTAATTTTTTTTAGAAAAATTGCATTTTTGTGCATGCCATTTATTTCCCATCAGAAATAACTTTGTAAGAACTATTAGTAAAAAATGACAGTTTTGATGGTATGAACGTAGTAACTCTGGCTTACTATCATTAATGTCACAATTTTCATTTTCATGACACTTAAAAGCTACTTTCTCTTTAACCTGTATATTCAGTATTGCTTATCTCAGATGACCGTCAAGACCGCTAGGCTTCTTGTTTACAATGACAAACAATTAAAACAATAATTAAAATTAAAAAAGTAGAGATCATCATAACTTTTACCAGACATTGTCATGTAAAGATTTCTTCCTTGGTAAAATTTGATTTTTAAAGAAACATTTAAAAAGGTGGAATAACAAGTGGACATAAAAATTATCTTCAAATGAGATTTACATATACGATGCATGTGGATTTGTTCAGAGTGGGAAGAGTTACAGGTATTATAAATCAACAATGTATATTACGTCAGTGACCGAATGATAGTGTTGTGATGCTTTATTGTCAGGTTCCTCTAGAACAAGTGTTAGCCAGCACAGCTACTATAGGAGTGAAGTCTCCCTCCACATTCTCAAGTCTGGCTCAGAGCTTCTCAGAGCTCAGTGCTACAAGGTAAGTTCCATCGGAATGTTTTAGTAAGCTCTAGGAAGAGACAAATTATGGTTTTCATGGGTTTTCTTTCTTCCTGATGATTGAAAACCTTATGTAGTGTTATGGTTCTTCAGATGATTATGCTAGGAATATGTTTTGTACCACAAAATAAAAACATTGGAATATTGGAAGTATATACTGGAAATGTCTTAAGTATGTTGGCGGTATACAGGTCTACTGGTAGTATAGAGTCTTGGGCCCTCTGGGAAACATTGCCATTAAATTTTGTCAGATAATTTGAAGTGTATACTGAACCATGTTTAGTTTAATTTACACCTTTACAGATCCCCAGCTGTCACAGTCATTGGTCATTCCCCGTTACGGACCAGTGGTCCGCCCTCTGCCTCATCTACACCAAATCACTCTGGGGACAACCATGGTGATGGCCTCACTCCCATCCCTCTCAATCGTAATTCGTCTGAAAGCCCCATTGAGACATTATCACCAGTAAGTACACATTTTTAAAACCTGGCTTTGTTTTGATTATTGATCAATTAAATACAAATATTTAAAACTTTTTAGGAAAGTTTAAATGAATAGAATGTGTAGCATTCTTTTTTTTTTAAAACATTGTCTTATGTCTTTAAGCCTCATTCTACAACTTCATTTGATAAATTTATATGATTCAGAAAGTTTTTGAGAAAAACTTGTACTTGATGATTATGCTAATATAACATAAAAACAAACTTCAGCTGAGTGACATCTGTTAAACACAAATTAATGAATGTAGGTCCCACTAAAAGTACAAACCAGTGTTATGCAAAGTTCTATTGGCTGCCACAAAACATGTGACCATTCATAAACAGAAAAATGTACAGGTGTAGTAGGTGCGTTTACAGGTAAAGTGATATGACACATGTGCTGAGACTATGAATGTTTAGGATTTGTGGAAAAAGAAACAATGGTTGCGATCATATTGTCATTTTATTCAGATATTTGTCATCAATGGATTTAAAAGGCATGCAGAAGTTATTTGTTTGATATATAACTAGAAACATATTTCTATTGGTTGAACTTATATCCTCAGATAATTTTGCCTACAGTTAATCATGGCAATATGCAATGTACCAAATTCATGGCTCTCAACACCTCAATTACAGAGTTATTGCCCTTTGTTAAAAATTTCTTGTCAGGAGTATATCTTTGCTTACATCGAAAATAGTATAATGGAATTTAGAGTATACATAGATCATACTAAGAGTTTATGCAGTGTATTAAATTGAGGACCTGTATTTCATTTATTACAGTTATTGTCCTTTGTTTATTCTTTGGTGTTTGGAGCATAACTTAACTTTTCATTGAAGTGAAGACAATTAATCTTGGTGAATACATCGATTATACTAAGAGGATGTGCAGTGCATCAGATTCAGGGACTGCATCCAACCCCTTAATTACAAAGATCCCTTGTTAAAAAATTCTAGCATGATTTTGCCTGAATTAAAACTAGGATAATGAAACTTAGTGTATACATTAATCTTATGAACACAATGTGCGATGTACCAATGTAAGGAGCCACAAACTCATGATTTCAGAGTTATTGCCCTTTGTTGATATTTTTTGTCTTGAATATAACTTTGCTTGCAGTTAAACTAGGATAATGAAACAGGATGTATACATCAGTCATACAACTCCTTAAATACAGAATTATTGCCCTTTGTTAGAAAATTGTTTTTAATAAAGATGTTTTTGGGGAGCATCCATCACATTCACTGATACTTTTTTCAGGGAGCCCTCTCTGCTGAGGCCACAGCCAATCAAGTGACTGCTTGGCTTCAAGCCAATAGATTCTTCAACTATAGTCGTGTATTCCAAAATTTTTCAGGTAAAAATCTTTGGCTACTCAGTCTGGACTAGATCGATTAAATATTATATATCTAGTACTTTATTTCGTATAAAAGTATTTCTCAGGCAGTGCTTCCATTGGGTTTATACTGATATAACCAGTACCAGATATAGTGTGTGAAAGTACCAGAATTCTTTATAAAGTATCTCTCAGGCTACCTATCTATACTAGACTGGTACTGATGTAACCAATATCAGAATTCTTGTGTAAGGTATATATACCAGATATATCTGGCTACCCAGTTTCCAATGTGCAGTGGCCACTTCTCTTTCAAAATCATGATAAGTTTGTTTTTGTGACAATGTCTGAATGTATTTTATTCAATTTGATTTCACATAGGGTTATGGCAGTATTTCAGCCAACAGCTCTAGGTTCCAGTGGCTGATATTTCATAACTACTGGTATCTCCAGATCTCATTCATACTTGGTAGTAATGTGTCTTCCAACTGTCTATTTCAGGAGCAGATATTTTACGATTATCTCGAGAAGATCTCATTCAAATTTGTGGCATTGTCGATGGAATCCGGCTAAACAATGCTCTACAAGACAAGTATGTTGTAAAATCTATAGAGATCTGTGTAAGACAAATTGTAAATTCTACAAAGATCTGTGTAAGACAAGTACGTTGTAAAATCTACAGAGATCTGTGTAAGACAAGTATGTTGTAAAATCTACAGAGATCTGTGTAAGACGAGTACCTTGTAAAATCTATAGAGCTCTGTGTAAGACAAGTACGTTGTAAAATCTACAGAGATCTGTGTAAGACAAGTTGTAAATTCTACAGAGACCTGTGTAAGACAAGTACGTTGTAAAATCTACAGAGATCTGTGTAAGACAAGTATGTTATAAATTCTACAAAGATCTGTGTAAGACAAGTACGTTGTAAAATCTACAGAGATCTGTGTAAGACAAGTATGTTGTAAAATCTACAGAGATCTGTGTAAGACAAGTATGTTGTAAAATCTACAGAGATCTGTGTAAGACAAGTTATGTGTAAATTCTACAGAGATCTGTGTAAGACAAGTATGTTGTAAAATCTATAGAGATCTGTGTAAGACAAGTACGTTGTAAAATCTACAAAGATCTGTGTAAGACAAGTACGTTGTAAAATCTACAGAGATCTGTGTAAGACAAGTACGTTGTAAAATCTACAGAGATCTGTGTAAGACAAGTTATGTGTAAATTCTACAGAGATCTGTGTAAGACAAGTATGTTGTAAAATCTACAGAGATCTGTGTAAGACAAGTATGTTTTAAATTCTACAGAGATCTGTGTAAGACAAGTACATTGTAAAATCAACAAAGATCTGTGTATGGTGACAGACTACTGACTGACTTTCCAAACTCATAAGGAATAGGTTTTATGAATATGTAAACACCATATTAGTTTGTAGGAAGAGAATCTTTGCAATCATCAGCTAAATTTTCTTCATGAATTTCGTTCATTTATTGTTTTAAAGACCAAACCATTGATCTGTGTTCATTGATACAAAGGCCAATCCTTGGTATTAAGCCCACCAATATCTATTGTTCTCTGTAAAATTACCAGTGTGTATCACATGCTACGTAAATTGTTTTCCTGTAATAAATCTTCCTGCTGAATTTGAGTCCGAGTATTTGTGTTGATTTCCTAGGCTTAATGCAGGATGAAAGCTTTCGTTGATATTTCAGATTTACTTTATATTGATGATTTCTCTTTGTAGAGCTGTCCGACCAAGACTGACCATCTTTGTGTGTCAAGAAAGTGACTCAGGTAAAATGTCCTTCTTAATCCTAAATTAATCCAAAATCACATCAATATTTATTTAAGAGGAGTTAAACTGGTTCAGATCTGTGATAAATGATTCATAAATCTTAGGTGAAAAAGACAATTATTTGAAGATCTATCATATGCTGTTGATGTACTGATGCAATCAAATTTTAGCACAATATAAATTTTAAAGCAAAAAGTACAGTAATTGCTATATTAACAACAGTTCAGTGTACCATGACTTATTGATGATATTTGTTCAGTGAACCATGACTTATTGATCATATTTGTTCAGTGGACCATGACTTATTGATGATATTTGTTTAGTGTACCATGACTTATAGATGATATTCATTTGTTCAGTGAACCATGACTTATTGGTCATATTCATTTGTTCAGTGAACCATGACTTATTGGTCATATTCATTTGTTCAGTGAACCATGACTTATTGATCATATTCATTTGTTCAGTGAACCATGATTTATTGATGTTTTGTTCACCGCAAATAAGCCCCTTCTCGCACTTTTTCCAATTTGCCAGGAATAGGGGGATATTCGCAATTAAGCCCCCCCCCCCGCTCTTTTTGGGGAAAAAAAACTACACATGGGACGATAAAGCAGTACTTACATTTAATTGCCAGGTGTAATAATTAGGGACTTGTTTTTTTAGTGTTCTGTTTATGAATGATTATTGGTGATATCATATGTTTCAGTGTACCATGCCCTGTACATGGAGAGTCTCTGTAGTCACGAGTTGACCTGTAAATTGGCAGCACTATACAGCGTGGGGCCAGAACAGATCGCAGAGTTATATTGTCAGGGACCTTCAGATATCTATATCCTGGTAACAGATGAGGTAAGTTGATCAAAAACTTAGTAACCAGAAACTCTGCATCAACCAAACTCAATCCTGCATTTCGTTATAAACTGAATCTGTGATAGACCAGACAGGAACTGAATCTGTATTATCAGGAAATTTGTGTATAGTGAACTTACATCTCTTTTTCACTCCATACATTTCTTTGTAAACTGAATTTGATTGATAAAACTGGAATTATATGCAGAGAAATTTTATTTCGACAGGTTGTGGGAAATTTGGTGGATCAGTCAAGATTTTGCGTAGAAGCCATCAAATGTAAGTTTTGATTACAATAATCAATATCAGAAAACATGTTTTGTCAGGATATACATTAAAACTAGTAAGGGATGTCAAGGAATATTGGAATATTCATTCGGTAGAGCAGTATTGGAATAGAAAAAATGATACTTGAATATTTGTTTACACAAATGTTTGATATCAAAATTTGGAAGATTGCTAAAAATCTGTTCACTATTGACGAATTGTCTAATTATCATTCTGAATATAATTTTGTCAGCTTAATCATCTAGTTATTATTAGTATTAAAATAATCCATCATGACACTTATTAGTCTATATCCAGAGGGCCTGAAGCTCCCTTATACAGGTAAGTTTCATACCTCATATATGAGGTCAAAGGTTAAAGCCGTATCTATAATATTGTGGAGAACTTCTGTCTTTGATATTGTCAGTCACTTTAATCAACATTTAAAGAGGTCATTTCTGTTGGACAGTCATGGACAGTCATTATAAAATACAGGTAATATAATTATCTGTTGGACAGTCATTATAAAATACAGGTAACATAAATATCTGTTATCTTCCTGAAGATATTTTAGCTGTTACATCAGCAATTTTCAATATTCTTAACCACAGGGGCAGATATCAGAAAGTACGACTCTGAAGAACAATTTTCAATATTCTTAACCAAAGGGGCAGATATCAGAAAGTACGACTCTGAAGAACAATTTTCAATATTCTTAACCAAAGGGGCAGATATCAGAAAGTACGACTCTGAAGAACAATTTTCAATATTCTTAACCACAGGGGCAGATATCAGAAAGTACGACTCTGAAGAACAATTTTCAATATTCTTAACCACAGGGGCAGATATCAGAAAGTACGACTCTGAAGAACAATTTTCAATATTCTTAACCACAGGGGCAGATATCAGAAAGTACGACTCTGAAGAACAATTTTCAATATTCTTAACCAAAGGGGCAGATATCAGAAAGTACGACTCTGAAGAACAATTTTCAATATTCTTAACCAAAGGGGCAGATATCAGAAAGTACGACTCTGAAGAACAATTTTCAATATTCTTAACCAAAGGGGCAGATATCAGAAAGTACGACTCTGAAGAACAATTTTCAATATTCTTAACCACAGGGGCAGATATCAGAAAGTACGACTCTGAAGAACAATTTTCAATATTCTTAACCACAGGGGCAGATATCAGAAAGTACGACTCTGAAGAACAATTTTCAATATTCTTAAACCACAGGGGCAGATATCAGAAAGTACGACTCTGAAGAACAATTTTCAATATTCTTAGGCTTTTGTTGTACGTCTTTAAGGTCTCATTGTTGTATTTTCTACACTATGGCAAGAAGTGATCATGGAATCATAAAATGTAACTCTCAGAATTGTTTCGACTTTAAGGATATGTAAACTTCATGGTTTCTTTGTAATATTCAGTCGTTAGATTTCTGTTGCTTTAATTCTCTGTATAATGTCATCAGATATTAAATGAATTTTTTTCTTTAGAATGAATCACATGGATTGCTCTTACAACTTTGACTATAATTTTGAGTCAGATACACATAAAAAACTATGGCAACATTATAAGTAGGGCATATAAAAATGAAGGGCAATGTGAGTTGTATAATTGTTGTTGGTCCTGTTAATATCTGTACTTTTTTTTGTTGTAGCTGACTCCTCCAATCAGTACAAAGTTTTATTAAAGACTATTCCCTGATAGCCTGCAATGGATTACTGTAGAAGATCTTGGTTTGTTAACAACATTTTAATGTTAACTGTGACCTGGTAATGTACAATATGTTACTGAATACCATTGCCAGCCATACGATGCCAACAGTTCTGCTGAAAACTTTTCTCTGAGTAAAGAAACTTCTACAGATTATTGTTTATGATGGAGCCTATTTTGAAACATTCTCTGCTGACACAAAAGATGGAACATTCTCTGATGGCATACAAGGAGTTATTGAAAATTCTGAACTTGCAGAAAGTCTTGATGAACCATTCTCTGATGGCATACAAAGAGTGGAGTTATTGAAAATTCTGAACTTGGAGAAAGTCTTGATGAACCATCTCTGATGGCATACAAGGAGTTATTGAAAATTCTGAACTTGCAGAAAGTCTTGATGAACCATTCTCTGATGGCATACAAAGAGTGGAGTTATTGAAAATTCTTAACTGGCAGAAAGTCTTGATGAAACATTTTCTGATGGCATACAAAGAGTTATTGAAAATTCTGAATTGGCAGAGAGTCTTGATGAAACATTCTCTGATGGCATACAAAGAGTTATTGAAAATTCTGAATTGGCAGAGAGTCTTGATGAAACATTCTCTGATGGCATACAAGGAGTGGAGTTATTGAAAATTCTGAACCGGCAGAGAGTCTTGGTGAAACACTCTCTAATGGTACACAAGTGACAATTAAGCCCATTGTTTGTGATAGAGTGTCTCCGTTTTACAGTAATGGTGTACCTTAGGTGTTACCACACGCCACTGATGCATATTGTACAGGGTGTTACTGATGTGTAACATTTCCAGATAAGACAGAAAGTTGTTAAATGTTGTGTGAGTGATGAAAGCAATGCGATTTATTATGTATATTCTGAACTGTTTATGAAGTATGAAAGTAGTGGCAGCTACTTTGTCAGTCTCATTGTGGTCTTGTCCATCATATTGTGTGTTACCCGTCATGGTACCTTGTGTTACCCATCATGGTACCTTGTGTAACCCGTCATGGTACCTTGTGTTACCCGTCATGGTACCTTGTGTTACCCGTCATGATTTCTTGTGTAACCCGTCATGGTACCTTGTGTAACCCGTCATGGTACCTTGTGATACCCGTCATGGTACCTTGTGTTACCCGTCATGGTACCTTGTGTTACCTGTTACCTGTAATGGTACCTTGTGTTACCTGTAATGGTACCTTGTGTTACCTGTTACCTGTAATGGTACCTTGTGTTACCTGTTACCTGTAATGGTACCTTGTGTTACCTGTTACCTGTAATGGTACCTTGTGTGGTACCTTGTGTTACCTGTCATGGTACATTGTGTAAACCACTGTGATATTTTGTGTGAACCATCATGGTACATTGTGTTACTCATCATGGTATAATTTATTGCCTGTCATGGGATCTTGAATTATCCATCAGGTACTATGGTAACTTGTATCATGTGTTACCATCAAAGTAAATGTCTTGGTATTGAGTACATGGTATTGAGTACATGGTATTGAGTACTTGGTATTGAGTACATGGTATTGAGTACATGGTATTGATATGGTATTGAGTACATGGTAATGATATGGTATTGAGTACATGGTATTGAGTACTTGGTATTGAGTACAGGGTATTGAGTACATGGTAATGATATGGTATTGAGTACATGGTATTGAGTACATGGTATTGAGTACTTGGTATTGAGTACATGGTATTGATATGGTATTGAGTACATGGTATTGAGTACATGGTATTGATATGGTATTGAGTACATGGTATTGAGTACATGGTATTGAGTACTTGGTATTTAGTACGTGGTATTGAGTACGTGGTATTGAGTACGTGGTATTGAGTACTTGGTATTGAGTACTTGGTATTGAGTACGTGGTACTGAGTACATGGTATTGAGACATGGTAATGAGTACTTGGTATTGAGTACGTGGTATTGAGTACGTGGTATTGAGTAGGTGGTATTGAGACATGGTATTGAGTACATGGTATTGAGACATGGTATTGAGTACATGGTATTGAGACATGGTATTGAGTACATGGTATTGATTACTTGGTATTGAGTACGTGGTATTGAGTACGTGATATTGAGTACTTGGTATTGAGTATGTGGTATTGAGTACTTGGTATTGAGTACGTGGTATTGAGTACTTGGTATTGAGTACATGGTATCGAGTACTTGGTATCGAGTACTTGGTATTGAGTACTTGGTATTGAGGACATGGTATTGAGTACTTGGTATTGAGTACATTGTTTTGATATGGTATTGATATGGTATGTATCTGATGGTACCTTATGGTACCCGTCCTGATACTTTGTTGCACACACTGAGATACACAGTATGGTAACTTTTGGTATGTATGTAGAAACTTGTGGCATATATCACTTGTGGCACAGATTGTAGTGACTTGTGGTACATGTTTTGGTATCTGATGGTAAATATCGTGGTAACTTTTGGTATATGTTGTGGTAACTTGCAGTTCAAATAGAACCTTATGACACTAATTATACACATGATGACCTGTGGTACACTTGGTGTCACAGTGTGGCTCATGTTATGGTTACTTGCAGTAACTCGTGGCATATTTCATGGTTACCTGTGGTGGATATCAATGTGGCTATTCGGACACATGGTACACAAGTTAAATTGTGGCACACATCGTAGTAATATGTAATTTGTATGGAGATACAGATCAGAATAAAACTATCATGTTGTTAATCATGTTGTTAATGTACCTTAGTACAACATTCATGTAATTAGGATGTACAGTGGAATTATATAAACAGTGAAAATAATATTTGTGGTATACAATTGGTGATTTACAGTCTCCATGGTATACAATTGGTGATTTACAGTCTCCATGGTATACAATGGGTGATTTACAGTCTCCATGGTATACAATTGGTGATTTACAGTCTCCATGGTATACAATGGGTGATTTATAGTCTCCATGATATACGATGGGTGATTTACAGTCTCCTTGGTATACGATGGGTGATTTATAGTCTTCATGGTATTTGATGGGTAATTTACAGTCATCATGGTGTACGATGGGTGATTTACAGTCTTCATGGTGTACAATGGGTAATTTACAGTCATTGTGGGGTAGGACGGGTGATTTACAATCTTCATCGTATACGATGGGCAATTTGCCTTTGGCTGTTATACATGTCTATGGTGTACAGTAGTAGAAACAGAATGTAGTTATTTTAGCCCCTCAGGTCCAGGTTTCAGTAAGATTCTGTCATTTTTGTAAATGCTATTTTTCATTCTCATTAAGTGTTATTTTTGACTTTTATGTGCCACCAAACTGTACCTTGGTGAGTAAGAATCGATTGGATGATGAAGAAAATAAAATGGTAAAGTGATATTCTCATTTTTTGTTGTTTTTTTTTTTTCGTTGAGATGTTATGATAATACATTTATGAACTTAAAAAGCTGTTAATATGTTGATAGCCATTTTTGGTGTTTTTCACCATCTGGTGCAAAGACCTATATGTTCCTTCTTATTAGTGTTGTTCTTCTTTAGAAATTTGTGGATTCCAAATCTTTTGATTGGTAAGGAAGCAGTAAGGTTTATAGGCTATTTACTAAACTCTTAAGAATATCTTGAAATATCCTGAAGGGTCAGGCCCTGTCTGCTATGCAAAAACTTTCAATTCAAATTACTTCTCAAAAACCAAGATGCCAAGGATGCTGATTTTGAACCTGCAGCATGCTGGGATGGAGAGCTACCAAGTTTCTTAGTATGAATTACCATGACCCACTTTCAAGGTCATAGGGGTCAGATGTGTTGAAATATATCTCAACAACGTCTTCTTAATAACCAATAGGCCAATGGTACTGAAAATGGGCAAGTAGCTAGCTGGTAAAAAGGGCTACCAATTTAGTCATTATTGACCTTGACCTAATTTTAAGGTCACGTTTGTCAATTACGTCTAAATATTTAAACAATGACCTTGATCCATTTTTAAAGGTCACAGGGGGTCAAATGTGTTGAAATCTTCAATGACTTCTCCTCAATAACAAAAAGGTTCAGGCTGTTGATATTGGCTCTAAAATATAAGTGGATGAATGGCTGCTGATTTGTTCAAGTGATTGACCTTGTCCTATATTCAAGATCTCCTGAGTTAAGTGAGTTGTGATCTGAAAATTTCTTTTTCAACAGACAATAAGTTCGAAGTGATGACATTTGTGTAGTAGCATATATATAGAATATGATTTCAAGTTTGCAGAAATTATTTTTATGAACCAACATCTTTGTCAGCTGTAGAGAAGTTGAGGAATTTATTTTAGGCTTATTTGGCCTCTTCTATATATAGGTGTTTATAGTCAGATGATCGTTAAGGCCTGTGGGCCTCTTGTTTAAAATGCTGACTAATTTGGTAAACTTGTTTTAGACCTATATCAAATTACTTATATTTTGTTTACTCATTATGGAAAAGGTTGTCCCAGATGTCCTCTAACATTTAGTGATCGCTTCAACTTCATTAGAAAAACAAAATGATCACAATGACATACTATTTGATTTGATCTTTTATTGCCATATCTCATTAATGGGGAAAGAAATTGGATTCATCTTTGGATATGTTATGTATGTTAACAAATGAACATAATATTTTCAGGTAACATTTTTCGTTAAATGTTGATTTCCGGTGTTCGATACAATTTCTTTTTTCAATTCTTCTTCAATTCTTCAACGACTAAGGGCTAGATATATTCAGGTTATTGGCTATCAAGTCTGATAATATGAATGACCTTGGCTGTCTTTCAATGTCACAGAGGTCATTTATGTCAAAATCTTTAAATAGTATTTTCTCAATGACTAACTGGCACACAATAATGAAATTTGGTCAGTAGCATACTGTAGTAAATTACTATTGATTGTCTTTTCTGATGCCTTGTCTGAAAACTCAACTTCAGGTTTTCAATAGGGGTCAAGGTTGAAAATTGTTATTTTGGGTAACCAACTTTGAAAAATTTCTTCTCAAGTTCCACAAGGTCTAGAACCTTGATATTTTACATGTAACGTTGGAAATCAGATTTGAAAATATTAATGACCTTGACCCACTTTCAAGGTCACAGGGGTGATTTTTTATTAAAATCTTTAGATGACTTCTTTTCAGTAACTAAGAGGTACAAGGTGATGATGCTTGATTATTTTCATATTGCACACAATTGCTATTGATAGAAGTAAGAAATTTGGTGTCAAATGTCTATTTCCAGTTTTAGGAAGAAGTCTTTTTCAGATAACACAAATAAATAATCTGAAGTTGTACATTCTAAAGTCTAGATATGTAACATATAAATTGCTTGAACGATTAGCTATCAGGTTTGTGGAAATGATTGACCTTTAACTAAGATGTTGTGTATAGGTGAAAGCCCATCAAATTGTTGGCTAACAATTTAAATTATTTTTTAAAATTTTTTTTGCAGTTTTTGAGAATTTGAAGAACAGAATTTTCTTGTTATAAATTTCACTGTAATTTATGTGTTATACTCAAGTTTGTGAATTTGTCTACTGTTCTCAGTAATATCTCTGTTCGTGCTAAGATTAGATGTCACAGTATCATGATTAACACTAATTTCATAGAAGAATTCAACCTGCACATTTCCATGTCTTAAGTCGTCAATCATTGGACTGTAAATGTCATGTGTCTTCATATAAATAATATATGTTAACGTCTGTTGCTAGTACCACACCTTCTCTACAGAATTATGTCCCTTGATATCTTGTACAAGTTGATACGTGTTGAAATATAGAGCTACATCCTGGATACTCCAGGGGTTACGATCACTTTGCCTATCTGTCTATCATCATGTTTCTTGTACAAAAGCTACTAAACCACCATGTAAACATGAAAATCTGTGAACAACAAAAAGTTCTTGAGCAAAGTTTATTGCATAAAGGAATGTGCAATTCAATCACAAGATAATATTATATAGATACTTAATCACAACCAACACATAAATTAATTCTTCAACAACAACCTGTAGTACAGCTTGTATCACTACACAGGAGATTCAAGATTTCATCAAAAACAATGGCGTTCTTGTCTCTAAGCTTAAAAAAATCAGAATACGTCTAAATGTTACATTTATTGGTTTCTTGTCTGATTCTGTTATGTGGTTTCTTATAAACTGGTAAGTCAAGAATTTTTACTGATGTTTTCTGACTTTAAAATGTTGTTTAAAGGACAGAAAACAGTACCCTTGAAACTTAGGTAGACCACTGTAAAGACCGAGGTTAGGCTGGTCAGTGGTGTGAGTTACTGGTCAGTTTAGGTCTGACTATCTCAAGCTTTATACCTACAAACCTCAACTTCTGATCAAATGTAAAATACAACAAAAGTTTGTGTGACTAATAACATGAAGTCCAATTTGTGTCAAATCCTGTCAAAAGAGTGTTAATTTAATTATATAACAATTAACAACAAGCAATTATAAAAAATATATGAATTACACATGTAATGTACAACAACTGTAAATATGATGAATGTTTAAGACTTTCCACACACAGGGATGAAAGTTCTGACTAACTTGAGCCAGAGTAATAAATATATCACAGATAAGGTAAAATATTGGTATGTTTGATCCTGCTCTGCTAGACCATCTAGTCCAATTTGTTTCAATGTAAATGTTACTTTGTAAAATCTCAGAAGAGATAACTTATATCCTTCATTAATTAAACTGACTTAGATTTTACCTACATTCCTCGACGGGGTGATGAGTTATCAAACAAATCTCTCAGCTACATGGAGAGGAAAAACATAAAATCTTGTTTCATTTGTTCTAGATGTGATAAAAATCCATTGTTACTGAGATTCACTGTCAGAATGATTTCCATATGAGAATTAGCTCATCACCAGACACGGGCTTATTGCTGGAGACATTTATTTGAGCAGTCACTGGAGTAGACAGCTTATCCTGAAAGGACAATACCTTTCTCTGGACACAGTGTAATATATATATATTACAATTGTAGTAAGTTTACCATAAATATATGTAGGAATTTATCTCAAGTGTTGGAAGCATTATAAATAAGAGTGATTCAATAATAACATGACAGTGTAATACTGATAGGTATATAATGAGCACAGCTTGGTAATACCACACACTGGACATACTTTACAAACATCACCAGGAATATGATCATAAAAACATTCTCATGACCATAATCTTTTGAAATAAACTTTTTAAAGACCTTGATCCATAGCTTAACTAGTTCATCAAATACAAGCATTAACATGACCCAGATCCATTAGTATAAACATCAACTGAACCAAGATCTAACAACATAACTGGACAATGGATCAAGATTTTGACCTGTCAACAATTCAGCATCAATATGACCATGATCAATAAAAGCAAAACGAACATCAGGCATCAAATTAAATATCTATAATATTTATATCTTATAAATATACATATGAAAAAACTCTGTAAAGTTAAATGAATGGTATAAAATGGACAGAAAAGTTAAACAAAGACTTGACAAAATAAAAAAATAATCCCTACCATTAATACCATTCTGACCAGAACAAGACAATAGTATTACAAATTTAACAAGAGAAATTAAGGTTAAGTTATACAATATACAAAAAACGCAACATAAAATTTCATAACGTGTAGATTTTTAAAAACATTTGAATGGTACCTTTAAGGAAATTCCTTATTCAGAACTTTTATATCTTCCAAATACTGGTCCATAAATATGAAAGTGACTTTGTTAAAATTCTTTCTTTGTTATTTTGACTACATGTTTCTGTTAAACTCTGTAGTTTTGATTTAATTGTTTTTCTTCTTGAACAACTCACTAAAGTTGAGGGATATAGATAACAAAGCTATATGATCTGTACAGTTTATGTAATTGCCACATATATGTACATAATATATGTCACATTTGAAATATTCAAACTTAATCTCTTGTCTAAAATAAAAGTGAAATGAAGAACTTGCAAATTTTTAAATCAATTTTCAAATACATTTTCTGTTTAGAATTTTTTTACACAAAATGTATATTTAAGTACTACTCAACTTATGACACCCTGATCAAATCAAGGCTGCCTTATATAGTATTTAAACTTTAGTTTGACTATGAAATCAGCTGATATATAATAATGGACTATTATAAGTAGCAACACCTGAACTAATTAGCACCTTTTCCTTAAACCTACATGACTATTGTTTATTTGTTTTAAATGCAAGTCATTAAATCAATGGGTTAGTAATTTATCTAACTTATAAGTTATATTTCAATAACTTGATAGCTTTTTCTGATATGAATGGGACCAGTTCTTTAATACTGACCTCTTCTACATATTATCTTCGTGTTTGTGTGAAAATTTGGATGTTTTGGCCAAAAACCTTTGAAATATTTGGGCAAGAAATAACAAATAAAAGTTCAGAATGCATTGATGTAGAAATGACGATAAAACAAACTTGTTTACAAACTCTGATACTGATCAATAATTAAATTCACAGGAATTTCGATTCTTTCATCAAATAAGTATCCAAAGAAACGTTTAAAAAAAAGAAAATTGTATATTTTAGCAAAGATTTACATTTCTTCAACAATATATATACAACACAATAAATAGATTTATCAACAAGTCACATCTAAATACTGAAATCACATACTGGTTCATGTATATAACATATAAAGTTTGTTCACAACATTCAACAGGCCAAAGTTGTGTATATCTTGTTGTTCTATATTTGACTTTTAGAAATTAATCTGTAATTTTTAATCATGTAATTACTACTTCAGATTTTTTTGGGATGTATAGGAGTTTTGATTAAATCATTGCTCTTTTGCAACAGCTGTCAATCAATCCATGTTCAACTGTTTGGTTAGTCTAGACATTTTCTTATGTTAAAACTGCAAATTAATGCCAAATTCTCTATTTCAGTTCATATTACACTATCACTGTAAAAGAAATGTTGAGAGCCAGTGATATCAAATACAAGTATATAGCTACTACTATGCTGTTGATTTAGACTCACTGTTGCATTCTTAGCCGTGCAAATTTTGGGCATTCATACCAAAAAATGAATGTTTTTTCCCTTTGACTATATTCTCCCGAAGATCAGGATTACTCTCCATGAATGTGCTGTGGAACTTCTTTCGAACATTAGACTTGCTGAAGCGATCCTGTATTTTGATCAGATCCGTCTGCGGTCTAGGTGAACCAAAACCTGGTTCCCACAGGAAGCGTGGGTCTTGTTTGTAAGTGAGGTCATGGTATACTGGAAACTGGTTTTGATAAGCTGTGCTGAACTGCATGGAATGTCGTAAATTGGTTGGGGCGATATTTGAAGACAAACTCCTATATTCATCATGGTATTCAGTATCAAGAGAAGTTGCTGCTCGGCGTCTCGGTTGTCGTGTGGCCATAACAGGGTTTTCTTTCTTTTCCATCTGTTTTTCCAACTCTCTTTCCTCACTCAATGCTTTCATCTGAAGCTCAAAGATGGAGGGCTCTTGTTTGGGAGGTTCCTCCTGGTCATTCATAGGATGATACAGTGCCTGGGTGCTGGTGTACTGTGTAGAACTAACCTTACATGGGGGGATATTTTCTTTACCTTCTCCGCGCTGCATTCTTGACGGAGCGCTTATAATCCGCACATTTCCGTTCTCATCACCACTTGCCACAGTGACGCTGTCTGAAAATGACACACTTTTCTGTGGTTTTAATCCTGATATCAGACGAACATTGGCTAAGTTTTGATTTTCTGTCGACATAACATTCAGTGGTTCCTGTCGGGCAAATCTGGGTAGCTGATTTTCCTGTAGAAATTTGTGTGTATTGTAGCTACTACCAGTGACACTCTCCTTGAGAATCGTCTCTTTCTCCAGGACAGGAACTCGTGCTGTTTCCTCTGTTGGTTGGAGTGTCATTTTCTGTGCCTCTTTAACATGGTTTAATGGAGTTAAAACCTCGTAGGAATCGCGCATATCGCCGGTTAAGTTCGGGGTGCTGGTATTTAAAGTGCGACTATATCTTAAAGCATCTTTCATATCTCTATTCAGCTTTGTTGGTAAATTCAAAGCATCTACATGAGAATGCATAGTATTCATGATTTCTGGTGGGCTTCGCTCGAGTCCGCTCATACTGTTGGTGAGGCGTTCAGGTATATAACTGGTACGGTACATCCCAGCTCTTTCCTCATTGTACTTGCCCTCGTGACTATAGAAAGTGTTTGGTTTTTCTTTGTCGTTCAGATGTTGGTACTTACAGTTAAGAGCTGTCAGTTCATGACCAGGTGTCTGGGCCTCCAAAACCTGTAACAGGAACATTTTTACTTGTATTTATATACGTTACAGATCTACTTAGAAGTACGACAGGCAAACTTGCCTTGGGTTTATTCTTCTATCTCACCAAAAATTGTTTACTGCGACTTATTTCCTGAAATATTTTTGTATTATTCTACCAAGTTGAAATATTGTTTTGAGGTGATCTCACCTGGCGTGATTTAGTAGTCTACTTTCAAGTGGTTTTAATTTTATATATAATCAACCTTGAAGTAGTTCAATTTGGTTGAAGACCTTTACCTTTCAGCAGTAGAATTTTTTTTACTTATCTGTATATATGAAGTATGTTCATAGCCCATCTATTATCATCATTCTTATAATTATTAAGCAGTTTGATTTGGTTGGAGGCATTTATTCAACAGGTGTAATCTTTTTATGATTTTTTGAAAGTGATCTATTTTATTGATGGCTTACCTTGAAGCGGTTTTGTGCTTCCATCTCCTGGATGTCCATGTCTCGTTTGACTTTGGTGGTGGCGAGGTAGTCCTCCTCTGTTCTCTCAGGCATCCCTACTGTCGGGACGTAAGGAATGTCGTCTGGGAACTCCCCCTCAGCTGCCTCATTCAGTTTGTTGATATTTACCTGAGGGTGTGCCCCATCATTAAGTTCCTTCCAGCGTAAATTCTTGTGCTGTTTAGTGGCACCTTTGTTAGTGTTAGGTAAACTCACATACTCCTTACCATTCCACAAACGGTCCTCTTCTTTCTCATGTAGGGTCATCATCCTGTAAGACAACAACTCATATCAAACAAACACAAATGTACCGTATTTCTCCTACAAAAAGCTGAATCCTTACATAAACAAATGTACCGTATTTATCTTACAAAAAGCTGAATCTTTACATAAACAAATGTACTGAATTTACCTTACAAAAAGCTGAATACTTACATACACAAATGTACCGTATTTACCTTACAAAAAGCTGAATACTTACATACACAAATGTACCGTATTTACCTTACAAAAATCTGAATACTTCATACACAAATGTACCGTATTTACCTTACAAAAATCTGAATCCTTACATACACAAGTGTGCTGTATTTACCTTACTAAAAACCCAACAGATACCTCCAAGTCTGACGTATGGGGGCTGGGGATGGGTTTATTACACATCAATAAAATAGCATTGGTTTATGATTAACTCAACAGCAAAATATAGCGATGGGTTTGATTGGTTGGTGGATTGAGAGGTTTTCTGTCTCCATGACTCCTCCTGTGTCTTAGTATCAACTCACCGAAGACAATCAGTATTTCTGGGGACATGAGGGGGCAACCTTCCTCCCCTCAGTGGGGTGGAATGGTCTATTAAGGTGATCGTTTGAGTATACTAGTTTCTGTTTACGGCTCCAGGGCCTAGTAATGCCTTATCCTAACTCTAGAAGTTGTGACATGTCCAGAAGCTAAAAGGAAGAGTTGGGGGTCTATCTAGATTTGGTTTGAGTTCGGGTAACTTTGAAGTCCGTCTAATGCCTTAAAAATAATTGTATAGTCTGACACTAACCTTTGGCCCTTGGGCCGATAATATCATGCCTACTCTTTTTCGATCTTTAGCGTGCAAGATCTTTAGTGTGCAAGATTGGACAATCATCACACAGGTTGGATGGGCTTATAACCATACAATAGGTTATTGCCTGTTAGACGTGGTACTAATTTCAGATTCAAACTAACAGACTGAAGCCATATTTGTTGCATAAAATAAGCTTAGTTTATTTCCTTGCAAACTTGTGAGATAATGCTTCCAAGTTTAACTTACCTCACATATCCTGTATTCTGGTCTGCAGATTTGTCCGGTTTCTGGTTTGGTGGCTTTGGGATGAGCATTTTTGAAATGCGCCCTTCAAATGGCCGTGGAGGGTCAATTGTGTTTATCGATCGTGGGTACTGCAAGATAAATGAAACGTTGATAAACATCTTAAATGAAGCTGAAGCTATATATAATCCTATAAAAAAATCTAAATCTTCCACCATGATTTTGAAATATGTAATGTTTTACATAAAACCCAAAGTTACCTCCCCTGTTTAGAAATCTTTTATTTCAAACACTGACCAGTATATCGTCATCAAGACCAGTGGCTTCATATTTGGCTATCTTGTCATCGATATTGTCGAGCTTGAGTGGGTTAGCCGGGCCTAGTCCAGTGTGATTGAGGTCATATGTTGTGTGCCATTGGTTTCGCTCTACATTACGTAAAGCATTAGCTGTTCGATCAGACACCTTCATATCCGGCCAACGGTCCTGGAGATTTGGAGCCACAGTCTTTGGTGGGATGGGGTAAAATTGTTGTCTTCCACCATGAGTCTTCACAAGCTGTGAATAAAAACAAGACTTTTGTATACTCTACTAAATTTGGCTCAGACTCTATGGATTAATTAGGTCTGTAGCTTTGTATTGCCAGAGGAACTGTTGCAAAGTTTCCACAAAAATGATGATTTCTGAACTGCCTCAGTAAAATGAGATCAATCTTGAATATTTTTTAATTATTTCATGAAAGTTTTCATTATCATGGACATGTTTCTACAATATCACAATCATACTGATATAACTAATTCAATTTCTGTATATGTACTTAATTTAGTGCTATCAAATTTTAGTACACCCACATTGATAATATTTCAGATCAACACTTTTAGATTATCGCTAAAGAATGTACATTTACAGACTATTTATTTCCAGTTAAAAGAAGAGGTGATGGAGGGGGAGATGGTACAAATATGTGAAAGTCTGTAGTGAAAAGAGGAAAAGAAAACATGCAAAGCCTTCATGAATTAAAATATTACCTCAGAAAGGAAAACATTTCTTGAGATGCTCTCTTTAACTTTAATAATACATCTATATATCTAAATAAACATCATCCAAGTACCCAAGTAAAGCTGAACCCTGTCCACAAATGTGAAAATTTAGATTAAGGGATATTCTGGTGTAACTGGTGCTTATAATGGAGGTTGCCTTTGGATACAAGGAGTTGACCATGTTATTTGGTAATTGTCAGAGCTCAGCAGTCAGCAAGTAGCTTTGAAAGAGGAGAACATCTCAGAGGATCACGGTCAGGCAAAAAAAGATTACGAATCATATCTGGGAGACTGGATACATAAATAGGAGTTCTAGGAAACTGATAAATACCTGATTAAATCCATGTTCTCCTGACCATTCCAGGGCTTTCTTCTCCGATGCCTTAGGAATCGTTTCAACCTCCTGTCGATGTCCATGCCCTATTGAAAAAATTATTTATTTGAATTAGGTAGGTAATAAAGCTAGATCTACACCTATCTTTAGAATGGGTAACTGTAAACTAAGTAAAATGGAATATGTCAAACATATCATTAGAGAATCTTACTGTACACTGAAACCTGTCTATAGTGAACAATCACAGGAGAATCTAACTGTACACTGAAACCTGTCTATAGTGAACAATCATTAGAGAATCTTACTGTACACTGAAACCTGTCTATAGTGAACAATCATTGGAGAATCTTACTGTACACTGAAACCTGTCTATAGTGAACAATCGTTAGAGAATCTTACTGTACACTGAAACCTGTCTATAGTGAACAATTACAGGAGAATCTAACTGTACACTGAAACCTGTCTATAGTGAACAATCATTAGAGAATCTTGCTGTACACTGAAACCTGTCTATAGTGAACAATCGTTAGAGAATCTTACTGTACAATGAAACCTGTCTATAGTGAACAATCACAGGAGAATCTTACTGTACACTGAAACCTGTCTATAGTGAACAATCACAGGAGAATCTTACTGTACTCTGAAACCTGTCTATAGTGAACAATCACAGGAGAATCTAACTGTACACTGAAACCTGTCTATAGTGAACAATCATTAGAGAATCTTGCTGTACACTGAAACCTGTCTATAGTGAACAATCATTGGAGAATCTTACTGTACACTGAAACCTGTCTATAGTGAACAATCATTAGAGAACCTTACTGTACACTGAAACCTGTCTATAGTGAACAATCATTAGAGAATCTTACTGTACACTGAAACCTGTCTATAGTGAACAATCGTTAGAGAATCTTACTGTACACTGAAACCTGTCTATAGTGAACAATCACAGGAGAATCTTACTGTACACTGAAACCTGTCTATAGTGAACAATCATTGGAGAATCTTACTGTACACTGAAACCTGTCTATAGTGAACAATCACAGGAGAATCTGTCCACTGAAACCTGTCTATAGTGAACAATCGTTAGAGAATCTTACTGTACACTGAAACCTGTCTATAGTGAACAATCACAGGAGAATCTTACTGTACACTGAAACCTGTCTATAGTGAACAATCACTGGAGAATCTTACTGTACACTGAAACCTGTCTATAGTGAACAATCAGAAGAGAATCTTACTGTACACTGAAACCTGTCTATAGTGAACAATCATTGGAGAATCTTACTGTACACTGAAACCTGTCTATAGTGAACAATCATTGGAGAATCTCACTGTACACTAAAACCTGTCTATAGTGAACAATCCTGTCTATACTAGCCAAACAATGTATAATCACACATTACACCAGAGATTCTCTTTGGTAGAGAATCAAGCTACCTACAAAACCATATCTAATCATCAGCTCACTGAAATTCTACCTTTTGTTTTGTGGAGAATAGTGACATCATGGGCTGTCGCTGGCATCTCAGCATTAATTGGCTGGACTTTTCTTGCAGCCACTCCCCTCTTTGGATCCTCCGGGGAATCAAACTTAGGAAAGAGTGAATACCTCGGCATGTGAGAACTGTACGGATGTTCTGCAGGGAAATCTTTGTTGATGAGAATTTCTCTATTTTAAAAAAGGAAAATACCAGACATTACCTTATTGTGATGATGATGATGATGATGATGATGATGATGATGATGATGATGATGATGATGAACTCACAATTTTCATTTGTTTATATCTATTTTTTTCATAAATTCACAACCATGACACAAGTTATGTAATTATAACAGTACATGTACATTGTACTCGTCCACTTAAACAAATTTGTATCTTTCAAATCAGTCCAAGTAATGTTATGTTCTCCAAAAAGAGAGTTGAGTTAATAACAATTAGGGATGAGCTTTCATCGTGGACATCACTTTGTACTCTGAGGAATTTTTGTTGATAATAAATTGAATATACATACCCCATAGGAGCCTCTTGTGGTTTCGAAAGTCTGAAAAAAAGAAAGCAACATGTGAATCTTACGTTTTCATAAAGAATGGTTTATTCCCTACACATTTTAATTTGCCTGCTTCGTGAATAATTTGGAAACAATGGGTTATTGTAGTCTACAAGATACACATGTAATGTAGTCATTAAATCAGAGACAGGTAAAAACACAGTATCACTCAGAATCACATCAGAAATCAATACTCATAGATCCTAAAGCCCGTCCGTGCTACAAAAGTTTTCCGATAATTATGTATGGTATGTTGAAAAAAATCGCTCTTTTTGCTTTAGTGCTGTAGATTTTTCATATGTTGACCTTAAGTATGAGTGACTTCAGCTGTCAATTGGCCAAAAAATATTACAAAATATTATACCAACAGATGATTAGAAACATTTCTGATTCATATGTAGCTTATTCCTTATCTCTTAGTAACAAATGAAAAACCAGTTTTCAGGCTTAAGCACATGTGTTTGTATGAGACTAGAAGATGGGCTTGTGTATATATAAAGTATGGGAGTGTAATACTTACAAAGCATCGTTACTGCGGACGTTACTAAGTTTGAGCTTGGTGAGGGTGTAAAACTGATCTATTGGTTCTCCCCTGTAAAAAACAACAAAAGACACCTCAACACAAAAACATCAACATAAACCACATCTATAGTACAAATAGATATTGATCATAGTATAGTATACAGGTATCACAGGTACAGTATACAGGTATCACAGGTACAGAATACAGGTATCACAGGTACAGTATACAGGTACAGCATACAGGTATCACAGGTACAGTATACAGATACCACAGGTACAGTATACAGGTATCACAGGTACAGTATACAGGTATCACAGGTACAGTATACAGGTACAGCATACAGGTATCACAGGTACAGTATACAGGTATCACAGGTACAGTATACAGGTACCACAGGTACAGTACACAGGTATCACAGATACAGTATACAGGTACAGCATACAGGTATCACAGGTACAGTATACAGGTATCACAGGTACAGAATACAGGTATCACAGATACAGTATACAGGTACAGCATACAGGTATCACAGGTACAGTATACAGGTATCACAGGTACAGTATACAGGTATCACAGGTACAGTATACAGGTATCACAGGTACAGTACACAGGTATCACAGATACAGTATACAGGTACAGCATACAGGTATCACAGGTACAGTATACAGGTATCACAGGTACAGAATACAGGTATCACAGGTATCACAGGTACAGTATACAGGTATCACAGGTACAGTATACAGGTATCACAGGTACAGTATACAGGTACAGCATACAGGTATCACAGGTACAGTATACAGGTATCACAGGTACAGTATACAGGTATCACAGGTACAGTATACAGGTATTACAGGTACAGTATACAGGTATCACAGGTACAGTATACAGGTATCACAGGTACAGTATACAGGTATCACAGGTATAGTATACAGGTATCACAGGTACAGTATACAGGTACAGCATACAGGTATCACAGGTACAGTATACAGGTATCACAGGTACAGTATACAGGTATCACAGATACAGTACACAGGTACAGCATACAGGTATCACAGGTACAGTATACAGGTATCACAGGTACAGTATACAGGTATCACAGATACAGTATACAGGTACAGCATACAGGTATCACAGGTACAGTATACAGGTATCACAGGTACAGATTACAGGTATCATAGGTACAGTATACAGGTATCACAGGTACAGTATACAGGTATCACAGGTACAGTATACAGGTATCACAGGTACAGTATACAGGTACAGCATACAGGTATCACACAGGTACAGTATACATGTATCACAGGTACAGAATACAGGTATCACAGGTACAGTATACAGGTATCACAGGTACAGTATACAGGTACCACAGGTACAGTATACAGGTATCATAGGTACAGTATACAGGTACCACAGGTACAGTATACAGGTATCATAGGTACAGTATACAGGTATCACAGGTATCACAGGTACAGCATACAGGTACCACAGGTACAATATACAGGTATCACAGGTACAGTATACAGGTATCATAGGTACAATATACAGGTATCACAGGTACAGTATACAGGTATCACAAGTACAGTATACAGGTATATTATACGTACAGTATACATGTATATAAGTTACTACTGTGGAGTATCGCAGTTACTGTACACAACTATAAGTGTCAGGCCAATCTATGGGTATTACATGTGTAACAGAAATATATAGACATGAGCATATCATTTTTGTATACACCATGATATAACTGTAAACAGCATTTAATTTTACATTGCCTCCTTTTGTCTCTTTAATTGTTTGAAATGAGCTATTAAATCCCCAAACAATGGACGGGGGAGACGTTATACTTACTTGTATTGCCAGGTAGGGGGCCCCGGGATGTATACATTGACGTCCTCCTTTAGCTTGCCTGACCCCCATTCCTTCGGCACCACGGGGGTGTGCTCGACATTGGGGAAAAGCTGGATGGAGGTCATGTTTCCCTCATCTGAAAATCTCACCCACAATAGTTCGGGGTACCGTTACACACCGTATCTCAGCTAAGTCTCGCCGTTGCTAGGGTCCTATTTGTATGCTAATATTACGAATATCATTTGGAACCCTTCAGGTGTTATTCTACTACTTAAAGTAATTATTGATTGGGTAGCTTCCGAATGCTAACCGTACCTGAATAACTGTATCGTCTGACTAGGTGCGAAGTCGTGCCCCACTGATCGCGGGAGCGAAGGAAATAAGTTCTGTTAGTTTAAAGCGATTAAACCAATCTACAGTGACAGTGCACGACAAACAAGGACTCGTCGTTATATATTGAAATATGACGAAGTAAATTCAAAATGAAATAATAAAGTGTGATTTGTGTTTTTGGAAAGTAAATAAAGCTAAATCAATCCATTTTTGAAATTTGGATTGATTTGCAATTAAGCTTGAAATGCTTCTACCACAGGTGCCCGTGGGATTTAGCGACTTTTAAATTATGAATTATACAGTTTGACAAGGCCGAGACACGGTGCGTTATATATATACAGGTTTACCTTGATTAAAAACGGATTTGTCTCTAGTTCATTCGGAGAAGAAAATTCCAGGTACAGCTCGAGGAATGATATTCATAGGATTGTTTTTGTCTGGAATGTGGTCGTTGATTTTTATAACACTTTCCTGTAGTGTCTACATGATTTCTGATGATTATATATTCAGCTGTATAAATGTTTGTTTTTACTTGTTGACACTGCTAATGTATCGACAAAATCTTTCCTATTACAATATAGATCTGATCTCATGACTGAAATTTAAGTTCCAACCTCGAATATTAGGAATTTGATTAAAATAACATACCAGACACATAAAATTCTTCTGTGATTTTTTTAAGATAATATTTAGTTTAAATAGCATTTAATTTCAAAACAAATTCATTGCACTTAATGATGTTTCATCCAACGCAGAATAAATGAGACTTAATCTGACATAAATTTCTGTGTTCAAATTAATTGATTTCTTTTTTTAAAGTAAGATTAATAAATCCAAGCTAGATACGACAGAACGATTCCCAGTCAGAATCAGAATATGGTGTGTAGCTGTGATGGAAAAAATCAAATCTCTCAATAATCCACATAGGATCGTTTCTGTTTTAGAACCTCGTGATTTGTCTCCTACGTTGTAAATATTAATTTTAGGTACTGTTTCAAATGAAACTGATCACTAACTACTAGATACAGTAAAAAAGAATTGAACATATTTTTGTTCGACTAAATGGTGCGAACCCTAAAATATGAAACCCCTTCCGCTTCTGTTACTTCCTTGACTCTTCCCTTCAGACTTACATGATAACTCTTCCCTTCAGACTTACATTATATGATAACTCTTCCCTTCAGACTTACATTACATGATAACTCTTCCCTTCAGACTGACATGTTAACTCTTCCCTTCAGACTTACATTACATGTTAACTCTTCCCTTCAGACTTACATGTTAACTCTTCCCTTCAGACTTACATTACATGTTAACTCTTCCCTTCAGACTTACATTACATGTTAACTCTTCCCTTCAGACTTACATTACATGTTGACTCTTCCCTTCAGACTTACATTACATGTTAACTCTTCCCTTCAGACTTACATTACATGTTAACTCTTCCCTTCAGACTTACATTACATGTTAACTCTTCCCTTCAGACTTACATTACACGTTAACTCTTCCCTTCAGACTTACATTACATGTTAACTCTTCCCTTCAGACTTACATTACATGTTGACTCTTCCCTTCAGACTTACATTACATGTTAACTCTTCCCTTAACTCTTCCCTTCAGACTTACATTACATGTTAACTCTTCCCTTCAGACTTACATTACATGTTAACTCTTCCCTTCAGACTTACATTACATGTTAACTCTTCCCTTCAGACTTACATTACATGTTAACTCTTCCCTTCAGACTTACATTACATGTTAACTCTTCCCTTCAGACTTACATTACATGTTAACTCTTCCCTTCAGACTTACATTACATGTTAACTCTTCCCTTCAGACTTACATTACATGTTAACTCCTCCCTTCAGACTTACATTACATGTTGACTCTTCCCTTCAGACTTACATTACATGTTAACTCTTCCCTTCAGACTTACATTACATGTTAACTCCTCCCTTCAGACTTACATTACATGTTGACTCTTCCCTTCAGACTTACATTACATGTTGACTCTTCCCTTCAGACTTACATTACATGTTAACTCCTCCCTTCAGACTTACATTACATGTTGACTCTTCCCTTCAGACTTACATTACATGTTGACTCTTCCCTTCAGACTTACATTACATGTTAACTCTTCCCTTCAGACTTACATTACATGTTAACTCTTCCCTTCAGACTTACATTACATGTTGACTCTTCCCTTCAGACTTACATTACATGTTGACTCTTCCCTTCAGACTTACATTACATGTTAACTCCTCCCTTCAGACTTACATTACATGTTAACTCTTCCCTTCAGACTTACATTACATGTTAACTCTTCCCTTCAGACTTACATTACATGTTGACTCTTCCCTTCAGACTTACATTACATGTTGACTCTTCCCTTCAGACTTACATTACATGTTAACTCTTCCCTTCAGACTTACATTACATGTTGACTCTTCCCTTCAGACTTACATTACATATTAACTCTTCCCTTCAGACTGACATGTTAACTCTTCCCTTCAAACAAATGTCGGTCTTGTGCAAGTGATGCTGGTCACGGGTTTCCATTTCGAACGAGATTGATGAACGTGTCTTAGACTTTTTTTCATTTTACCTATCCTCCTATAAGACAGAATTTAAAAAATCGAGACAAGCTTCATTAATCTCATATGGAACGAAAACGTTTATTGAACAGTTTAAATAATTTGCAAACAATCCTCAATCGACATTTTATTAGTCTGATATTGGTCTATACTGTGAATTTCTCACTCTGTAAAGTATGTACTGATAACCTGCATTATTTTCCTTTCAGGAGTTGCCTCCCATACACTAACAATGATTTAGGTCCACTTCCGTAAACGGGGTACATGTTGGTCGCTGTACATCGACTTTTACCCTAAATCATTACTTGTCATAATGACTGATCAATTTTTGTCAGACGAATCATAGAGAAAGAGGAATACGTTTGTATAAAAATGGCTCGCCCCACCCCTCAAATTTGTCTAAGGGGAGGGGCGGAAGATATAATCTATCATGGGAATAGCGAAAATTATTATACAAATCTCTCTTCTTCTATAGGAGTGAAAATATTAATGAAATGGTATTGTTCAAATTTATAATGTATAAATGGTGGGTCACGACCCCCTGGGGAGGACCTAAGCGGAAAAAAAGAAATTCTTTAAAAGATTCTGTTCAAATTTGGTTTGAAGCATCCTTTGGTGAAGTGGAATCAAAATGGAAGAGAATAGCCTCCCTGAGGTGGAAGGGGCGGGGCACAACACTTCAAAATTTTTTTTTTTCGGTTTTGATAAAGCAATTTCAGTAAATTAAACCAGGCGAACGATACAGGCCCATTTGGCCTGATTTACATTTAATTAAGTGATTAGTATAGTGATATACTGAAGTGCAAAATTAGTTATACATTGGAGTTTAGGACAAATTCGCTCTGAGGCAGAAATGTCAAACTAATACATATTATATATCTTTGGAAACTTTATTTTATTAGTTTATCATACTCTATGAAGCGTTGAGTTACGTTCGGTACACTGACGTCAGTTACCTGACAATGTGGTGAGGGGTCATTAATGGAAACGTCCAATACAAAGTCTATTTAATATCGCGTGTGACCACCATTTGCGTTAATCACAGCATTGATTCTTCTCCTCGTGGACCTGGTATGTCGTAGGATAGTGTTCCTAGGAATGATCCGCCATTCCTCGTGGAGAGCCTGCTCAAGTTCTGCCAAAGCTGTTGGTGGGTTTTGGCGTCGTCGTACACGGCGGTTTAAGAAATCCCAAATATGCTCTATCGAATTTTAAATCCGTAGATTTTGATGGCCACGGCAACACATTAATGTTATTGGTCCTCATGAATTTATCTGTTGCTCGCGCAGTGTACGGGGTGGCGTTGTCATGAATTAACGTCAAATTTGGGCCATGACGTCTAAAATATGGTAAAACCTCTCGGTTCAGTACCTCAGCGCAGTACGTTGCTGCAGTAAGATTCCCCGGAATCATGATCAGATCTGTTTTGTCATTATGTTTGATTCCAACCCACGCCATAACACTTACCCCTCCCCAACGGTCGAACTGTTGTACACAGTTATCGTGAAAACTTTCTCAAAAACGTCGCCATACTCTACAGCGTCAATCGCTCATGCTGGACAAAATCTCGATTCGTCTGTGAAAACTACACGATTCCAGACCCGTTGAAATTGACGTTGGCGCGCTCACTGAAGATGTTGACGTCGATGACGTTGTGACAGAACCAAACCTTTATATGGCCGCCGCTCTTTTAACGAAAAAAGATTTCAGCCGTCTTCGAAATGTCCATGGACTGACACGATTCCGAAAATAACGTCGTGACGTCAAATAACGATCCCTGAGATGACAAAGGCGGATGTACCTGTCCTCGGATGTTTTACGCGGTCGACCACTTCTTGGAAGAGATCTTTCATTGTTCCGTGAATCCTATACTTTCTCCACAATTTAACGATTGTCAGTCGTGTCACATTGAACGTTCGGGCAACGTCAGTTTGTCTGACGTTGACTAGGAGCCTTCCAACTGCCCTGTCTCTTTGTTCCATTGTAAGTCGTGGCATATCTGTATTTGTCAATTATCAATGGCGAATTGCCGGGGTACGTCCCTAGTACAGATGTAAGCGCAGGTAACACGATACACACCTATAGCGTGCACTGCACGTGCAAAGTTAGGAAAAAGCAACATTCGGTTAGACATTTTTACGCTTGGATGGTTTTTCGTTTGTTTTCATTTCAGAATATGATTTTGTGTCATTATGTTTATAAATTATACCAATCTTTCTCTCAATTTTAAAAAGAAATATATTTTTCGCATGTATGATTACTTTTGCACCTCAGTATATAAGTGATCAAGTTTTCCAGGTAAATATAGTCGTCACAAGCGATAGCCATCCTGTTGTTTAAGTCTCTGTAGTTATCTTACACAATATGGAAACTGCAAACAACGTCATTTTATTGACTATAAATATCATACTTGTCCATTTCATTCTCAGTAATATATTCCTTACACATTTTGCTTTGTTATACATCGAACAATTCAGATCCTTACCCTGTTCAAATTAAAACGAACAATTCAGATCCTTACCCAGTTCAAATTAAAACGAACAATTCAGATCCTTACCCTGTTCAAATTAAAACGAACAATTCAGATCCTTACCCAGTTCAAATTAAAACGAACAATTCAGATCCTTACCCAGTTCAAATTAAAACGAACAATTCAGATCCTTACCCTGTTCAAATTAAAACGAACAATTCAGATCCTTACCCAGTTCAAATTAAAACGAACAATTCAGATCCTTACCCAGTTCAAATTAAAACGAACAATTCAGATCCTTACCCAGTTCAAATTAAAACGAACAATTCAGATCCTTACCCAGTTCAAATTAAAACGAACAATTCAGATCCTTACCCTGTTCAAATTAAAACGAACAATTCAGATCCTTACCCAGTTCAAATTAAAACGAACAATTCAGATCCTTACCCAGTTCAAATTAAAACGAACAATTCAGATCCTTACCCTGTTCAAATTAAAACGAACAATTCAGATCCTTACCCTGTTCAAATTAAAACGAACAATTCAGATCCTTACCCAGTTCAAATTAAAACGAACAATTCATATCCTTACCCAGTTCAAATTAAAACGAACAATTCAGATCCTTACCCTGTTCAAATTACAATTCAATACCGGCGGCCTCATTTGTTGTCAAAAGGAGTAGCCATCTTATATTGTCTTTTGCCTAGTTTGACGTCAGACATATATATATTTATGGCTGTAACGTTCTCGATATATTTTTTTTATTTATTTTTTTTTTTTTTTATAAATCTCATGTTGTTAATCAGCGCTCATGTTTTTCATCATTTCGATGCAGACATGACAACACATTAAAGCAGAAAACCAATATGATTAGCTTGTGTACATATTTCACTTCAACTCTTAAAACTCTGCGGCAAGGCTTCATGAAAACAAAGACAAAAACAAGAGGCTCAAGGTGCCTGTATCGCCCACCTGGATATTTCAGCTTTCGTTATAAGGCATTTTTTTACAAGTGTATGTATTGTTATATTTCTCCTAAAAGATGAGGAATTTTAAAGCTTCAAACTATTTTGATAAGAAACCAACATGCAAGAAGAAAAAGACTGATTTTGAACTCTTACCTTCATCATTCCTATTTGACCACGCCCCTCATCAGCCATTAGAAGGTTTAAAACACACCGATTAAACAAAATTGAATCCTCTTCAACCTGTGATGCTTCAGACTATATTCAGACGGAATAAAGACATTTTTACAGAGGGAGGAGGGGCCCGACCCACCGTTTATACAAAATAGATTACCCTCCTTCCTATCATATTTACATGTAAGATTCCCGAACAGTGCATGAAGTATCATCATCAAAACTCAGAAGAACATTTCAATTTTCCTGATTGCGATAAGTTGGAAAGGTTAATTTGTTTGTTTTTATTGATAAACAGCTGACGGGGGTAGAGTTAACTCATTAACACCTATTGATAGGGGCTGGGCTGTAGCATTTCTAACCTCGGAGAGTTTTAGCAGTTTTGCTATAAACGCTATCGCATGAAGAATATTGAATCTATTACAATATACATTAAAGAGGGCATGTTATAAAAAAAGGAATCGACCTTGTCAGATTATATACAGATATTATAAAAATGTTAAATAGGTAAACATGTCGTCACATTTGATTGTTTTGATAAAGATAGATGACAAATGTCATCATAATTGTTTGGAAAAGTTTTTGTTCCTAATAAGATGTCCTTGGAAAACATTTGGTGTCTTTGCCCTATATGAAATTTTAACATGCTCGGTGCTCATTTATATGCCTATTGGTTGTTCTGTTTATAATTCTACGAAATCAACATTGGTCCAGAATTCTATTTCGGTGATATTAAAATGAAATAAACACTCGTGAACTGTTTGTGTGCTCGTCGATGTCTCCTTGTAGAAATTGGTTGCTGCTTCTCTGTACACGATGCGGGAGGCCCACACTTGTTTTCCAAAGCAATTAGAATGTTCGCTAAACGACACAGCGACCACTGCATAGTACGATGCGTGATATCAGTATTTCAAGAAATAACTACACCTGGAGAGAAGATCATCACACCGTTACGAAACCAATTTGTATAACCATTGGAGGTCATGAGTTTGAATCCTGTTGAAAACTATTGTATTTCTTTGGAACCATTGCTTTACTTTAATGACGCTGTGTTTGACAAATCAGCTAGTTGTTCTAGGAGCAGGCGATGTTTCTTTTCCTAAATACATTTCTTGTATTAAAAAGATCTGATCTGTTTCATCTGTTAAGCTGCTATAAAACGTGGGTTTTGTGAAGGCTATTTACCAGTTCTGAATACTGATATCAATCTGCTGCTCAAGGACATATCATACAGGAGACAGATTGCTTGTGATAATAAATTATATATAATAAAATATATATTTGATTGTATTGGGATGTTATTTCTATATATAGTGTCACTCCTAAGGTAGGTGTATAACTGATGTAATATTGTGTCACTCCTAAGGTAGGTGTATAACTGATGTAACATGGTGTCACTCCTAAGGTAGGTGTATAACTGATGTAACATTGTGTCACTCCTAAGGTAGGTGTATAACTGATGTTACATTGTGTCACTCCTAAGGTAGGTGTATAACTGATGTTACATTGTGTCACTCCTAAGGTAGGTGTATAACTGATGTAAAATTGTGTCACACCTAAGGTAGGTGTATAACTGATGTAACATTGTGTCACTCCTAAGGTAGGTGTATAACTGATGTAACATGGTGACACTCCTAACGTAGGTGTATAATTGATGTAACATGGTGTCACTCCTAAGGTAGGTGTATAACTGATGTAACATGGTGTCACTCCTAAGGTAGGTGTATAACTGATGTTACGTGGTGTCACTCCTAAGGTAGGTGTATAACTGATGTAACATTGTGTCACTCCTAAGGTAGGTGTATAACCAAGGTAACATGGTGTCACTCCTAAGGTAGGTGTATAACTGATGTAACATTGTGTCACTCCTAAGGTAGGTGTATAACCAAGGTAACATGGTGTCACTCCTAAGGTAGGTGTATAACTGATGTAACATGGTGTCACTCCTAAGGTAGGTGTATAACTGATGTTACGTGGTGTCACTCCTAAGGTAGGTGTATAACTGATGTAACATTGTATCACTCCTAAGGTAGGTGTATAACCAAGGTAACATGGTGTCACTCCTAAGGTAGGTGTATAACTGATGTTACATTGTGTCACTCCTAAGGTAGGTGTATAACTGATGTTACATGGTGTCACTCCTAAGGTAGGTGTATAACTGATGTTACATTGTGTCACTCCTAAGGTAGGTGTATAACTGATGTTACATGGTGTCACTCCTAAGGTAGGTGTATAACTGATGTTACATGGTGTCACTCCTAAGGTAGGTGTATAACTGATGTTACATTGTGTCACTCCTAAGGTAGGTGTATAATTGATGTAACATGGTGTCACTCCTAAGGTAAGTGTATAACTGATGTTACATTGTGTCACTCCTAAGGTAGGTGTATAACTGATGTAACATTGTGTCACTCCTAAGGTAGGTGTAAACATTGTGTCACTCCTAAGGTAGGTGTATAACCAAGGTAACATTGTGTCACTTCTAAGGTAGGTGTATAACCAAGGTAACATTGTGTCACTCCTAAGGTAGGTGTATAACTGATGTTACATTGTGTCACTCCTAAGGTAGGTGTATAACTGATGTTACATGGTGTCACTCCTAAGGTAGGTGTATAACTGATGTTACATTGTGTCACTCCTAAGGTAGGTGTATAACTGATGTTACATGGTGTCACTCCTAAGGTAGGTGTATAACTGATGTAAAATTGTGTCACACCTAAGGTAGGTGTATAACTGATGTAACATTGTGTCACTCCTAAGGTAAGTGTATAACTGATGTAACATGGTGTCACTCCTAACGTAGGTGTATAATTGATGTAACATGGTGTCACTCCTAAGGTAGGTGTATAACTGATGTAACATGGTGTCACTCCTAAGGTAGGTGTATAACTGATGTTACGTGGTGTCACTCCTAAGGTAGGTGTATAACTGATGTAACATTGTATCACTCCTAAGGTAGGTGTATAACCAAGGTCACATGGTGTCACTCCTAAGGTAGGTGTATAACTGATGTTACATTGTGTCACTCCTAAGGTAGGTGTATAACTGATGTTACATGGTGTCACTCCTAAGGTAGGTGTATAACTGATGTTACATTGTGTCACTCCTAAGGTAGGAGTATAACTGATGTTACATGGTGTCACTCCTAAGGTAGGTGTATAACTGATGTTACATTGTGTCACTCCTAAGGTAGGTGTATAATTGATGTAACATGGTGTCACTCCTAAGGTAGGTGTATAACTGATGTTACATTGTGTCACTCCTAAGGTAGGTGTATAACTGATTTAACATTGTGTCACTCCTAAGGTAGGTGTAAACATTGTGTCACTCCTAAGGTAGGTGTATAACCAAGGTAACATTGTGTCACTTCTAAGGTAGGTGTATAACCAAGGTAACATTGTGTCACTCCTAAGGTAGGTGTATAACTGATGTTACATTGTGTCACTCCTAAGGTAGGTGTATAATTGATGTAACATGGTGTCACTCCTAAGTTAGGTGTATAACTGATGTAACATTGTGTCACTCCTAAGGTAGGTGTATAACTGATGTAACATTGTGTCACTCCTAACGTAGGTGTATAACTGATGTAACATGGTGTCACTCATAAGGTAGGTGTATAACTGATGTAACATTGTGTCACTCCTAAGGTAGGTGTATAACCAAGGTAACATGGTGTCACTCCTAAGGTAGGTGTATAACTGATGTTACAATTGTGTCACTCCTAAGGTAGGTGTATAACCAAGGTAACATGGTGTCACTCCTAAGGTAGGTGTATAATTTATGTAACATTGTGTCACTCCTAAGGTAGGTGTATAACTGATGTTACAATTGTGTCACTCCTAAGGTAGGTGTATAACTGATGTTACATTGTGTCACTCCTAAGGTAGGTGTATAATTGATGTAACATTGTGTCACTTCTAAGGTAGGTGTATAACTGATGTTACATTGTGTCACTCCTAAGGTAGGTGTATAATTGATGTAACATGGTGTCACTCCTAAGGTAGGTGTATAACTGATGTTACATTGTGTCCCTCCTAAGGTAGGTGTATAACTGATTTAACATTGTGTCACTCCTAAGGTAGGTGTAAACATTGTGTCACTCCTAAGGTAGGTGTATAACCAAGGTAACATTGTGTCACTTCTAAGGTAGGTGTATAACCAAGGTAACATTGTGTCACTCCTAAGGTAGGTGTATGACTGATGTTACATTGTGTCACTCCTAAGGTAGGTGTATAATTGATGTAACATGGTGTCACTCCTAAGTTAGGTGTATAACTGATGTAACATTGTGTCACTCCTAAGGTAGGTGTATAACTGATGTAACATTGTGTCACTCCTAACGTAGGTGTATAACTGATGTAACATGGTGTCACTCATAAGGTAGGTGTATAACTGATGTAACATTGTGTCACTCCTAAGGTAGGTGTATAACCAAGGTAACATGGTGTCACTCCTAAGGTAGGTGTATAACTGATGTTACAATTGTGTCACTCCTAAGGTAGGTGTATAACCAAGGTAACATGGTGTCACTCCTAAGGTAGGTGTATAATTTATGTAACATTGTGTCACTCCTAAGGTAGGTGTATAACTGATGTTACAATTGTGTCACTCCTAAGGTAGGTGTATAACTGATGTTACATTGTGTCACTCCTAAGGTAGGTGTATAATTGATGTAACATTGTGTCACTTCTAAGGTAGGTGTATAACTGATGTTACATTGTGTCACTCCTAAGGTAGGTGTATAACTGATTTAACATTGTGTCACTCCTAAGGTAGGTGTAAACATTGTGTCACTCCTAAGGTAGGTGTATAACCAAGGTAACATTGTGTCACTCCTAAGGTAGGTGTATAACTGATGTTACATTGTGTCACTCCTAAGGTAGGTGTATAATTGATGTAACATGGTGTCACTCCTAAGTTAGGTGTATAACTGATGTAACATTGTGTCACTCCTAAGGTAGGTGTATAACTGATGTAACATTGTGTCACTCCTAACGTAGGTGTATAACTGATGTAACATGGTGTCACTCATAAGGTAGGTGTATAACTGATGTAACATTGTGTCACTCCTAAGGTAGGTGTATAACCAAGGTAACATGGTGTCACTCCTAAGGTAGGTGTATAACTGATGTTACAATTGTGTCACTCCTAAGGTAGGTGTATAACCAAGGTAACATGGTGTCACTCCTAAGGTAGGTGTATAATTTATGTAACATTGTGTCACTCCTAAGGTAGGTGTATAACTGATGTTACAATTGTGTCACTCCTAAGGTAGGTGTATAACTGATGTTACATTGTGTCACTCCTAAGGTAGGTGTATAATTGATGTAACATTGTGTCACTTCTAAGGTAGGTGTATAATTGATGTAACATTGTGTCACTCCTAAGGTAGGTGTATAATTGATGTAACATTGTGTCACTCCTAAGGTAGGCGTATAACTGATGTAACATTGTGTCACTCCTAAGGTAGGTGTATAACCAAGGTAACATGGTGTCACTCCTAAGGAAGGTGTATAACTGATGTTACATGGTGTCACTCCTAAGGTAGGTGTATAACTGATGTTTCAATTGTGTCACTCCTAAGGTAGGTGTATAACCAAGGTAACATGGTGTCACTCCTAAGGTAGGTGTATAACCAAGGTAACATGGTGTCACTCCTAAGGTAGGTGTATAACTGATGTAACATTGTGTCACTCCTAAGGTAGGTGTATAACTGATGTAACATTGTGTCACTCCTAAGGTAGGTGTATAACTGATGTAACATTGTGTCACTCCTAAGGTAGGTGTATAACCAAGGTAACATGGTGTCACTCCTAAGGTAGGTGTATAACCAAGGTAACATGGTGTCACTCCTAAGGAAGGTGTATAACTGATGTAACATGGTGTCATTCCTAAGGTAGGTGTATAACTGATGTTTCAATTGTGTCACTCCTAAGGTAGGTGTATAACTGATGTTACAATTGTGTCACTCCTAAGGTAGGTGTATAACTGATGTTACATTGTGTCACTCCTAAGGTAGGTGTATAATTGATGTAACATTGTGTCACTTCTAAGGTAGGTGCATAATTGATGTAACATTGTGTCACTCCTAAGGTAGGTGTATAATTGATGTAACATTGTGTCACTCCTAAATTAGGTGTATAACTGATGTAACATTGTGTCACTCCTAACGTAGGTGTATGACTGATGTAACATGGTGTCACTCCTAAGGTAGGTGTATAACCAAGGTAACATGGTGTCACTCCTAAGGTAGGTGTATAACTGATGTTTCAATTGTGTCTCTCCTAAGGTAGGTGTATGACTGATGTAACATGGTGTCACTCCTAAGGAAGGTGTATAACCAAGGTAACATGGTGTCACTCCTAAGGTAGGTGTATAACTGATGTAACATTGTGTCACTCCTAAGGTAGGTGTATAACCGATGTAACGGTTCTGTCACTCATTGAAGAGGTTTCAAACCAATTCAGATGCGTTTGTACAACATATTGAGGTTGAAATTTAATATATACCTTACGAGGGACTCGCAGGTCGTTGTCAGCTTGATTACTTCTGAATACAGTAGCCCAAATATGTAAAATTTGGTTATTTTTAAAGATGTAGGTGGTTCAATGTAGTTACGGAGTTGAGGGAGTAGGGAAAGAGGTGGATAATGTGGTTACAGAGGGGAGGGGGTAGGGGGAGGGAGGAAGATGTGGTTACAGAGGGGAGGGGGTAGGGGGAGGGAGGGGGATAATGTGGTTACAGATGGGAGAGGTAGGGGGAGTGAGGAAGATAATGTGGTTACAGAGGGGAGGGGGTAGGGGAGGGAGGGGGATAATGTGGTTACAGAGGAGAGGGGATAGGGGGAGGGAGGGGGTAATGTGGTTACAGAGGAGAGGGGGTAGGGGGAGGGAGGGGGGTAATGTGGTTACAGAGTTGAGGGGGGCGGTGGAGAGAGGAAGATGTGGTTACAGAGGGGAGGGGGTAGGGGGAGGGAGGGGGTAATGTGGTTACAGATGGGAGGGGTAGGGGGAGGGAGGAAGATAATGTGGTTACAGAGGTGAGGGGGTAGGGGGGTTTCGATATCACAGGTTTTTAATGGATACATAAGAATTTTAAAATGCTGTTTAGTTACATTCTAAGGGCTGTGACGGTATTGTGATAAACAAGACTGCTGATGGGGGCCATGAATGGGGTACCGCCACAGGTGTAGATTTCGCGATTTTTGGTTTAGTTATTTAGGTACCCATTAGAGATGAGAGGACATTTTAACCAGACAGGAAAATGTCTACCGAGCCATTTCTTATCTACATTTGATCAAATACTTTAGTGGAAAGATTTTTTTAAAATGTCTTAAAGGGAACATCTATGCCATTGTGCCATACTTCACATAGAATATAAGAAAGTGTTCAATTTTCCCTGGTCAGGAGTTACACACCTTGTCACTATAATACTTTTCCTTTATTCCCCTGTATATGGTTCGAAAATTGGAAATGTCACACGTACCTTGGATCATATCTCACCATCGACGTCTGTCTTTCAACTTCTTGTGCTTTTGCAGATCTTAATGACCCACATGATAGCTTAGATCGACAAACACATTTTCGAAATAAGGTCTGATAAGTATGGTTTGTCAGGAAACTCGTGCAGCGTAATTGCTTCCATGTGTAAACACTTAAGATATTGTGGCAGACTGGTTTATACAGTGTGGTTTGGTGTAAGGAATGGTGTAGAACAGGTGACTTTGTTATCTCCATTACATTTTTCAATTGATAAATAGTGCTGGTACAAGTGAAAATATTCTGATATGCTGATGATTGGGTAATTTTGGCAGGATTTTTGGTCCCCAAAGGCAAAATAGGACGTTTGCTTCAAACGTTACTCCTTTCTGATGCTTGAATGGAGTTCAACCAGATTTACGTAGAATCATCGTCGAGGAAGGGGAATCATTTGGTAAATTCAGAAGGTTGATTCAATCCCAATGGACCTGGTGGTGGGCGGGACCAAAAATGGGAAAGTTAATCAATATTTTACTTCCAAATGCTACTCTGTCTTAATGTTTGAATGGATTTCATGCGAATTTAGTGATCATAGAGAGTGGGAAATCATTTCTTAAAAAAGTTGATTCGGGCGAAAGGTATCATGGATCAAATATGTTAAAATCTTTAAATGTCTTCATCTCAATAACCAAGGATGATATTATTAGACCTGTAGCATGCTAAGATGAAGGGCTACCAACTTTGTTAATATTAATGACATTGACCTACTTTCAAGGTCACGGGTATCGAACGTGTTAAAATGATTAAATGACTTCTCAATAATCAGAAGGCCCAAGGTGCTGATATTGGACCAACTTTCAACGTCACAGGGGTCAAATGTATTGAAAACTTAAGCAGCTTCTTTTGAATAACCGGGAGGCCAAGAGTCTTGATATTGGGCCTGTAGATTGTTTTTCAACAAGCAGTATGTCCGGAGTAATGGCAATTGTGTAGTGCATGTATAAAGAATATGATTTCAAGTTTGCAGAAAATGTCTGTATGAATCAACAATATCTTCTACGTAAGCTGTAGCGTAGTGGAGCAATTTGTTTTAGGTCCATCTTTAATATATATATATAGGTCTTTATAGTCAGATGATCGTTAAGGCCAATGGACCTTTTGGTTTTTTTTTCAGATTGTGTTATAAAATGAAATTTGCTAGGATAAAACAAACGTAGCATGTATTTAGGTGTGGGAAAGACACCGCCTCTGTATATAACAGATTAATAGGGACCTAGTCTGAGGGTAGGGTAAAGAAATCTCTCACCGAGGAGGAGATCCACGATTATCTAACCCCAGGCTTTGCCTACGGAATGACCATTGTTCTGTCCCTTAACTCTAACATGCTAGACATACATGAGCAGCGAGACAAATTGCAGACAAATGTTGAATCTAAATGAGTCAAATAACGACTTTTGTTTTGACTTATTTGTAACCCTCACTTATTGACTTATTTGTAACCCTCACTTATTGACTTATTTGTAACCCTCACATATTGACTTATTTGTAACCCTCACATATTGACTTATTTGTAACGCTCACTTATTGACTTATTTGTAACCCTCACATATTGACTTATTTGTAACCCTCACATATTGACTTATTTGTAACCCTCACTTATTGATGTATGTGTAACCCTCACTTATTGACGTATGTGTAACCCTCACTTATTGACTTATTTGTAACCCGCACTTATTGACTTATTTGTAACCCTCACTTATTGACTTATTTGTAACCCTCACATATTGACTTATTTGTAACCCTCACTTATTGATGTATGTGTAACCCTCACTTATTGACGTATGTGTAACCCTCACTTATTGACTTATTTGTAACCCTCACTTATTGACTTATTTGTAACCCTCACTCTTATTGACGTATGTGTAACACTTATTGACGTATGTGTAACCCTCACTTATTGACTTATTTGTAACCCTCACTTATTGACTTATTTGTAACACTCATTTAAAGCAACCATAATGCTAACTCATCGCCATAAACTTTGTCTGAAAAAAACAAATTTGGTCGGATTACTACCTTTAAATGATATTAAAATGTCAACATTAATCAGGCACGTCTTAAATTTCCGGTTTAGCATGTATGTTCTGTGCGATAGAGATATCACACGTTCACAGGAAGTGAGGATATTTCTGCCCGATTTTGTTGAAATTTCCATCTTCGCTACTTTCCGAACATTTGGATTATTCTTGGACAACTAAACATATTGCTGATTCAGATTCACCTGCGCTTGGTCTATAGCAATGACAAAGTGTAAGGGTTACCTGCATTATGGAAATGTTACGAAACTGCTCAGTGATACAGTATATTACCAATTAACACGAATGGTGCATCGTTTTGGTGACAAATGCAGTAATCGTGTATATCAGCAGTTAAACATGTATTTTCCTAGTCCAGCAGTAAATGGTGATATGAAATGAATTCCTATTTTATTAAGCAAATGAGAAATCGTTGTCAGACATTTTTCTTGAGTAAAAAAACATGTGTAGTGAAAGGTTAAAACGAGTGTTTTTGTTGAGCTGATCAGCTCGATGATTGTAAAAACTGGAATTTTCGAGTCGATATGTGGGCCTCTGTGCCTTTGGTTTATATCACACTGTAATACGGTGTTAAATAAGTCGTCTTATTACATTAAGACTACTCAGATGTTGTATTCGTATGCAGGCGATTAAAAACCCCTCTGCACATGGTGGAAGGATATAAATTGATACCTGACATGGAATGTGAAAAGCAGATTTAACAACTTTTAATTTTCCTCTTGCGGAGATCGCGAAGGGGATATAGTGTTACGTTTGTAATATAATGTTCACTTTATTTGTCATCATTCTAGCAACTTCATTTCACTACCGATTTTGCTCAAATTTCACTTATTTGTAAAATATCACAATACCTTGAACAAGTTCGTGTTTCATTGTGCCGGGTCATCGTTTTAGGTCACCGTCACTGTTTATAGAAAATCTTTTCTGCATTCTAGCAACTTCATTTCTAACCGATTTTGCTCAAATTTCACTTATTTGTAAAATATCACAATACGTTGAACAAGTTCGTGTTTCTGTGTGCCAGGGCCAACATTTAGGTCACCGTTACTATTTATAAAATCGTTTATAAAATATTGTGCAATGTTGATAAACTTTGAAGCACCAACGTAAGATAATTCAGTATTTCGTTTACAATTGAACACTCTGTTCTATGGCCTAGACCAAATGTGTACATACTTCATTCTAGCTTTATGCCATTATCTTATCATCTCCTATCGAATTAACACTTTGTCAGACTTAGTTATGTTCTCTTGCTCTCTTGAAATTCAAAGTTCTCGTGGAATATAAAACGATGTCTTGATGTTGTCTCTCACGTGAACCCCATCTTTATCATATAACATTCATCCGCTTTGTTACATTTACCAACTGTTGTCTTACCGAACAGAAATGGGGCTGACAACGGTCATTTCGCATATGAATGAATTATTCAAATTATAACTTGAAAGTTCATCATAGTTTGAGTGAGTAAGGTTTGGACATAACCAGATCTGCTAATCGTGCTATCGGGTTTTGAAAGGTTAGATCAACATTTGATCTATGGAGTTATCTAGACTGGAACGAACTCTCATGCTCCCATTGTTACAGCACATACAATATAAGATATTCTAGTGTATATCATTTATTCAAACTCTTTGATATCAACATACGTGGTGTACATGAGATTCAAAAATGCTAAGTTCACTGAATAATGAGAATCCTGTTTTAAATCCTCAATGATAATTTATTTACCAATCAGAAAGCTTGATGAAAGTCCATGATATGAAACTGTATCTAAGTTACGGGAAATAGAGATCAGGCGGAACGAAATTTACTCCAGATGTTCGATACTTAACAATATTTTAAAAAACATAGAAATAGCAGTATTCGACAATCGAGAAATTTTGAAAACTGTCTGAAGAATAACGTACACTGAATTACCTGCCTTCGTACACTCTATTTTGAAAGTGTAGAATTTATACAGAATGAAAGAAAAAATTTTCGCCAATCTTGGTCACTCTATATCCTACCCTTAGCTCAGTCAATGTTTAATAAGACGTTTTAAGCAGAAACATTATCGACAGTCTAGACAAAAATAAAAAAAAATTAAATGATAAGACAAAAAACCTAGCAGTTCTTGTTGTTAGTGTTCACCCTTTTAGAGGGGTGAACTGGATACTCTCTGAATTACAGATCTCACTTTATTCATTCACGATCGCTGGCAAATATAAGGCAGACTCCAAAAACCGGATCTAGTTCCTGATCCTCGTAACCAATGGTAACATGGTTTCGAACACGTACTTCCACATGAAGTCACGCAGCATTTTTCCACTCCAGGGCAGTCCTGGTCTGATCCACAGTCCATTCCACACAACAATTCCCGCCGGAGATGCCACGGACAAGTTCCTGGCTTTCTGGACACACCTACGTGTGTAGAACAAACAAAACAAAATTTTAAAAAGTGAGAAAACAAGATATATTTATAAAAAAAACTATGCACCCGGTTGTTACAAAAATTCTGAAGTGGGACAAAGTGGGAAATGTTGGTACCACCGGAAAGGTCTTGTCACAAGGAACACACATACCAGATATGAAAGCCCTACATTTTACGTGCAAGAGTTATGGATAAGGTTAAATCTGAGACTAGACAAACAACAGCCAAACAGACAGCACAAAAACAATATCCTCCCGATCTTCCGATCCGGAGGTATAACCAAAAAAATCCAAAAGAAAGGGAAAACTCGTTAGGCGAGACGTAAGCGAGAATTAAAGATACTATTTATCATATACTTGGTATTGATACGGAAAACTCTCTGAAATATTGCCCTGTAAGCCTGTTGGAGTTCGAATTCTCCCAGGTTTTACTACCGAGACTACCAATCATGTACGTCATTATTTATGACGTCACAATACATACCGAAGATTTCACACAAGTGTCTATGATATAGAATTTATTTAAGCAATTCAATGACCATACATATCAAGAACATTTAGGCGAGTTACAAAATACAATGAGCATTATGAATTCCACATAACACGAACATGTGTTTAAGATTCTATTTGTTACATAATTCATATCTCTGAAAATAACCGCTCAAATTAATTTCGCTATGATACAGGCTTACATCGATTCGGACTGTAGCTTATTCACTACTTCTTTGTAACGTCATTATAGTGTTATTACAGGTGTATTAAGATATTGATGAGATGGACATATGATACGAAACAATAAGTCAGTTATTTGATAAAAATAGATCGTACAAAGACACCATTCTGATCTCACAGAGTTACCGCCCTTCATTTCACTCTGTCAGATGGTGTAGCGATAAGTTTGCCAGCCGATAGGGACCGGGACTGAAAAACACCCACAAATATGTGTGTCTACCACAATAAAATAGTGTGTCTTCCACAATGAAATAGATATTCCGGTGTCACTTGTTCACACAAGTGTTTTTGTTTACATCGGTTGGGGCGTTGTATCATTACCTGTAGTGAAATATCGCTACTTAATAACCAAAATAGGCAATGTCATAAGTTAAGACAAGTAGTTTATTAATATCTTCAAAGCAATGAATTGATAGAAAGCCAAATAAAAAATACAGAAACAGTCGCGAACCACTTTTTGTGTTTAATTTCGAGAGTGCATTTTAAAATTTGTGATTATCCTTCAAACTACAAAGACACATTACAAAAAAGAACCAATTGAATTCGATGTCACGTGACCTAATAGCGAGTTGTTACCGTCTGTATATGGTCAGTTCCTTTTTTACCAGAATCCCCAGCCGTAAACATCATATCTAACCATATATTTTACCAGTATTCCAGCCGTAAACATCATATCTAACGACATATTTTACCAGTATCCCGGCCGTAAACATCTTATCTAACGACATATTTTACCAGTATCCCGGCCGTAAACATCATATCTAACCATATATTTTACCAGTATCCCGGCCGTAAACATCATATCTAACCATATATTTTACCAGTATCCCGGCCGTAAACATCATACCTAACTACATATTTTACCAGTATCCCGGCCGTAAACATCATATCTAACTACATATTTTACCAGTATCCCGGCCGTAAACATCATATCTAACCACATATTTTACCAGTATCCCGGCCGTAAACATCATATCTAACCACATATTTTACCAGTATCCCGGCCGTAAACATCATATCTAACCACATATTTTACCAGTATCCCGGCCGTAAACATCATATCTAACTACATATTTTATCAGTATCCCGGCCGTAAACATCATATCTAACTACATATTTTACCAGTATCCGGCCGTAAACATCATATCTAACCACATATTTTACCAGTATCCCGGCCGTAAATATCATATCTAACCATATATTTTACCAGTATCCCGGCCGTAAACATCATATCTAACCATATATTTTACCAGAATCCCAGCCGTAAACATCATATCTAACCATATATTTTACCAGTATCCCGGCCGTAAACATCATATCTAACCATATATTTTACCAGAATCCCAGCCGTAAACATCATATCTAACCACATATTTTACCAGTATCCCGGCCGTAAACATCATATCTAACCACATATTTTACCAGTATCCCGGCCGTAAACATCATATCTAACCACTCATTTTACAAGTATTCCGGCCGTAAACATATTGTCTAACCACATAGGGGATTTCAAGTGATTGTTTGAATAGCTTCTGTTAGTCGTCGATAACTGGACACTCCCGCGCTGGTCAGGCGGCGGTCAGCCGTTAATCGTTCTGATTAGACGGTCAAAGTTTGGTAACGATAATCGATTAGTGACCAATAGTCATAACCTTGTCCGAGAAGTGGTCAATGTTCTTATCAAACTCTCACTACAATGACTGACGTCAAGTATGACATATGTTGATTGATTTGTCAAGAATTTTCTTATCGACTTTGACTTTCGTGTTTACTTCGAAATAACATTTGTTTCCAGGAGTTGGTTTGTCCAGGAGGTTGAAAGATATATATGATACATGATTCTCTAACAAGGTCCCAAGTGCTGACCAAATCATACAGAGTAACATCCGATACTTAATGAATGAGACAAAAGTACATTGTAGTGTGGTTGGGGTAGGGGTCATGACATTGGTTTCACCTGTTCGTGAACCTTTGTTTGTTTTGACTACTGTAAATCACTTTATGGAACATTTCATTTCGCGAAAGGTAAGTGATTGTCTTATTTCCGAATACATGATTTCCTAGGTACCACACTATAAAGTAATTAATTTAAGGACAACACCAACAAATATTCGCGTATATTCGCGGGGGGATTTTAATTTGCGAATGATGCTGCTCGCTAATAAACGCGAAATATAATCCTTCGCAAAAAAATAAATAATTTACAGTATCCTGACCCAACAGATAAAATGCGACATTGCCGTAACTAAGCATAACAACAATCCCTTAATGTCAGGAAACTCTAAATGAAAATATTAATGTTACGTATGAGTAGAGATTGTCTGGTATGGGGAAAAGATTTTCTCGTGAATCTGACTGATGAAATGAATAGAATATTTCTCGTAAACAACAATGTCGTATTCAATCTATTGATTTCGTTTGATATTTCATAAGGCACTGACTTCAAGGCTTGTGTAATACATGTATCACATTGGACCGACACCAACCAGCCCGTTCTGTAAATTCAATATACTACACAGACTCGTAATAAGTCATGTATTTGGACACTAATCACTTTCATTAATGATTTGTCAATTAATGAAAGATGAAGAAACATTCCTTCTAACTGATCAAAATGAGACTTAATCATGTGTACTTATTCTATACGTATCGGGGTTTACCATATGGTAACCTTGATTTTACTTATAACTTACTTTGGAAAGGTTGTCGACACATGCGTCCGCAGCCGTTGAAACAACACTTTTCCTCCCCCCGACAGTCGCTGTCGCGTCTACATTGCGTCACACACGGTGCCGCCGCACTAGGCATTGGACAATGGCCTGGCCGTCGGGTCTCCAGCTCTGTCTCTCCACCTGTGTGTTAGGAAATAGATTTTAATAACAGAAATCTAACAAACGTGAACTGGTGGTCAAGGGAGATAATATTAGACAACACATGCGAACTCGCTGTCAATGACGATAACAGATATCTACTTACACACGTGACCTCATGGTCAAGGAAGATAATAATAGATATATAACACAAGCGAACTCGTCGTCAGGGGAGATGATAACATATATCTACTTTCATACGTGAACTCGTGGTCAAGGGAGATAATAACATATTTACCTACACTCATCAATTGAGATAATCTCAGATACGTATACACACTGGAACTCGTGGACAGGGAGTGTAACCACAGATACCTACCTACACGCACTGGAACTCGTCATCAGGCGAGATAATCACAAATACCTACCTACGTACACTTGAACTCGTGGACAGGGGAGATAATCACAGATACCTACCTACGTACACTGGAACTTGTCATCAAGGGAGATAATCACAGATACCTACTTACGTACACTGGAACCTGTCATCAGGGGAGATAATCACAGATACCTACCTACGTACACTGGAACTTGTCATCAAGGGAGATAATCACAGATACCTACCTACGAACACTGGAACTTGTCATCAGGGGAGATAATCACAGATACCTACCTACGTACACTGGAACTTGTCATCAAGGGAGATAATCACAGATATCTACTTACGTACACTGGAACCTGTCATCAGGGGAGATAATCACAGATACCTACCTACGTACACTGGAACTTGTCATCAAGGGAGATAATCACAGATACCTACCTACGAACACTGGAACTTGTCATCAGGGGAGATAATCACAGATACCTACCTACGTACACTTGAACTCGTGGACAGGGGAGATAATCACAGATACTTACCTACGTACACTGGAACTTGTCAGCAAGAGAGATAATCACAGATACCTACTTACGTACACTGGAACCTGTCATCAGGGGAGATAATCACAGATACCTACCTACGTACACCTGAACTTGTCATCAGGGGAGATAATCACAGATACCTACCTACATACACTGGAACTTGTCATCAGGGGAGATAATCACAGATACCTACCTACGTACACTTGAACTCGTGGACAGGGAAGATTATCACAGATACTTACCTACGTACACTGGAACCTGTCATCAGGGGAGATAATCACAGATACCTACCTACGTACACCTGAACTTGTCATCAGGGGAGATAATCACAGATACCTACCTACGTACACTGGAACCTGTCATCAGGGGAGATAATCACAGATACCTACCTACGTACACTTGAACTCGTGGACAGGGGAGATAATCACAGATACTTACCTACGTACACTGGAACTTGTCATCAAGGGAGATAATCACAGATACCTACTTACGTACACTGGAACTTGTCATCAGGGGAGATAATCACAGATACCTACCTACGTACACTGGGACTTGTCATCATGGGAGATAATCACAGATACCTACCTACGTACGCTGGAACTTGTCATCACGGGAGATAATCACAGATACTTACCTACGTACACTGGAACTTGTCATCAGGGGAGATAATCACAGATACCTACCTACGTACACTTGAACTCGTGGACAGGGGAGATAATCACAGATACTTACCTACGTACACTGGAACTTGTCAGCAAGGGAGATAATCACAGATACCTACTTACGTACACTGGAACCTGTCATCAGGGGAGATAATCACAGATACCTACCTACGTACACCTGAACTTGTCATCAGGGGAGATAATCACAGATACCTACCTACATACACTGGAACTTGTCATCAGGGGAGATAATCACAGATACCTACCTACACACACGGGAACTCGTGGGCAGGGGAGATAATCACAGATACCTACCTACACACACGGGAACTCGTGGGCAGGGGAGATAATCACAGATACCTACCTACACACACGGGAACTCGTGGGCAGGGAGGGTAATCACATGTACTTCTCACGAACTGACATGTTGCAGATTCGCCACATTCCAAATCCTAAAAGAAAGCACAGAAGACGAATTGAGTAAGAAACATCAATATTTACCCCAAAGATACAAATCTGCGAAACAGTTTAGTATCCTTTGTTATAAACATTTCTCGCTCATTTCCGATTTTTAAGTATCGTCTCTAAAACCGGTATTTGATTTCCTTCATAACATTTTAATTTTTTTTCTCGGTGAATCAACGATTGTTTTCGCGCTTCACGTTGCAATCCTCCAATTTGAGGCAGTAAAATAATAATTTAAAAAACAAACAAACAAGAAATATGTTTTCTGTATACTCATATAAGTTACAAGAACGTCCACTACATCGTCACAAATACGGTAATATACTCACACAAATTACCAAGACATCTGCTGTATCGTTACAAATACGATAATATACTCACACAAATTACCAAGACATCTGCTGTAACGTCACAAATACGGTAATATACTCACACAAATTACCCGGGCGTCATAAAGACGGAGTTATAATACAGTAACACACAGCGAAATTTAATACTCACACACGGTGTAATATGATACTCACACACGGTGTAATATGATACTCACACATGGTGTAATATGATACTCACACACGGTGTAATATGATACTCACACACGGCGTAATATGATACTCACACACGTTGTAATATGATACTCACACACGGTTTAATATGATACTCACACACGGCGTAATATGATACTCACACACGTTGTAATATGATACTCACACACGGTGTAACGTGATACTCGCACACGGTGTAATATGATACCCACACACGGTGTAATATGATACTCACACACGGTGTAATATGATACTCACACACGGTGTAATAAAATACTCACACACGGTTTAATATGATACTCACACACTGCGTAATATGATACTCACACATGGTGTAATATGATACTCACACACGGTGTAACGTGATACCCACACACGGTGTAATATGATACTCACACATGGTGTAATATGATACTCACACACGGTGTAATGAAATACTCACACACGGTGTAATATGATACTCAGACACGGTGTAATAAAATACTCACACACGGTGTAGTATGATAATCACACACGGTATGATACTTACACAGGATAAACGGGCGTCTACTATCACATTCACTGTGTAGAGCATCTGAAACAGAGAAACAGATAATTTCCAAACTTACGGATGATTTTCAAAACAAGTAAAGACTTTTGCGGAAGTTAAATCTATTGAATAAGTCTTCTAGTCACAAACTTTTCAAACCTTTAATCCTGTTTTTCTATCTAAAATATAAATATTGCCATGTATATGCAAGATTGAAGGACTAGCGCTATTTTATATTTGTCCTTTTGACGCTTGTATCGATACTAGCATTACAAACACAAGCGTATCGTGACGATATTCAGATCCAAACACAACTAAACGTTGATCTTGCTATTTAACATCAACAAAGGTGGCCGGCTTAGAAACATAAATGCTAATCTCGTGAGACAGTTTAAGAGGCGAAGAAACTATGGTGTGATAAAGTCAATATTTTGTTTACTTTTTAAATGAAGCTTGTTTTTTTGGTGTCAAGAACCTTTGAATTCATATTGTCTTACAATGTTCTAGACACTCGATCGGGTTATCAAGTTCATGTAAAAAAATCTTCAAGGAATTAGAACAATATTACAGAGGTGTGTTTACGAAAATTTTATATAAGTTGATCCCGATTGTATTCATTGGTTAATAATTTAAATACCCGAAATATTGAAACACCCAGCCTCGAAACCATGAACGATTCAAAATTACAGGGTCGCTCTTTCATTTTCTTTTTTTTTTTTTTTTTGGGGGGGGGGGGGGGGGGGGGGAACTGGTAATTTTAACAAGAGAAAATACATCGCAATATTCGATGCCAAAGCCACGACGACAGGAAAGTTTTATTTCAAGGCAATATTTTCAATTTTACGAAACAACATTTATTTATCGAAAATATAAATGTTAATGTCATAACGCAAATTTCGTATGAGAAATTGATTTGTTCATTACATATTCAAAAAAATAAGATTTCACCGATACAATAAGAATATGTTTGAAATGAATGATTAAGTAAATATAACCGAAGATATAGGAAAGATTTTCGGCAGGGAATGACAAAAAAATCATTGAGATGAATGATTGAAACCTCTTTCCATAGTTTAGTTTAAATATTTTATTTCGTTCATTCAATTTCAGTAGGTAACCTGACATGTAAGTTGCTGAATGTACAACCGCACAATCAAAGATTTCGCTTTGATATTTCTACACAAATGTAAAACCATGTGTCGTTCTTAGTGTAGTTTTGTGTCACTTTATACTACAGCTAGGTATCAGGAATGTTTTGTAACTCTCCTTCCTATACAAAGGTTGTTATAAACAATTAGCTCTACCTGTGTCTCTGTTAGACTGAACAATTATGAACGGTCGATTTCCGGAGAACTTTGAACGTTTACGTGTCGTTAAGTACATATTTCAAACGTACAACACGGGAGCGGTCAGTATTCTCACGCCACAGTGTCCTGGATATTGATCAGATACGGACAGTAATCTTGATTACTGAATGAAAGAACTGACCACCGTGAGAGTATATTGATATCACTGCTTTGTTTGAATACACCACACGACTGTAATGACGTACAGAGTCAGAGTCGTCAGGAGCATTGTCATCAACAGCGAAATTAACACGGTAGCTAACTCAATGAACATGTCTGTCATTCAAATAATTTCATTTTTGAGAAGTTGAGTTTGTCATCATACTCACACACGATGAGATGTTCTTCTAGAAAAAATATTAATTGGTAGTAGTAGAAGTGAAAATCGAGGAACTGATATATAAAAATTTAATGTGTAAATTCCTCAATTTATTTGCTACTTTTTACAATTTATTGTTTCCCTGAAAAAAAATCTTCGTGTGTCCGGGGTATTTTGGCAAGGTTCACTTCTAAAGAAAGCATTATTTGAATTATAGACATTTCCATTGAGTGAACTCTCGATGTTATTAATCCGTACATATTGAGACGTTTACATGTACTACAGTGTGTATTGCTCGATAGGTCTTTTTCAAGGACGTTCAACACGTTATGACGTCAAAATCTCACATCATATTTATCTATTTTAGCGTATATTGGCAAATTAAATAAAATGTCTTTATTAACATTTCGTCATCTTGACAAATCAATAAGCATACTAAGGTGTGTGCGTCCAGTGAGAGCATGTCTGTCTGTCGCCATGATCTATTTAAAGTGAAAGTCAGAGTACTTAATTGTATACTATAATCGATGGTGGGTGTTTTAATGATTAACGTAATTTACAACTTATTACAACATCGAATCGTTAATGTAGAACCCGGAAATTCATTGTCATTCGTAACGACATGCGATAAACGAACAAGTCTGTTATTAGCGGTTCACACTCTACATACGTCACATCAATACACACGGTGTATATTGATTATAAGGGGTTTTGACCATCAATATTTCAGGAAGAGCTACATGTTTACAGTTTTCGGAATGGGATTCATCACTTTGTTATAAATATATTTTTAGAAATATTTATCTTTAACACAAAAAACAATGATATCTTGATATCCACGATATTGGTAATTATTTATGTATATATATGTATGTATTGTATGAATTATGAACAAAAACGTATCGTGATGAAGCTTTTTACATAAAAAGTGCAAGTTAGAAATACAAATTACTGGCAATCTCGAGATCCGTAGAACTTTTCCAACCCCATGGACTGTATAAAAGCTCACAATCAGAGGAACTCCGATCACTCATAATCTCATACAGTTAAGTGAAAATCCGAGGTTTTTGGTTCGATTCTTACACGGGCGGTTTGTGGTCCGATTCTTACACGGGCGGTTTGTGGTCCGATTCTTACACGGGCGGTTTGTGGTCCGATACTTACACGGGCGGTTTGTGGTCCGATACTTACACGGGCGGTTTGTGGTCCGATTCTTACATGGGCGGTTTGCGTTCCTCAGGAAGCCGACATTACCGTCACTGTTCACTGAGGTTTCTACCACCTACTACAAGGACACCCACACCAAGTCCCTATATGATTACTGTTTGCGGAATGGTAACATATCACTCTAAGAGATGTCGTTGGTCCAGAGTTTGTATCAAAACTAAGTGGCACGTTGATGGACAGTGTTGTTGTCATGATTTTAATATTTTTATGAAATATGTTGGATCGTTTGCGATATAAAATTTAACATTTCTGATGCTTTAAATGTCTTTTATGTCAAAGCTTTTATCATCCTTTTAGATGCGTAACATTACTAAAATGTAACCTTGATTTATATAGCGAATGTCGCCAGGAATACATATATTAAAATGAAAATGAAACAATACCCAACATCAGGATTGGGAAAAAATGACGCATGTCATCTTTATAATCCCGATTAGAGAAAAAAGGAGAGAAGATGCGGATAAAAATAAGAAAGAAATATATAACCAAAGAACTCAATAGTAAGTAGAATGTTTAAAAATCACTTACCGAAAGGATGAAAACTCCGATAGGCATTTAATTGTTTTAGTGTGGAGCACGTGCCTTCTTAACGTAGAATAAGATTTCTGTCTTTGGAAGTCGTAGAGATCGGTGTTATTCTCTCTTGTTTTGTCAGCAGTCACTTTACAATTATTCGATTGTAAACCAACTGTATATATAGTCTACAATAAATCAATGTACAGCTATCCTTAGGCGGTTATAAGTGGGCGGGACCCAACATAAGTCACGTGGTACCGACACGGCGAACAAAGGTACACCCTATGGTCGATATAAATATATTTAGCCACTAACGTCGCGTGTACATTGTAATACAGAAATAGAGGTAATGAATAAACCAATAAAACATTTCCTTACAGAAACGGTATGAAAAATATATATCACGGATGTACGGAGGTAGATGGGCAAGAATTAGCTAATGTAACCCTAAGTGTGACATTGCAAGACAAAAATAAAAATATTCATAAGCCTACAAATTTTGTTTGAAGTATAACTGTAAATGGTGTCTTTCTATGTATAACAGAAAAAATCATTTTGAAACTTACTTCAGTCAAGAACAAGGAGAATTAATGAATTTAGAGCATGTAACATTGACACTATTCCCAAACTGAGATTGATGGTTCTTTGACCTGTTTAAAGTTTAGTATTAGGTTTGCTTATCTCAAAGCATTGTCCATCATCTCGACTTAAAAAATTGCATTTGTCAAATGTATCATGTATTTCAGAAATTCTATGAAAACAGGTTTCCTCTGATTGTTTTGTCAATGTTACATGCAGTTATTAAGAGATAAATATAATCAGAATTATGTTCTTGGTAAACAAGAAAAGTAAGTTTTTCATTGTGTTACTGTCGTATAAAGAAAATTCTATCAATATTTTTGCAACCTTCTCATTTCAGCAATAAAGCAGTTACACATATGTTGCGTGTATTATGGACACAAAAATATGAATCTTGAAGCATGCCAGAAATGCTATTAAAACGCCGGACACGAAAATTAATTATATTTTATTACCTGATACATTTTCCGAACTCCAGTTGATTGATGAAAATTACGACAATGATATCGTACCTTGTGTTGACACTTCGTAAATTTGTAAATGCCGTGTCGATGATGCGTTTTCAAACAAATTTACTGAGGGAAGCGTGCACGTAACGTTTGTTGACGCGAAAAGTTACGTACATTGGTCTATTTTCAATCCTATTTTTTTCGCAGCTTTAATCAAATCCTGTACAAAACAAGCGTTTTTATCGATCATTTTGCAGTTGATTAACAACTTTTACAGCACTACAATTCTTCGGGCGTTTAAAAAATACGACTCGGAGTTTCACTACTGCAGAAATGTCACACTTTTTGCCTATAATTTATCCACTGGCGGCGTACAACTTGTGCTGCTTCCTTGTTATTTAATCAATTAGATCAATTTGTTTTTTCACATGACGATAAAAATAAACCAACTTTAATATTTAACAATGTTTATTCTCCATACTTGCATGATTTTGTTTGTTTTTTATTGGATAAACTAATTTAACACTAAAATTTCATTAGCGACTTCTTGCTCAGATATCAGAATAGAAATTATACATCAAAGATGTCTTTACGGAGGTAGATATCAGGACAGAAAATATACATCACGGATGTCTTTACGGAGGTAGATGTCAGGATAGAAAATATACATCACGGATGTCTTTACGGAGGTAGATATCAGGATAGAAAATATACATCACGGATGTCTTTACGGAGGTAGATATCAGGATAGAAAATATACATCACGGATGTCTTTACGGAGGTAGATATTAGGATAGCAAATATACATCACGGATGTCTTTACGGAGGTAGATATCAGTATAGAAAATGTACATCACGGATGTCTTTACGGAGGTAGATATCAGTATAGAAAATATACATCACGGATGTCTTTACGGAGGTAGATATCAGGATAGAAAATATACATCACGGATGTCTTTACGGAGGTAGATATTAGGATAGCAAATATACATCACGGATGTCTTTACGGAGGTAGATATCAGGATAGCAAATATACATCACGGATGTCTTTACGGAGGTAGATATCAGGATAGCAAATATACATCACGGATGTCTTTACGGAGGTAGATATCAGGTGTATAACACGAACTTTGTATGTTGAGAAGACCTTGCATATATGTAGATCATGCATCTTCTCCTTCTCCATGCATGCGAAACAGATGATACACTGTCCACGTGCCTAAACTCATACCTTGTCAATGTCTACCCCTTCCTGTGCTTTGTTTACTTCCTCCTTGTCACTCGCTGCTTTATTGAATACATCTTTCTACTTGTTCGCATACAAATGCTTTTCCATTATTAAAATATGTCGATTCTAGACGTTATATCGCATTTCATTCATAAAGATATCCGTGATAACATTCACAGATATCATAAAGATATCCGTGATAACATTACAGATATCATAAAGATATCCGTGATAACATTACAGATATCATAAAGATATCCGTGATAACATTACAGATATCATAAAGATATCCGTGATAATATTACAGATATCATAAAGATATCCGTGATAACATTACAGATATCATAAAGATATCCGTGATAACATCATAAAGATATCCGTGATAACATTACAGATATCATAAAGATATCCGTGATAACATTACAGATATCATAAAGATATCCGTGATAACATTCACAGATATCATAAAGATATCCGTGATAACATTCACAGATATCATAAAGATATCCTTGATAACATATCACAGATATCATAAAGATTCACAGATATAAAGATATCATAAAGATATCCGTGATAACATTCACAGATATCATTAAGATATCCGTGATAACATTCACAGATATCATAAAGATATCCGTGATAACATTCACAGATATCATAAAGATATCCGTGATAACATTACAGATATCATAAAGATATCCGTGATAACATTCACAGATATCATAAAGATATCCGTGATAACATTCACAGATATCATAAAGATATCCGTGATAACATTCACAGATATCATAAAGATATCCTTGATAACATTCACAGATATCATAAAGATATCCGTGATAACATTCACAGATATCATAAAGATATCCTTGATAACATTCACAGATATCATAAAGATATCCGTGATAACATTCACAGATATCATAAAGATATCCGTGATAACATTCACAGATATCATAAAGATATCCGTGATAACATTCACAAATATCATAAAGATATCCTTGATAACATTCACAGATATCATAAAGATATCATAAAGATATCCGTGATAACATTCACAGATATCATAAAGATATCCGTGATAACATTCACAGATATCATAAAGATATCCGTGATAACATTCACAGATATCATAAAGATATCCTTGATAACATTCACAGATATCATAAAGATATCCGTGATAACATTCACAGATATCATAAAGATATCCGTGATAACATACACAGATATCATAAAGATATCCGTGATAACATTCACAGATACCATAAAGATATCCGTGATAACATTCACAGATATCATAAAGATATCCGTGATAACATTCACAGATATCATAAAGATATCCGTGATAACATTCACAGATATCATAAAGATATCCGTGATAACATTGACAGATATCATAAAGATATCCGTGATAACATTCACAGATATCATAAAGATATCCGTGATAACATTCACAGATATCATAAAGATATCCGTGATAACATTACAGATATCATAAAGATATCCGTGATAACATTCACAGATATCATAAAGATATCCGTGATAACATTCACAGATATCATAAAGATATCCGTGATAACATTCACAGATATCATAAAGATATCCGTGATAACATTCACAGATATCATAAAGATATCCGTGATAACATTCACAGATATCATAAAGATATCCGTGATAACATTACAGATATCATAAAGATATCCGTGATAACATTACAGATATCATAAAGATATCCGTGATAACATTCACAGATATCATAAAGATATCCGTGATAATATTCACAGATATCATAAAGATATCCGTGATAACATTCAAAAAATATCATAAAGATATCCGTGATAATATTCACAGATATCATAAAGATATCCGTGATAACATTCACAGATATCATAAAGATATCCGTGATAACATTACAGATATCATAAACATATCACGTGATAACATAAAGATATCATAAAGATATCCGTGATAACATTCACAGATATCATAAAGATATCCGTGATAACATTCACAGATATCATAAAGATATCCGTGATAACATTCACAGATATCATAAAGATATCCGTGATAACATTACAGATATCATAAAGATATCCGTGATAACATTCACAGATATCATAAAGATATCCGTGATAACATTCACAGATATCATAAAGATATCCGTGATAACATTCACAGATATCATAAAGATATCCGTGATAACATTCACAGATATCATAAAGATATCCTTGATAACATTACAGATATCATAAAGATATCCGTGATACAGATATCATAAAGATATCCGTGATAACATTCACAAATATCATAAAGATATCCGTGATAATATTCACAGATATCATAAAGATATCCGTGATAACATTCACAGATATCATAAAGATATCCATGATAACATTCACAGATATCATAAAGATATCCGTGATAACATAACATTCACAGATATCATAAAGATATCCGTGATAACATTCACAGATATCATAAAGATATCCGTGATAACATTCACAGATATCATAAAGATGTCCTTGATAACATTCACAGATATCATAAAGATATCCGTGATAACATTCACAGATATCATAAAGATATCCGTGATAACATTCACAGATATCATAAAGATATCCGTGATAACATTACAGATATCATAAAGATATCCGTGATAACATTACAGATATCATAAAGATATCCTTGATAACATTCACAGATATCATAAAGATATCCGTGATAACATTCACAGATATCATAAAGATATCCGTGATAACAACAGATATCATAAAGAGATATCCATAAAGTGATAACATTCACAGATATCATAAAGATATCCGTGATAACATTACAGATATCATAAAGATATCCTTGATAACATTCACAGATATCATAAAGATATCCGTGATAACATTCACAGATATCATAAAGATATCCGTGATAACATTACAGATATCATAAAGATATCCTTGATAACATTCACAGATATCATAAAGATATCCGTGATAACATTACAGATATCATAAAGATATCCTTGATAACATTCAAAGATATCATAAAGATATCCTTGATAACATTCACAGATATCATAAAGATATCCTTGATAAAATTCACAGATATCATAAAGATATCCGTGATAACATTACAGATACGACCATAAAGATATCCAAAGTCCAACACTAACATATCATAAAGTATAACAGACCACCACCATCCAAAGTCCAACACTAACTTACACGATCACCAAAAACACTAACTTAACACGACCACCAAAGTCCAACACTAACTTGTACCTTTCCAACAACTTGTTTAACACGACCACCAAAGCCAAACCCTAACTTTACACGACCACCAAAGTTCCAACACTTTTTTCAACACTAACTTGTAGCAAGTAAAATGACCACCAAAGCCAAAGTAAATAACACGAACACCACCAACACTAACTTGTAGCAAGTATAACACGACCACCAAAGCCAAACCCTAACTTTACACGACCACCAAAGTCCAACACTAACTTTACACGATCACCAAAGTCAAACTAATAAAGAACCAAAGTCCAAACTAACTTAACACGACCACCAAATCCAACACTAACTTGTAGCAAGTATAACATGACACAAAGTTAACCTAACCAAAGCCAAAGTCCCACTAACTTAACACGACCACCAAAGTCCAACACTAACTTGTACCACCAAAGCCAAACCCTAACTTTACACGATCACCAAAGTCCAACACTAACTTGTAGCAAGTATAACACGGCCACCAAAGCCAAACCCTAACTTAACAAGACCACCAAAGTCCAACACTAACTTAACACGACCACCAAATCCCAACACTAACTTGTAGCAAGTATATCATGACCATACAAAGACAAACCCTAACTTAACACGACCACCAAAGTCCAACACTAACTTTACACGACCACCAAAGTCCAACACTAACTTAACACGACCACCAAATCCAAACACTAACTTGTAGCAAGTATATCATGACCATACAAAGACAAACCCTAACTTAACACGACCACCAAAGTCCAACACTAACTTGTAGCAAATATATCATGACCATACAAAGACAAACCCTAACTTAACACGACTACCAAAGTCTAACACTAACTTGTAGCAAGTATATCATGACCATACAAAGACAAACCCTAACTTGTAGCAAGTATAACACGACCACCAAAGCCAAACCCTAACTTTACACGACCACCAAAGTCCAACACTAACTTTACACGACCACCAAAGTCCAACACTAACTTGTAGCAAGTATATCATGACCATACAAAGACAAACCCTAACTTAACACGACCATACAAAACCAAACCCTAACTTGTAGCATGTATAACACGACCACCAAAGCCAAACCCTAACTTTACACGACCACCAAAGTCCAACACTAACTTTACACGACCACCGAAATCCAACACTAACTTGTAGCAAGTATATCATGACCATACAAAGACAAACACTAACTTAACACGACCACCAAATCCCAACACTAACTTGTAGCAAGTATATCATGACCATACAAAGACAAACCCTAACTTAACACGACCACCAAAGTCCAACACTAACTTTAACACGACCACCAAAGTCCAAACCCTAACTTTACACGACCACCAAGTAATCCACCAAAGACAAACACTAACTTTACACGACCACCAAAGTCCAACACTAACTTTACTCGATCACCAAAGTCCAACACTAACTTAAAACGACCACCAAAGTCCAACACTACTTGTAGCAAGTATATTATGACATACAAAGACAAACCATAACTTAACACGACCACCAAAGCCAAACCCTAACTTGTAGCATGTATAACACGACCACCAAAGCCAAACCCTAACTTTACACGACCACCAAAGTCCAACACTAACTTGTAGCAAGTATAACACGACCACCAAAGCCAAACCCAAACTTTACACGACCATACAAAGCCAAACCCTAACTTGTAGCATGTATAACACGACCACCAAAGCCAAACCCTAACTTTACACGACCACCAAAGTCCAACACTAACTTTACACGACCACCAAAGTCCAACACTAACTTAACACGACCACCAAATCCCAACACTAACTTGTAGCATGTATAACACGACCACCAAAGCCAAACCCTAACTTTACACGACCACCAAAGTCCAACACTAACTTAACACGACCACCAAAGTCCAACACTAACTTGTAGCAAGTATAACACGACCACCAAAGCCAAAGCCAAACTTTACACGACCACCAAAGTCCAACACTAACTTTACACGATCACCAAAGTCCAACACTAACTTAACACGACCACCAAAGTCCAACACTAACTTAACACGTCCACCAAAGTCCAACACTAACTTGTAGCAAGTAAAACACGACCACCAAAGCCAAACCCTAACTTTACACGACCACCAAAGTCCAACACTAACTTGTAGCAAGTATAACACGACCACCAAAGCCAAACCCTAACTTAACACGACCACCAAAGTCCAACACTAACTTAACACGACCACCAAAGTCCAACACTAACTTGTAGCAAGTATAACACGACCACCAAAGCCAAACCCTAACTTTACACGACCACCAAAGTCCAACACTAACTTTACACGATCACCAAAGTCCAACACTAACTTAACACGACCACCAAATCCCAACACTAACTTGTAGCAAGTATAACACGACCACCAAAGCCAAACCCTAACTTTACACGATCACCAAAGTCCAACACTAACTTGTAGCAAGTATAACACGGCCACCAAAGCCAAACCCTAACTTAACAAGACCACCAAAGTCCAACACTAACTTAACACGACCACCAAATCACAACACTAACTTGTAGCAAGTATATCACACGACCACCAAATCCAAACACTAACTTAACACGACCACCAAAGTCCAAACCCTAAACTTAACACGACCACCAAAGCCAAACTAACACACGACCACCAAAGTCCAACCACCAAAGTCCAACACTAACTTGTAGCAAGTATATCATGACCTTACAAAGACAAACCCTAACTTAACACGACCACCAAAGTCCATCACTAACTTAACACGACCACCAAAGTCCAACACTAACTTGTAGCAAGTATATCATGACCATACAAAGACAAACCCTAAGTCCATACAAAACCAAGCAAGCAAGTATAACACGACCACCAAAGCCAAACCCTAACTTTACACGACTACCAAAGTCCAACACTAACTTGTAGCAAGTATATCATGACCTTACAAAGACAAACCCTAACTTAACACGACCACCAAAGTCCATCACTAACTTGTAGCAAGTATACATGACCATACAAAGCCAAACCCTAACTTGTACTTAACACGACCATACAAAGCCAAACTCTAACTTGTAGCATGTATAACACGACCACCAAAGCCAAACCCTAACTTTACACGACCACCAAAGTCCAACACTAACTTGTAGCAAGTATAACACGACCACCAAAGCCAAACCCAAACTTTACACGACCATACAAAGCCAAACCCTAACTTGTAGCATGTATAACACGACCACCAAAGCCAAACCCTAACTTTACACGACCACCAAAGTCCAACACTAACTTTACACGACCACCGAAGTCCAACACTAACTTGTAGCAAGTATATCATGACCATACAAAGACAAACACTAACTTAACACGACCACCAAATCCCAACACTAACTTGTAGCAAGTATATTATGACCATACAAAGACAAACCCTAACTTAACACGACCATACAAAGCCAAACCCTAACTTGTAGCATGTATAACACGACCACCAAAGCCAAACCCTAACTTTACACGACCACCAAAGTCCAACACTAACTTGTAGCAAGTATAACACGACCACCAAAGCCAAACCCAAACTTTACACGACCACCAAAGTCCAACACTAACTTTACACGATCACCAAAGTCCAACACTAACTTAACACGACCACCAAAGTCCAACACTGACTTAACACGTCCACCAAAGTCCGACACTAACTTGTAGCAAGTAAAACACGACCACCAAAGCCAAACCCTAACTTTACACGACCACCAAAATCCAACACTAACTTAACACGACCACCAAAGTCCAACACTAACTTAACACGACCACCAAAGCCAAACCCTAACTTTACACGACCACCAAAGTCCAACACTAACTTTACACGACCACCAAAGTCCAACACTAACTTTACACGACCACCAAAGTCCAACACTAACTTAACACGACCACCAAATCCCAACACTAACTTGTAGCAAGTATATCATGACCATACAAAGACAAACCCTAACTTAACACGACCATACAAAGCCAAACCCTAACTTGTAGCATGTATAACACGACCACCAAAGCCAAACCCTTACTTTACACGACCACCAAAGTCCAACACTAACTTTACACGACCACCAAAGTCCAACACTAACTTAACACGACCACCAAATCCCAACACTAACTTGTAGCAAGTATAACACGACCACCAAAGCCAAACCCTAACTTCACACGACCACCAAAGTCCAACACTAACTTTACACGATCACCAAAGTCCAACACTAACTTAACACGACCACCAAAGTCCAACACTAACTTTACACGACCACCAAAGTCCAACACTAACTTAACACGACCACCAAAGTCCAACACTAACTTAACACGACCACCAAAGTCCAACACTAACTTGTAGCAAGTATAACACGACCACCAAAGCCAAACCCTAACTTTACACGACCACCAAAGTCCAACACTAACTTGTAGCAAGTATAACACGACCACCAAAGCCAAACCCTAACTTAACACGACCACCAAAGTCCAACACTAACTTAACACGACCACCAAAGTCCAACACTAACTTGTAGCAAGTATAACACGACCACCAAAGTCCAACACTAACTTAACACGACCACCAAAGCCAAACCCTAACTTTACACGACCACCAAAGTCCAACACTAACTTAACACGACCACCAAAGTCCAACACTAGCTTAACACGACCACCAAAGTCCAACACTAACTTGTAGCAAGTATATCATGACCATACAAAGACAAACCCTAACTTAACACGACCACCAAATCCCAACACTAACTTGTAGCAAGTATATCATGACCATACAAAGACAAACCGTAACTTAACACGACCATACAAAGCCAAACTCTAACTTGTAGCATGTATAACACGACCACCAAAGCCAAACCCTAACTTTACACGACCACCAAAGTCCAACACTAACTTTACACGACCACCAAAGTCCAACACTAACTTGTAGCAAGTATAACACGACCACCAAAGCCAAACCCTAACTTTACACGACCACCAAAGTCCAACACTAACTTTACACGACCACCAAAGTCCAACACTAACTTTACACGATCACCAAAGTCCAACACTAACTTAACACGACCACCAAAGTCCAACACTAACTTAACACGACCACCAAAGTCCAACACTAACTTTACCCGATCACCAAAGTCCAACACTAACTTAACACGACCACCAAAGTCCAACACTAACTTAACACGACCACCAAAGTCCAACACTAACTTGTAGCAAGTATAACACGACCACCAAAGCCAAAAGCCAAACCCTAACTTAACACGACCACCAAAGTCCAACACTAACTTAACACGACCACCAAAGTCCAACACTAACTTAACACGACCACCAAAGTCCAACACTAACTTGTAGCAAGTATAACACGACCACCAAAGCCAAACCCTAACTTTACACGACCACCAAAGTCCAACACTAACTTTACACGAACACCAAAGTCCAACACTAACTTAACACGACCACCAAATCCCAACACTAACTTGTAGCATGTATAACACGACCACCAAAGCCAAACCCTAACTTTACACGACCACCAAAGTCCAACACTAACTTAACACGACCACCAAAGTCCAACACTAACTTGTAGCAAGTATAACACGACCACCAAAGCCAAACCCTAACTTTACACGACCACCAAAGTCCAACACTAACCCTAACTTAACACGGCCACCAAACCAAACCTAAAGACCACCAAAGTCCAACACTAACTTAACACGACCACCAAATCCCAACACTAACTTGTAGCAAGTATATCATGACCATACAAAGACAAACCCTAACTTAACACGACCACCAAAGTCCAACACTAACTTTACACGACCACCAAAGTCCAACACTAACTTAACACGACCACCAAATCCAAACACTAACTTGTAGCAAGTATATCATGACCATACAAAGACAAACCCTAACTTAATACGACCACCAAAGTCCAACACTAACTTTACACACCACCAAAGTCCAACACTAACTTAACACGACCACCAAATCCCAACACTAACTTGTAGCAAGTATATCATGACCATACAAAGACAAACCCTAACTTAACACGACCACCAAATCCCAACACTAACTTGTAGCAAGTATATCATGACCATACAAAGACAAACCCTAACTTAACACGACCACCAAAGTCCAACAGTAACTTAACACGACCACCAAATCCCAACACTTACTTGTAGCAAGTATAACACGACCACCAAAGCCAAACCCTAACTTTACACGACCACCAAAGTCCAACACTAACTTAACACGACCACCAGATCCCAACACTAACTTGTAGCAAGTATAACACGACCACCAAAGCCAAACCCTAACTTAACACGACCACCAAAGACCACCAAAGCCCAACACTAACTTGTAGCAAGTATAACACGACCACCAAAGCCAAACCCTAACTTAACACGACCACCAAAGCCAATCCCTAACTTAACACGACCACCAAAGTCCAACACTAACTTAACACAACCACCAAAGTCCAACACTTACTTGTAGCAAGTATAACACGGCCACCAAAGCCAAACCCTAACTTTACACGACCACCAAAGTCCAACACTAACTTAACACGACCACCAGATCCCAACACTAACTAGTAGCAAGTATAACACGACCACCAAAGCCCAACACTAACTTAACACAACCACCAAAGCCCAACACTAACTTAACACAACCACCAAAGCCCAACACTAACTTGTAGCAAGTATAACACGACCACCAAAGCCAAACCCTAACTTAACACGACCACCAAAGCCAATCCCTAACTTAACACGACCACCAAAGCCAATCCCTAACTTAACACGACCACCAAAGCCCAACACTAACTTAACACGACCACCAAAGCCCAACACTAACTAAACACGACCACAAAAGCCAAACCCTAACTTAACACGACCACCAAAGTCCAACACTAACTTGTAACAAGTATATCACGGCTATGAAAAGCTTAAGTTAGTATGAAGTATATGAAAACACTTCCACAGTGAAAATCGGTTAAAATCTTCCCTAGAAAACCTTATGTTACTTAATATGTCATATGATGAATCTCTTATCGTTTATATCAACGACATTTTTGTAGACAAATAAAGTCAATCACATCTTATAAGATAGATTCATTTATCAAGTGCTTCTACTTCAAATTTCAGGCCGAAAAAAATCTCCCAAATCCTCTTGTGGTTAGGTAGACCAGTGTATCTTCCCTAATTTTTCGACTTATTCATCATCACAATATAAAACGGTTATGTGTGTTATTTATTGAATTGTCATTTCAGTAAAAACCTATTGACCGAGGCTTTGAACTGTTTACAGTTGACATTCAATGGCAAATGAGTATAAGTATAATGAAGTTATCAAGTTTTGAAACATCGAGTAAATGTGATTAGCAAAGCCTATCCCTTACCATTTACAATGTGTATTGTCTAAATTTAGAATGTCATACCACCCTCTTCGTATAGAAACTGGTCGTCATGCTAATATTGAGCGAAGTCACAGATTATGTATGTATTGTCAATTACATGAAATTGAAGACGAGTACCATTTCATGTTAATCTGTCCTTTATATTCTAACCTAAAAAAAATATGTAAAAAGACACAAAACGTTAGTTACTAACAGAGGAAAATTATAATCAACAACTCAATATATGTAGATTTCTGAAGTCAGCCATGGATTTAAGAAATGTTACAAATATGTAAATAGTAGATGTATTAGATTATCAAAATGTTGAATGTTTCCAGTACATAATATTGTTGACATTAAATTGTCAATTTAATTGTGTATGCTATTGTATCCACCCTCCATTCTGCCACTTGTATTTGTCAATGAACAATTGAACACAAGCAATATTCCGAAAGATGTTCTCGAGTTGTTGCTGTACAATTGTCTTGTGTAAAGTTAATGTCAGGCAATCAATGTTAGCAATATTATGCGGACCATAACCTCGGGCTGCATACAGTAAAATATTTTGGGACTTTATTTTCGATACAGCAATCTCCAACAAATGGTATGTTGGTGTCTAGATACACTCGCAAGTTTATTTCGTCTAGGCATCTTCACGTGAAAATTAGGAAGACATTAAGTCTGTATCTTATGGGAATGATAATAGTAAATCTGGGTTATTTGGGAATGATACCTGTAAATCTGTATTTTATGGGAATGATACCTGTAAATCTGTATTTTATGGGAATGATACCTGTAAATCTGTATTTTATGGGAATGATACCTGTAAATCTGTATCTTATGGGAATGATACCTGTAAATCTGTATTTTATCTGTATTTTATGGGAATGATACCTGTAAATCTGTATTTTATGGGAATGATACCTGTAAATCTGTATTTTATGGGAATGATACCTGTAAATCTGTATCTTATGGGAATGATACCTGTAAATCTGTATTTTATGGGAATGATACCTGTAAATCTGTATTTTATGGGAATGATACCTGTAAATCTGTATTTTATGGGAATGATACCTGTAAATCTGTATTTTATGGGAATGATACCTGTAAATCTGTATTTTATGGGAATGATACCTGTAAATCTGTATTTTATGGGAATGATACCTGTAAATCTGTATTTTATGGGAATGATACCTGTAAATCTGTATTTTATGGGAATGATACCTGTAAATCTGTATTTTATGGGAATGATACCTGTAAATCTGTATTTTATGGGAATGATACCTGTAAATCTGTATTTTATGGGAATGATACCTGTAAATCTGTATTTTATGGGAATGATACCTGTAAATCTGTATTTTATGGGAATGATACCTGTAAATCTGTATTTTATGGGAATGATAGCTATAAATCTGAAATTTATGGAGATGATACCTACTGGTATAAAAAGGTAAACGTTTAGAAGACATTTGCTGCAGTTAATGTCTGTCACATTTTCTTATTTTATTTTTTAAGATCCCTTCCAGGTCGCCAAAAAATTTAAATGATTTAAGCCATGTTTCCTTAATTTCTAATGTAAGATCTTAGAATGTCCTCCATAGTTACATTTGCCCAATCTCTACCATAGTTGTCGTACTTTAATAGTCACAATACACAGTACTGTGCGGGGTACTGCAATGCGATCTGGGAGAGATTGACATTTGCCATCAAGCCCACGTATTACCAAGAGACACAACACTAAATTTTTATCAGCATTCATGGCTGGACTGTGGAAAAAAAATCGTTCACTGTAAGAGTCCTTTGATACTTTAAAGCCCACCATGTGTTAGTGCACATCTATGAATGCATTAAAATCAAGATTAACAGCCACTGGACTGGCATTTAAATCAAGGTTAACGGCCACTGGACTGGCATTTAAATCCAGGTTAACGGCCACTGGACTGGCATTTAAATCTAGGTTAACAGTCACTGGAAAGGCATTTAAATCCAGGTTAACAGCCACTGGACTGGCATTTAAATCCAGGTTAACAGTCACTGGAAAGGCATTTAAATCCAGGTTAACATCCACTGGAAAGGCATTTAAATCCAGGTTAACAGCCACTGGACTGGCATTTAAATCTAGGTTAACAGTCACTGGAAAGGCATTTAAATCCAGGTTAACATCCACTGGACTGGCATTTAAATCTAGGTTAACAGTCACTGGAAAGGCATTTAAATCCAGGTTAACAGCCACTGGACTGGCATTTAAATCCAGGTTAACAGTCACTGGAAAGGCATTTAAATCCAGGTTAACATCCACTGGAAAGGCATTTAAATCCAGGTTAACAGCCACTGGACTGGCATTTAAATCTAGGTTAACAGTCACTGGAAAGGCATTTAAATCCAGGTTAACATCCACTGGAAAGGCATTTAAATCCAGGTTAACAGCCACTGGACTGGCATTTAAATCTAGGTTAACAGTCACTGGAAAGGCATTTAAATCCAGGTTAACAGCCACTGGAAAGGCATTTAAATCCAGGTTAACAGACACTGGAAAGGCATTTAAATCCAGGTTAACAGACACTGGAAAGGCATTTAAATCCAGGTTAACAGTCACTGGAAAGGCATTTAAATCCAGGTTAACAGTCACTGGAAAGGCATTTAAATCCAGGTTAACAGACACTGGAAAGGCATTTAAATCCAGGTTAACAGACACTGGACTGGCATTTAAATCCAGGTTAACAGACACTGGAAAGGCATTTAAATCCAGGTTAACAGTCACTGGAAAGGCATTAAAATCCAGGTTAACAGACACTGGACTGGCATTTAAATCCAGGTTAACAGTCACTGGACTGGCATTTAAATCCAGGTTAACAGTCACTGGAAAGGCATTAAAATCCAGGTTAACAGACACTGGAAAGGCATATAAACCCAGGTTAACAGCCACTGGAAAGGCATTAAAATCCAGGTTAACAGACACTGGAAAGGCATATAAACCCAGGTTAACAGTCACTGGAAAGGCATTTAAACCCAGGTTAACTGACACTGGAAAGGCATTAAAATCCAGGTTAACAGACACTGGAAAGGCATATAAACCCAGGTTAACAGACACTGGAAAGGCATTTAAATCCAGGTTAACAGTCACTGGAAAGGCATTTAAATCCAGGTTAACAGACACTGGAAAGGCATATAAACCCAGGTTAACAGTCACTGGAAAGGCATTTAAACCCAGGTTAACAGTCACTGGAAAGGCATTAAAATCCAGGTTAACAGACACTGGAATGGCATTACAATCCAGGTTAACAGTCACTGGAAAGGCATATAAACCCAGGTTAACAGTCACTGGAATGGCATTAAATTCCAGGTTATTAGACACTGCAATGGCATTAAAATCCAGGTTAACAGACACTGGAAAGGCATTTAAACCCAGGTTAACAGTCACTGGAATGGCATTACAATCCAGGTTAACAGACACTGGAAAGGCATATAAACCCAGGTTAACAGTCACTGGAAAGGCATTTAAACCCAGGTTAACAGTCACTGGAAAGGCATTAAAATCCAGGTTAACAGACACTGGAAAGGCATATAAACCCAGGTTAACAGACACTGGAAAGGCATTTAAACCCAGGTTAACAGCCACTGGAAAAGACACCCTAATGCCACACCCACAAACACGACTCCATGGGAGATCTCTAGCAGCTGACCTACCATGGCCCAAACCGGAACCCACAGACCATATTATAGTGACACAGGGATTTGACACGACTTACCCAAACCATGTACCAAATATTATATTAACACAGGGACTTAACCCACGTCCCACGTACCAGATATGATATTAACACAGGGATTTAACACGACTCCCCCTACCCACGTACCAGATATTATATTCTCTTACCCCGGACAGGGATATCCACAGTTTTTACCGGTGTGAGATTTTTCTATCTCACCCTAGGGTTGAGACAAGCTACACGCGCTCTTTGCGCGTTCTCAACAATATTGTGACGTCACTATCTTGACCCGGAAGTGGAACCTGGCATACAAATGACGTCATTGTAAAATAACGATTTAATAATATGTGTTGATTTTGTGTATATATTGAAGTCATCTCATCCATACTTTCACATTTAAATTGTTTTTTATCATTAATATAAAGCCTTCTTATGTTATACTGTACCGTTAATGGGAATTATGTTTTGTGCGGGATATCACAATTTAGCGTGACGCGGTTGAGACGGCCTCATCACTATATTCATACGTTGCCTACGAGTTTTTGTTTACAAACATTCTATTTCGTATTTTACAATCAGCGGAGGAACAGGGTAAGAGAAAAATAATCATTCATCCCCTTTGGGATGAGACCGGGGAATTACAACCCTCGGGGGTTGAGATCCTCCTGTCTCACCCCAAAGGGGTGAAAGATTCTATTAGTGACGGGATTTGGGGCATATCGTCTCTAATGGATACCTCAGTGATTGTACAAAAGACACATAATAGAATGGCACATTTTCATGATTTAGTCAAAAGATACAGAAGAAACAAAAATTAATTGAACTGCCCAAAACTATGCAAAAAATGCAGAATCTACGCCTGTGTCGATATACAGTACTCATTTCCTTACAGAACGTCCTTTGATGTGTCATGTCTTGTACAGTGTAGAATTCCACACCAACATCCCGAGGCTCACTTTCTTCAACAATAACCGCTCTCTTTTTTTTTTATACCACTGGTGTACGTCGTACCCGGTTTCGGACCGAGTCCCAAAACTCAGGAACGATTTTCTGAAGAAATTAAGTTTTCTTTAAAATATAAGTAAATGCTTTAAAGGCCTAATGCATTAAATCGATTTAGGATTTCACGCTTAGACAATGCGGGTGCTGAGTTTAACTTTTCATGTCGCCTTGAAATTAACACGTAAATACACAACTGTAGTTTCAACTATCGAATTTACAAAGTATTATTGTAAAATAAGAATGAGGATAAGGTTATAACTTTCGGTCAAATACAGAACTGCAATGTCAGTCTAACAACTCAACTTCTCGCTGTTAGGTTTAGTGCACAAGTTACACTTTCTCAAATCTATAACTACAATTATGGCGAGTCACAGGATTACAGCTATGACTACTTAAACAGATCAGGTACATCAGTTATCTACCTTTTACTTCATCACTCTTAGTCGGCTTCATTTAGATATCACGTGACATCACAGACGTCTGTAACCATAACAGACATAAGAATCAAGTCAATTTAATCGTAATACTAACTCAAATTCCATAAAACTAGAGCAAAATGTGAACAAGAGATTTACACAGGGACTCCTAAAAAGTACAAGGAGAAGAATGCCAGGTGTTCCGGAAGAGTAAGCATCTTCTGCATCATGGACGACACCAACAGGCAAACTAACGAGCATCAAATACGTCTAATTTCAAGTCACACAATGAAGTCTCAATGAGATCACTATGGCGACCATAAAACTTTCCCATCGACCTGCATCTTTTGAAACCATCTATTTAGGGAATCACCTACACACAGTTTAGGGAATTCTTTAAAGAAATAAGTTCAAACATAATGCTAACAATAGATTTGTGTATGCTCTTCAAAGTTCGTTGTCTGATTGAATGAGTTTTAACTTTGAATATGTCTTAAGTTCCTGTTTGGCTGTAATCGTTTCAACAGCTTTGCAAATGTTGATTTGGCAAATATGTTTCTCACTTGTTTCTGCTTTTCTTAAACGATATTAGCGATTTAGAGAACTTCCTCCGTAAACATCTGTACCTGGTTGTGATCATATTCACTAGTAGGATTAATTTTCGTACTAGCTCTTCAATATTCTTAACGAAGTTGACGTCACCTTGGATTTTAATTGTCGTATCTATGTCAGATATATACCTTTTAATCTTATATTTTATTAAAAAAAACGTGGGAAAAAAACCCAGAAAATTCCCCATATAGTTTTATTTTCATGACGTTTAACCTTTTATCTTTTAAGTTCGTAATAATCTTCAAAACGCCTACTTCTTGAATAAAAATTAGAGTATAATACTCGGCTTTGCTGATTTTTACAGTTATTAAATGAGGGCACAGAAGTGTCAGCAATGACATACCTACTATCTCAAGTATCGATTTCATTTATTCTTTCGAAATGCGCACAGATATCAGTGAAAAACGACATTAAAATGTAAAACATGTTTGTGAAAACATCAAAACCAATATTAACAAAGATATTACCCTTTAATAATTGTACGAAATCAACGTTGTAGTGACCTAGTTTGTATCACATTACGTTTTATATCACTGGTGGCACCTGCTCCTTACAGCGGAAATTAGTACAAAAAAAGTTAAAAGTGAACATTGACGGTCAGTGGAGCACTTTTAAGAGAAAATATCTAGTGATAAACAACTCTCCTAAACCTATCCCACTATTGGCAAAACTCTGCTTAACCTATCTGACTACTTGCGAAACTCTCCTTCAAACTTTAATATGTGTCGCTACAAACAATAGTTCAGTAGCACCATGTATTCTAGTATTATTTCCAACTCTTCTCTCAATAAATGCATGTTTTAATACTACGAGTTTACAACAAAATATTAGATTTTTAAAATATTCTTTTTAAGCTGTTTTAAAGTTCTCGAGTATCCTCGATACTTCAGTGGTTACGATCACTACATCCTCGATACTCCAGGGGTTACGATCACTACATCCTCTATACACCAGGGGTTACGATCACTACATCCTCTATACACCAGGGGTTACGATCACTACATCCTCGATACTCCAGGGGTTACGATCACTACATCCTCGATACTCCAGGGGTTATGATCACTACATCCTCGATACTACAGGGGTTACGATCACTACATCCTCGATACTCCAGTGGTTACGATCACTACATCCTCGATACTCCAGAGGTTACGATCACTACATCCTCTATACTACAGGGGTTACGCTGACAACATCCTCGATACTCCAGTGGTTACGATCACAACATCCTCTATACTACAGGGGTTACGCTGACAACATCCTAGATACTACAGGGGTTACGATCACAACATCCTAGATACTACAGGGGTTACGATCACTACATCCTCGATACTCCAGGGGTTACGCTGACAACATCCTCGATACTGCAGGGGTTACGTCCACTACCTCCACGATACACCAGGGGTTACGATCACTACATTCCCGATACTCCAGGCGTTATATTCACTACATCCTCGATACTGCAGGGGTAACGTCCACTACCTCCACGATACACCAGGGGTTACGATCACTACATGCCCGATACTCCAGGGGTTACGATCACTACATCCTCTATACTACAAGGTTACGCTGACAACATCCTCGTACTCCAGGGGTTACGATCACTACATTCCCGATACTCCAGGCGTTATATTCACTACATCCTCGATACTGCAGGGGTTACGTCCACTACCTCCACGATACACCTGGGGTTACGATCACTACATGCCCGATACTCCAGGGGTTACGATCACTACATCCTCTATACTACAAGGTTACGCTGACAACATCCTCGTACTCCAGGGGTTACGATCACTACATTCCCGATACTCCAGGCGTTATATTCACTACATCCTCGATACTGCAGGGGTTACGTCCACTACCTCCACGATACACCTGGGGTTACGATCACTACATGCCCGATACTCCAGGGGTTACGATCACTACATCCTCTATACTACAAGGTTACGCTGACAACATCCTCGTACTCCAGGGGTTACGCTGACAACATCCTCGATACTTCAGGGGTTACGTCCACTACATCCTCGATACTCCAGGAGTTACGATCACTACATCCTCGATACTCCAGGGGTTACGATCACAACATCCTCAATATCCAGGCGTTATGATCACTACATCCTCGATACTGCAGGGGTTACGCTGACAACATCCTCGATACTGCAGGGGTTACGTCCACTACCTCCACGATACACCAGGGGTTACGATCACTACATCCTCAATACTCCAGGGGTTACGATCACTACATCCTCGATACTCCAGGTGTTACGATCACAACATCCTCGATACTCCAGGGGTTATGATCACTAAATCCTCGATACTCCAGTGGTTACGATCACTACATCCTCGATACACTAGGGGTTACAATCTCTACATCCTCGATACTTTAGGGGTTACGATCACTACGTCCTCCAGACGCCTTGTGGATAAGACAAAAAGACTCGTTTGAACCTTTGATGAACATCAAACGAATCCCGAATACTGTGGTACTGGCGTCGACGTTGGAGGTCGTTGGACGTATTTAATGCTTGTTAGTTTGTTTGTTGTTTCCGGTCCTTATTTGAGAATGTGACATGCCTTACTTGGATTGACAAAGATTTACATTGCGGGTGTTGTCGATGAATCTGAAGACGCTTAGACTTCAAAGACACCTTGTAATTTTTCAGGAGACTGTAATTTTTCAGGAGATTGTGTAATTTTTGTTTTTTGTTGTTTCTGTCCTTGTTTGATTGTTTTTGAGTTTGGATTATGATTATGTTGACATGTTGGTATTTTCTTTTTTTATTCACTGCTGTAATATCTATAATCATCAATTAGTCCTAGGTCACAGACAAGTGTTTTTTTAATTTCGACATACGAACTCATTTACTGCTTGCAAAAAGCAGATTAATTGTGTCAGTGTCAGGGTAAAATCTAGAATCGTAATCTCTCATAGGTTTAAATTCTTCTGACGCCCACCCTTAATGCGTACACTGTGTGATTGCATGGTGATATTTGCTTTATGTGTGTGACCTTCAAAAAGTTAAGCTATTTTATTGATATTAATGATGATTGACACTAACAGTACATTGATTTTAATGCATTTGTCATATGATGTTAATGTTTACACGGCACCATATGCTGAGGTATTTTTTTCTCATGAAATTCTCATGACAAAAATAAAACAAAACTTAAAAACGTACTTCCAAATGTAATAATTAGATCTGATATCTATTGTAGCTGCTGCTCAAAACGAGAATAATTTTAAAACCTGTGTGTAAAATCAACAGATATTACCAGCTTGTAAACAAAACCTCCCACTCAAATTTGATAAGCAATAGTCAAAGGAAAACACCAATAATAACAATTGTTGAGGGAACCATTGGGAAAAGTCGCCATCCTACCACCGCAGTCGTAAATGGCGCAGACCGAAATGAGAAGTAGCTGCTCGGAACCACGTGCAGCTGAGATCGGGTTAATCATTGACACGGAGAAAAAACCACCATACTTTATACATCGAGAAGATGACACTTAATAGCTTAACACCAATCATACGACCTTGTGTCAGGCAAAAGGTGGCAATTTCATTGAATAAAAAAAACGGAAACTAGAGTCAAAATACATCTACATGCCAAATTTCATTAAAAATGGATACATTATATTCAGATTTTAACCAAGTGGAACCAGAATATGGTGGGCGGGCTTTTTAAATAAGGAAACCAATTTGCGGTCGTGCTCGTTGAGTCATATTTAACCTACGCGTTAAATTTTAATCGAAATATGACAATACTTTAAATTGAAACTATCAAATTTGATATCATTACAGCCATACCAAGTTCTTTATCAATGGAAAGTAACGGAAATCATACTAATTATCAATTTTCCGTGACGACGAAATCTTCCATCCTTTATATCACAAACACTTCCCCGTGACGACGAAATATTCCATCCTTTATATCACAAACACGTCCCCGTGACGACGAAATATTCCATCCTTTATATCACAAACACTTCCACGTGACGACAGAATATTCCATCCTTTATATCACAAACACTTCCACGTGACGACAGAATATTCCATCCTTTATTCCACGTGACGACAGAATATTCCATCCTTTATATCACAAACACTTCCACGTGACGACAGAATATTCCATCCTTTATATCACAAACACTTCCTCGTGACGACGAAATATTCAATCCTTTATATCACAAACACGTCCCCGTGACGACAGAATATTCCATCCTTTATATCACAAACACGTCCCCGTGACGACGAAATATTTCATCCTTTATATCACAAACACTTCCCCGTGACGACGAAATATTCCATCCTTTATATCACAAACACTTCCCCGTGACGACAGAATATTCCATCCTTTATATCACATTCCATCCTTTATATCACAAACACTTCCCCGTGACGACGAAATATTCCATCCTTTATATCAAAAACACTTCCCCGTGACGACAGAATATTCCATCCTTTATATCACATTCCATCCTTTATATCACAAACACTTCCCCGTGACGACAGAATATTCCATCCTTTATATCACAAACACTTCCCCGTGACGACAGAATATTCCATCCTTTATATCACATTCTATCCTTTATATCACAAACACTTCCCCGTGACGACAGAATATTCCATCCTTTATATCACAAACACTTCCCCGTGACGACAGAATATTCCATCCTTTATATCACAAACACTTCCACGTGACGACAGAATATTCCATCCTTTATATCACATTCCATCCTTTATATCACAAACACTTCCCCGTGACGACAGAATATTCCATCCTTTATATCACAAACACTTCCACGTGACGACAGAATATTCCATCCTTTATATCACAAACACTTCCACGTAACGACAGAATATTCCATCCTTTATATCAAAAACACTTCCACGTGACGACAAAATATTCCATCCTTTATATCAAAAACACTTCCACGTAACGACAGAATATTCCATCCTTTATATCACAAACACTTCCCCGTGACGACAGAATATTCCATCCTTTATATCACAAACACGTCCCCGTGACGACAGAATATTCCATCCTTTATATCACAAACACTTCCACGTGACGACAGAATATTCCATCCTTTATATCACATTCCATCCTTTATATCACAAACACGTCCCCGTGACGACAGAATATTCCATCATTTATATCACAAACACTTCCCCGTGACGACAGAATATTCCATCCTTTATATCACATTCCATCCTTTATATCACAAACACTTCCACGTAACGACAGAATATTCCATCCTTTATATCACATTCCATCCTTTATATCACAAACATTTCCCCGTGACGACAGAATATTCCATCCTTTATATCACAAACACTTCCACGTGACGACAGAATATTCCATCCTTTATATCACAAACACTTCCACGTAACGACAGAATATTCCATCCTTTATATCACAAACACTTCCACGTGACGACAGAATATTCCATCCTTTATATCACAAACACTTCCACGTGACGACAGAATATTCCATCCTTTATATCACATTCCATCCTTTATATCACAAACACTTCCACGTAACGACAGAATATTCCATCCTTTATATCACAAACACTTCCACGTGACGACAGAATATTCCATCCTTTATATCACATTCCATCCTTTATATCACAAACACGTCCCCGTGACGACAGAATATTCCATCCTTTATATCACAAACACTTCCCCGTGACGACAGAATATTCCATCCTTTATATCACATTCCATCCTTTATATCACAAACACGTCCCCGTGACGACAGAATATTCCATCCTTTATATCAAAAACACTTCCACGTGACGACAGAATATTCCATCCTTTATATCACAAACACGTCCCCGTGACGACGAAATATTCCATCCTTTATATCACAAACACTTCCACGTAACGACAGAATATTCCATCCTTTATATCACAAACACTTCCACGTGACGACAGAATATTCCATCCTTTATATCACAAACACTTCTCCGTAACGACAGAATATTCCATCCTTTATATCACAAACACTTCCCCGTAACGACAGAATATTCCATCCTTTATATCACAAACACTTCCCCGTGACGACAGAATATTCCATCCTTTATATCACAAACACTTCCACGTGACAACAAAATATCTCGTTCTTGATATCACAAATACTTCCCCGTGACAAAGATTGGTAGTAATTTTCCTATTAAGTTTCAGTTGAAAGTGGACGCCGACAAGTAAGATGAAAGGATGGATTCTAAACCGACATTGTTATCCTGTTTTGGGCTTCTACATCAGCCCTTCACTTTGAGTCGTTAACGAATCATTTTGTAGAAGTTTTTTTTATATTAATCACGTGCCTTAACATGTCTATTTCATGAGCTACTATTTTTTTTAATTTTTGCAGGATTATAACCCTTCCTTTTTTCTCCACTATCATTTTGACCCCACATGTATATAAACCCTCACAAAACCAACTACAAGCTTTCTTTCATCTATCTGCAAAAATAGGCCTATCGTAGAATTGCCGCAATTTGTCATCCATCCTGTTTGATAGAACAAAAGTGTTTCAATATCAACTGCGGTACACATTTTGATTGCAGTTTCATGTTATCTCTCTACTTATATTTCTGGTGAAATATTAGACCTAGATTTCTGGTGAAATAGGAGATATACATTTCTGATGAAATAGGAGATACAGATTTCTGGTGAAATATTAGACATAGGTTTCTGGTGAAATAGGAGACATACATTTCTGATGAAATAGGAGATACAGATTTCTGGTGAAATAGGAGATACAGATTTCTGGTGAAATAGGAGATACAGATTTCTGGTGAAATATTAGACATGGATTTCTGGTGAAATAGGAGACATACATTTCTGATGAAATAGGAGATACAGATTTCTGATGAAATATTAGACATAGATTTCTGATGAAATAGGAGACCTAAATTTCTGATGAAATAGGAGATACAGATTTCTGATGAAATAGGAGACATACATTTCTGGTGAAATAGGAGACCTAGATTTCTGGTGAAATATTAGACATAGATTTCTGGTGAAATATTAGACATAGATTTCTGGTGAAATAGGAGATACAGATTTCTGGTGAAATATTAGACATAGATTTCTGGTGAAATAGGAGATACAGGTTTCTGGTGAAATATTAGACATAGATTTCTGGTGAAATAGGAGAAAGAGATTTCAAATGAAATAGGAGACATACATTTCTGGTGAAATAGGAGACATACATTTCTGGTGAAATAGGAGAAAGAGATTTCAAATGAAATAGGAGATACAGATTTCTGATGAAATAGGAGATACAGATTTCTGGTGAAATAGTAGACATACATTTCTGATGAAATAGGAGACCTAGATTTCTGATGAAATAGGAGACCTAGATTTCTGGTGAAATAGGAGACCTAGATTTCTGATGAAATAGGAGACATACATTTCTGGTGAAATAGGAGATTTCTAATGAAATATTAGACATAGATTTCTGATGAAATAGGAGATACAGATTTCTGGTGAAATAGGAGATACAGATTTCTGGTGAAATAGGAGATACAGATTTCTGGTGAAATATTAGACATAGATTTCTGGTGAAATATTAGACATAGATTTCTGGTGAAATAGGAGATATACATTTCTGATGAAATAGTAGACATACATTTCTGGTGAAATAGGAGAAAGAGATTTCTAATGAAATATTAGACATAGATTTCTGGTGAAATAGGAGACATAGATTTCTGGTGAAATAGGAGATACAGATTTCTGGTGAAATAGGAGAAAGAGATTTCTGATGAAATATTAGACATGCATTTCTGATGAAATAGGAGACATACATTTCTGGTGAAATAGGAGAAAGAGATTTCAAATGAAATAGGAGACCTAGATTTCTGGTGAAATAGGAGAAAGAGATTTCTGATGAAATATTAGACATAGATTTGTGATGAAATAGGAGACCTAGATTTCTGGTGAAATAGGAGAAAGAGATTTCAAATGAAATAGGAGACCTAGATTTCTGGTGAAATAGGAGAAAGAGATTTCTGATGAAATAGGAGACATACATTTCTGGTGAAATAGGAGACCTAGATTTCTGGTGAAATATTAGACATAGATTTCTGGTGAAATAGGAGATATACATTTCTGATGAAATAGGAGATACAGATTTCTAATGAAATAGGAGACCTAGATTTCTGGTGAAATATTAGACATAGATTTCTGGTGAAATAGGAGACATACATTTCTGATGAAATAGGAGACATAGATTTCTAATGAAATAGGAGAACGAGATTTCTGGTGAAATAGGAGACATACATTTCTGGTGAAATAGGAGATACAGATTTCTGATGAAATAGGAGACATAGATTTCTAATGAAATAGGAGACCTAGATTTCTGGTGAAATATTAGACATAGATTTCTGGTGAAATAGGAGACATACATTTCTGGTGAAATATTAGACATACATTTCTGATGAAATAGGAGACATAGATTTCTAATGAAATAGGAGACCTAGATTTCTGGTGAAATATTAGACATAGATTTCTGGTGAAATAGGAGACATACATTTCTGGTGAAATAGGAGAAAGAGATTTCTAATGAAATATTAGACATAGATTTCTGATGAAATAGGAGACATACATTTCTAATGAAATAGGGCACACTGTTATAGGAGGAAGAAAAGTGAATGCTACCTTTGGACACGTATTGAACAACTACATATAACATCACAAATTGCTCTTTTAAAGGGGCTATTTAGTCAAGTAACGTTATTTCTATTCAGCTGGAAATGAAAATGTATGTGTCCAGACTAACAAATCTGTACATAATAGTTTTCTCCTACGTAGCCAATGTCCAGTGTGGCCAGTTTAAAATCTGGGGAAGCCCCTGCCAAAAATAGCGATAATCCAAATATAGCGCGAAACGCTGCGCCATCTGGCGAGAAGAATACGGCTTGTGAACAAATGCACGCGATATGGAGGCATCAAGTGACGAAACGGTGAGTCTGATTTGACGTTAACTCCTTTCGTAAGGAAATCATGAAAGAAATTGCGTGGTAAACCTTTGTGAAACATATAAAAGTTACTAAAATTCACGGTGAATTGTTATTTGATGGTTTAAATTTGCCAAACACGGTCTGACATACAAAAAATATCAATAGCGATGATAACTTATCACTTAACAACAGTCTAGGAGAGTCTTCACAACTTCTTCATTACTTTGGAAAAAGTTTTCTTTCTTGAACTTGTCCTACCTCTCGTGGTGCTCTCCTATTGTTATTCGAGGGTGGGCTTTCTGCCACTGGCCTTTTCTACGTTTTGTGTGCGATGACGTCACCCGTTTGCCACGAACACGCTGCGGCTGGGAAGCCATTTTTTTTTAGTTTTTTTCGGACGTGTTTGCGCAAAGTGTGCAAAGGCGGCTTGCTCATTTGCATTTTATCGTGTCTGTACAGACGATTAGGATTTCCTATTTATTAATTTAAAAAACGATGGAAAACACGCGCTTGTACCAATATGTCAGTGAGGATAGTTCATAAGGATTATAGAACTACATTTTTACGGATGAATTTGTAACTAGAAATAAAATATACAAGCTTGACTAAATAGCCCCTTTAAAAGAGGTGTTCTTATAACCTTTTGTTCCTTTACAAAGATGGTTGCCTAACAGAGACGGTCGCTTAACGGAGATGGTCTCTCAAGGGAGGTGGTCTTCAAACAGACGTTGTCACATAGTAGAGGAAGTCACCTTCCAGAGGTGATAATTTTACACGTAGTTTTTTAACAGAGGTGATATTTCAACAGAGTTGAACTCTAAACAGAGGCTGTCTCTGTTTAGAGGTTGCTACTTTTCTGAGATGGCCTCTTAACAAAAAGTAGAGACTGTTGTATACGGAGACCGTCTCTATATCGAGATCTTTAACAGAGGTGGTTCTATAAATGAAATCGCTGAACAGATGTGGTCTCTTTACAGAGGTGGCCCTAAACAGAGTTTAGCTGCTAAAGTAACTTTGTGTTGAAGTTGTTTTGCTGGCCATTTATGAGAAAAGTGAATGTGTTGCTTTATGAGGGTGACGTCTTGAGCATGTTTGATTTGTTTACCAAACTGATAGATATGATAAACGTGTGAAAGCAGACTTGACGGTTTCCGTAAATATCTCACCACAATCTTATCGGCTCCGGACATTAGTCGAGGTCATTGATGACGCAGTACCAGCTGTTGATTCGGGGTTCAAGGCCCTCAGGCCATCTGTAAGACACGCTTTATATGATATCTGATTCAGATATTAGTAAATATAATTCATAATGAAAGTGTATGGAACGAATTCTCTCGGAAGATGAATACGACAGAAGAAATGTATTTAAAGTCTAACGAGGTATTGCAGTTATCCGTTAATAAAACTCGGCTGGGTTGTGTTTCCATAAGGATATCAACGTAACTTGGCAAATTAGGGCTCCTTTCCACGTAATAAAATTAGGTCTATTTTGTAAATTTGTGTGAAGATCGCGCGTATATATTTATCTATTTAAACATTGATCTGACTTTTCATGGCATTTATAGTCATTATAAACGCCAGAGGTTTGCAGGAAAACTTCTGATAGGAGTAAAAATCTCATTTAAGTCCTTTTCAACCCCCCCCCCCCCCCCACACACACACACACACACACTCCCCTATCTCCACTACTACTAGTAAATATTTGTCACAAATATGGATTATCTTCGCTTTTCAACATATCTGAGGTAAGCATGGCCCATCCGAAGACGGGCAAAGACAACATCGTCTCGGTGGTTGTCTCTATAGCATGGAGACCATTCACCGATGATAGGTTTTACGGAGTGCAATTTATCATCAGTATACTGATTCCATTCCTGTGAAAATTGATTGATAAATGGTTTAAAATCAGTAAAATGAACAGGTGGTAGCGATAAAGCTTCCTTTGAGGCACGATCTGCCTTTTCATTGCCTGGTATTCCCATGTGCCCAGGAACCCAGCAAAACACAATACGACAGTTTGAGGCAAGTTCATGATATAGTATTGAGGCATTACGAATGAAAATATCGTCGATATTTCTATTGCTAAGACTTTGTAGAACAGAAAGAGAGTCTGAATAGATAACAGCTCTCATTAATTCGTTAAAAGACATTAGCGTCGTCATTTTTGTGATATTACATATGTAGAAATGCAATCGTTTTACAAAATTATAAGATAAAAATCAAACAGCAGTCACGGATTTTAAAAAATGCTCTGTTTGGATATACTGGATAAAAGTCTGTGAAAAATCAAACTATTCTCATCAGCAAAAATCCAATAATGTAGAATTGTTGAATACAACCAACTCTAATTACAAATGATTTCCTTGATAGAATCGCCAAATTTATAAAGTAATTAATTTGATGATTGCAACATAAATACCATAACTGAAAATTGCCAATCTTTTGAATAAGGTGCAATGACCACGACTGTACTTGTGTGCACTGACGACTCAGTTCTAATAGCTTATTCAAGTGCCCGTATAACAATATTGAAATTGAAATTGTAGATTTCATCATGTGGGTTTTTTTTACATAGCAAATTTAGGACAAGTCCCTTGGATAGCGTAGAGCTGTACGAGTTACCTCCCTTCTCCTTGTAAAAACACCGTTCTCTGTGTTGATAACATTCTGTAACATCGTTATAATAAGAACCATACTTTCTTCTCTCCCCCCTCGGATTAGCCCTCAAAAGTAATTTTGTCACGAGTAAAAATCACACAGCTACATGTTGCGCTGTAGAATTAAATCTGTTCCTCATCTTTTCATTTGTTTATTTATTTAATGGAGTGGACAACTAACAATAACAAATGTGAAAGTTGATAAAACATTTAGTAATATATATATATATATATATATTTATACATAAGTAATTCCTTGCTGACTGTAACCATAACTTTACATCTCTGAGGACAAACTGGTGATTTGTCTGATAAAGGTGAACGGGTTTAATCAGCGTAGTGTCACGAAATAACTTCAAACTGCACGTGCATTTACCACGATAGAAGTACTTGCAAAGTACTACCAGATAGACAGGATACTTTACGTTATGACTTTGACATAGAATTATCACATACATAATGTATATAATATCTGTCACATAAAAGGTGACCCTGGCATGTTACTAACAAGGATCGCAAAATTAACGTAAATCATAAAATCGTTGTAAATAATGCCCGATTTTATGCCCCCGATCGAACGACCTGTCTGTTTATCTGTCGCAACTTTAACCTTGCCAATAATTATTGCAAGAAACAATCATGATCACAATGAAGACATAAGTGTTTTAAAAACTGTGCATGTAATCAGCAAATTCCTTGCAAAGTTCAATTTTAATAACCCACTCCAGAACTGTTGCAGCCGGGGACATAGTGTCTCATAAACACATCTTGTTCCATCCGAAATGCTTGCTTTGTCTTCCATATGAATAACTATCTAGATATGTTAGAAGCTGTAGAAATAGGATCATTATTGATTGTTGTCCTAGTAACCATGACCTGATATCAAATCAACGACAGTTTTCTTTTTTGTAAAATCGATGTAAGTAACGATATCTTACAAGAGTGCAAGGTCTGCACACACGGTTCGGAAACGTGATGGCGGAGGAAGCAACTGTTTGTGTGTTTAGCCTTACGGTCTGTGTGATATTTCATGCTGTTTGTGTGTTTAGCCTTACGGTCTGTGTGATCTTTCATGCTGTTTGTGTGTTTAATCTTACGGTCTGTCTGATCTTTCATGCTGTTTGTGTTTAGTCTTACGGTCTGTGTGATATTTCATGCTGTTTGTGTGTTTAGCCTTACGGTCTGTGTGATCTTTCATGCTGTTTGTGTGTTTAGCCTTACGGTCTGTGTGATCTTTCATGCTGTTTGTGTGTTTAGCCTTACGGTCTGTGTGATCTTTCATGCTGTTTGTGTGTTTAGTCTTACGGTCTGTGTGATATTTCATGCTGTTTGTGTGTTTAGCCTTACGGTCTGTGTGATCTTTCATGCTGTTAGTGTGTTAGGCCTTACGGACTGTGTGATCTTTCATGCTGTTTGTGTGTTTAGCCTTACGGTCTGTGTGATCTTTCATGCTGTTTGTGTGTTCAGCCTTACGGTCTGCCTGATCTTTCATGCTGTTTGTGTGTTTAGCCTTACGGACTGTGTGATCTTTCATGCTGTTTGTGTGTTTAGCCTTACGGACTGTGTGATCTTTCATGCTGTTTGTGTGTTTGGCCTTACGGTCTGTGAGATATTTCATGATGTTTGTGTGTTTAGCCTTACGGTCTGTGTGATCTTTCATGCTGTTTGAGTGTTTAGTCTTACGGTCTGTCTGATCTTTCATGCTGTTTGTGTGTTTAGCCTTACTGTCTGTGTGATCTTTCATGCTGTTTGTGTGTTTAGCCTTACGGTCTGTGTGATCTTTCATGCTGTTTGTGTGTTTAGCCTTACGGTCTGTGTGATCTTTCATGCTGTTTGTGTGTTTAGCCTTACGGTCTGTGTGATCTTTCATGCTGTTTGTGTGTTTAGTCTTACGGTCTGTGTGATCTTTCATGCTGTTTGTGTGTTTAGCCTTACTGTCTGTCTGATCTTTCATGCTGTTTGTGTGTTTAGCCTTACGGTCTGTGTGATCTTTCATGCTGTTTGTGTGTTTAGCCTTACGGTCTGTGTGATCTTTCATGCTGTTTGTGTGTTTAGTCTTACGGTCTGTGTGATCTTTCATGCTGTTTGTGTGTTTAGTCTTACGGTCTGTGTGTCTGTCTGATCTTTCATGCTGTTTGTGTGTTTAGTCTTACGGTCTGTGTGATCTTTCATGCTGTTTGTGTGTTTAGCCTTACGGTCTGTCTGACCTTTCATGCTGCAGTTTTATATACCAGGCCTTAGTTGCTCATCAGATAGTTAGAGTTAAACAGTGGTTAGTGAAATTTTCAAATTTCTGCCACTGAACAAACAAGAGTGTTAAATGCGAAATCAAACTTCCAAATTTATCAGTCTGCCCTATTTTGATTAACCTACGACTGTGGTGAAACGATAAAGAATATTTCCAATTTCCTTTTATTCACGTTTTGAAATTTTCACTAACAACCGGTTATCTCAAACCAGTCAATGAACAACTGAGCCAGAAAAAAATGAAAACCAAACATGTAAGCAGGTTTCGATGAGTTACGAAATTAATAAAATGTTGCTTTCGCTTGTGAATCGCTCTATCGTCATCTAGAGGCGGAGTACCCTAATAGCAGCTGGTGGCTTCCACACATAACAACTTGTGGAAGGTCCGTCTCTCTCCATGTGCGATCAAAGTTAACTATATGTTGCCCAAAGACATAACTACGCCAGTACAGACCGGTCTGTGTCTCAAGACTCGGCACTTTTCAATACTTTACATGTAATAGTTTCTAAAAATGTACGCGTAATAACAATAACAAGTTTTCCTAAAAATTTAATGACAAAGCAGATTCTTAATCGAATTCATAGTTTGGCATATACGCATTACCTTTCTAGGACTTGTTAGTGATGTTTGGCACACTCAGTGTAGAAATCTAGAAATTGGTGTATTAAGTTCAATTTGGGAGGGGCACTTATCACTGTTCTCAAAGTGGAAATGTTGTTCTTCCATTTGTTTCGGTGTTTTATTTTCTTTGTACCATGGTACCGTACAGTGTAAGGTGTCAAATATCGATATCTAGATTAGCCGGTAAGCTAACCTTTTCACCTGCGTCCGAACTAGATGTCCTGAATCAGACATAAATATTTTATTTTGCACGATATGGAATACAAAGGGTATTATGGATTTTTATCGCGATTTTCCCGTGATATGACTGACCTGTCGAAATATTCTGGTTTGGGATTTGATATAATTACACGTAAGATCGGAGGTTCCAAGCAGTATTACCTTTCCCCAGTGGATCACAGGTACCCGGTAAGTAGCTTTATTAATATTTCGTTTTTATTTATTCATTTATTTATCTATCTGTTCATATTTATTTATCTTTATATCCGAATTATCAATTCAAAATATCTTTACTTTTAATCATTAGATAACGGAGTGCTCCTCGTGCGCTTACATTACGGTTTTAAAAATATTGCGACCATAATAAATTCAATACTATATATAATTAAAAGGGGGTTGCGTAGTGGTGTTTTTGATAGTTTTGTAATGATAAATATAAAATAAGTTTTTTATCTATTCGTTCACAATAACAAAATTTTATCATTTATCCTTCCACACTTACTTATGAACATGCAGCCATACGGATATACCTATGTAAGCCAATAAGTCAGAACTGTCGTTGTTTATAGCAGAGTATCATAAGCTGGACATTGGTTAACATTTGAATGCCAATGTTGTGTATGTCAATATATCTGTGATATTAACACTGATTCTATTTTTGACGAACATCGAATACCAGGTGAGTGATTCAGGCCAAATGGGCCTCTTGCTTTAATTATTTTTATCTTATATGTCACGCTCCCGTGAAAGTAAGAAGGTTCGGTGTGACCTTATACACATCCAGCTAATTATGTCTTTACCTATGTATTAAGTGTTAATTCAACAAATATACCGCACACGTTTGGATACCTTAAACTTAAATTAATCATTAAGTTGATGCATTAGTATAGATTTTACTTACCATATCTGGACATGTATATATGTAATACATTTCTTAACTACATGTAAATTATTTCGTCAAATATAGACATGAAATTCCATGAGTGTGGAGACATATGTTAGCAGTACCGTAATTACAGTTAAAATAATGACACTGGATAAATATAGTTATACCTCAGAACATTAAAATTATTGTTCATCACACTTCCTATTTCAATTTTTATTTTGCGAGGTCATGGTGTTTTCCCTTTTATTTTGGTGTCTTATAAATCATAAATCTTTTTTGTGTCTCTCCGCTATATTTTGTTGTCTTGAATCACGTTTTCTTTATGTTTGTCTGAAATCGTTTCATCTCTTTTCAGTTAGACAATGTTTTCTACTTTGATCGCGGAGTTTTCTCACTATATCACTTTCTATCTATGCGTGTTTTTGTTGTGACCTATAGTTTGTCTTTTTGTGTTGACATTAGGACGTCACCACACTCAGGTAAACGGGTCGTGTTATAGGTCAAAGTTAAAGCCAAGAGACTGCTATTTAGGTGTGGATAAAAAAGTGAACGTTTCTAATTCATTAAAGCTCAGTCTTTGCCAAGTGCATAAAGTATGTATAAGACGTGGCTATTGACATTCATTGAACTTGAAGATTTACCTACATATATAGAGTTTATATATAGCGTGTGTACTTTGTTCAGGTAGAACGCGTCCGTATTTGTAGGATTAACACTAACCTTTAAAAGCTCACCTGATTGACATAAGTTATTAGACATTTGTGTTCAAATATTTTACAGGTAATAAACTTACCCGACGGTTTGTTATCTCTGAAAGGTACTGGTCACTTCTGGACCTGTGGAAATGGCGCTGTAAAAAGTTCTGAAGGAAAGCTCATAAGCGATGTGTTTCCCGGGTATGTGCTGTATTTGTATTGTGTCGTCTTTAGAACAATAACAGCAACCCCTTCCCCAATAGAGCATGGATGTATACATTTCTTCATTTATTACCTAAATCAAAGCGTGTGCTGTTCTGGTTCATGTCCAGCTCTTGCATCCGGGCCATTTTTTATTTGACCCGGATTATTATTCAGTGTTCGATTATTAAGGATACGCCAGATTTAGCCAAAGTGCCGTGAAATGTTGTGTTTGGGATCCGACGACATGTTCATGGTTTCCAGAAAGTGTGTATTCTCTTTTGGATTATAAAAGACATCTGTGGAGATAAGGCGATGACGTCATGGGGGCGGCCAATGGCAAAGTTATCTGTAAGTATTTCGATAACAATATTTTATCTGATGTAGTTTTCAAAAGTGGAAAATCATTATTTCGCTAAATGTTTTTGACACGGGTCAGATTTTAAATATTTGCATCATCTTTGCTGATAAAAGATCTACTATCAGAAAATAACTCAACTCTTTACACGAGTACAAGTATAATCCATTATAAATTTGATACTTGTGCCGGAGGACTGAACCGGAAATTGTTGCCCTTCCCTGTTACATGCTACAAGGTCATTAGGAATAGAACGAGATCGTCACAATTCGTTTTTTATAGAGTGACATTTCGTTAGTAATGAAATTTATGACCTCGCACACCCCTCAAACCGCTGTCCGTCACCGAACACGAAAACGCGTTATAAAACGGTGATAAATTCACCAGTCAAATCAACGAACCGGGGCAAAGACATTCCTTAACCACGTAAAGCGGTCATAGATTTCAGTGCAGCTCCAGCGATAATACCCGGTAGAATTGACGTCATCTTCCTAATGTTTCGGTTGACACTTAAGCCCTAAAGTATATTGTATGATATGCACGTCATGGATAAAATATATGTAAGGTACACACAGGCGACTCCATCCCATGAGGGTGTGTGTGCTCACGTCACCAGAGAATCGACCTCAGTCAAGCCGGCAATGGGAAGAGTCATAGCGACGGTAAACCTTCATCATCATCATCATCATCAACATCATCATCATCACCATCATCACCATCACCATCATCGTCATCACCATCATCATCATCATCATCATCATCATCATCATCATCATCATCATCATCATCATCATCACCATCATCACCATCACCATCATCATCATCACCATCATCATCATCATCATCATCATCACCATCATCATCATCATCATCATCATCATCATCATCATCATCATCATCATCATCATCATCATCAGCATCATCATCATCATCATCATCATCATCATCATCATCATCATCATCATCATCATCATCATCATCATCATCATCATCATCACCATCATCATCATCATCATCATCATCATCATCATCATCATCATCATCATCATCATCATCAGCATCACCATCATCATCATCATCATCATTAGTTTGAAATAGCGACGTTTTCGCTTTCTAGCTAAACACTATACCGACTGATTAAAGGGAAATTCCCAATATATGGGGCTCCTACAATCGCGTAACATAACTCATTTCTATGCTTAACTCAACTCGTTCAAAGGGATAACACAAAATTCCATTTCCAGTTTCCCAGGTAGAAAATTTTTGCCTGCTAATGTGTAGGTTCTCGGAACAAATGGTCCTCGGAATGTATATTGTATGATTTGCTACACATCTGTAGACGAAAAGGACCTTCAAAGGTACATTTCATACTTACTAACAAAAATACCAGCATAACATGGATTGAATAAAATGTATGAATTCACTTAATTAAGAGATACATACTTTAATTAAACGTCGTGTTCGCTTTGATGCTGGCTTGAAGATAAACCATATCTCAAGAATGTGTCCTATTATATTACAGATGCGGGTTCGGGACCGCAGTTTTCTGCAGATGATACGTCAGATTTCGCGATTGTAAACCTGAAGATATCGACCAAGCCATTCAGATCTTCGATTAAGTCAACGATGACAGTATTTGGAGGTAAGCGTTCTATTTCGTGACGTCATTATCTTTTTTCGCCGCTGTATATATGTGCATTGGCCCTAACGGTGTTTCGTGGGAAAATATTATGGTTTTTTTTTTCTTCTTTTTCAATAAAATTGAATAAGAATGTTAAAAACAATTCTATCTCGCATTTCATTGCAAGAGAAAATAAAACCTTTAATCAACAAACCGCCGGTAATTCAAAACATAACGTAAACCATGGGACTTACTAAGATATAGTACATTTTGGAAGGGTTCAGATTTCGTCTATTCGGAGTCCCCGGATGACCAGACATCGTTATCCTGTTTTGATCAGTATATTTTGAATGCCGTTGAGATGCCACGCTCACTGTTTGCGTACATCACCGTGTTTTAAAACCGCCGTGTCTGTCAAAATGTTTCAATAATGAAGGTAACACGTGATTCTCATTTTTTGGTTGAATTTTTAGTGGTGTATAAAGGGTGACTTTAGCGTTCTTCGTCGATACCGATAGAAATACACAAATGTAAGAACAACATCTGCATCAAATCAGAGACGTGATATATACGTCTCTGATCAAATCGACCCACCCTCTGTAACAAATCGGTAGCATGTACATCGTTATAACTTCTTTCTTATCTGTATAATGACCTCATCTTTACTTCATTCATTCATTTCTTTATTCCTCCAAAATTGAAGAGTTACAAATGAAGATACATGTAATTATATATTATGACATAAAGTATTTAGAAATATAATGAAGAAAGAGATAGATACAGAGAAACAATAATGACGTGATAATTACAAAGACATAAAATTAATGCTGACTAACGGCTAGTTAAATGTAAGTAAAGAGGCCTTTTCGGCAAAAATACAACAGTCTTTTGCGAATGATGCAAGAAGAGAGTCAGCGTCCAGAAATAAGTCTGCTATGACAGCTGGTGGACTTCCAAGAATAGTGGCAATTTGAACCCCTCTACACGAGTTAACTAGTGTAACATAGACATTCACCGGGTAGTCGTTGACTATTTTGGTGAAAAAAATGTCACGTAAATTTAATACTGTGGAACTACTGCAGTCTAAAATACAGTGGGCAACCGCATCGTCGACTAGTAGTTTGCACTGCGCACAAGATAGTTCGCAATTTGGAGGAACGCACCAAAGCTTTGCTACATTTCTATAAGTCTGGTAGAGATATGGAGAACATTTCGCAAGGTACCATAGAGGAGAGGGACTAACATCCCGCTGCAAATGTTTAAATCTGCAAAAATCATCACTGTTATTTAGACGTTCACTCCAACCAGAGGAGTACGTGCTGATCAGAATGTTCTTTGTTAAGTGTTTCCAATGGCTTTTAGGCGGAAAGACACCAGTTTGCAAAAATTGGTACAAAAAATCTTGTAAATCATACCGGTAAATAGATTCCACATATCTAGAATAATGTCAACTTTCTTGCCACGGAAGCCGAAATATACACGAAAAAGTCTCTGTAAGAACAACCTTTTAACTGCTAAACGAGTATCTATATCGCATAAAGCAGAGAAAAAACGGAGCTTTGATAGCTCAATACAAAGGCGAATAGATGTAAACCCAAGCATACTTAGGGCAATATCGGATCTAGTCCGGCGAGGAAAACCTTGAATCAGCTTTGCACATAAGTGATGAACTGATTCAATGCGATTCCATTCAGTTTCTGAAAGAGAATGCCAAAGTTCACAGTCAAAAAGACTGCTTGGCATCACAACAGATTTATACAACTTGGGTCAAGGGAATAATGCCGGTGCCAAACAAATTACAATGAAGCAGGGCAAAGCACTGTCCACGTAGCTTATGCACAATCTCATCGACATCTGGACTGCCTGGTTTGAACTTGTTAATAAAAACACCAGCATGTTTACAATTTGTAGATTCAACCACGGCTTCGCAACCGAGATTCCAATTACGATTAGCCTTTGAAAACACACTTTTACATTCATTAAATACAATAACTGTTGATTTCGAAGCATTATAGAAAAATCTCCACTTACAACTATATTTATAGCATATGTCCATAAGATTGTCTAAGCCACGTTTACAAAGAGACAGCAGCGTTATATCGTCTGCTTGAGTTGGACATGTAACATTTACACCATACAAAGCTAGAACATATTTTGAAGCACATAATTCATCAAGTAAATCATTAATGAATACTGTATAGAGCCAGGGTGAAATAATGCTCCCTTGACGCGTACCTTGGCATATCTTGAACCAGTTAGAGATGAAACCTTGGTATAAAACTGCACTGTACATATCGGAATATATCGAAACAATCACGTGAAGGTACTTTGACTTGAGACCTAAATTGTGAAGTTTGTAAATTAGGCCGTTATGCCAAACACAGTCAAATGCCTTAGCAGCGTCAAGAAAACAGGTAAAAAGTTGGTTGTTACGGTCGCAAGCATAAGAGACTGATTCATGAACTAAAAATGACGTCATTGTGCTACTAACATTTCTTTGAAAGCCGTTTTTTAACGGATTAGGTACAAATAAATCCTGAGCTTCAAGCCTAATAAGTAACAGTTTTTCAAAAACTTTCAGAATAACTGGCAGAAGAGAGATAGTTCGGTAACTATTTGGATCGTGTTTTGGTTTGTTATGACCTTTATACAGTGTAGAGATAAGACCTTTAGTGAGGAGAGAAGGGACATATTCTAGCCTTACAAAAGCATTAAATAGAACATGTAAACAATCGTACATAGTATCAGGAGCATAAAGTAGGTGCTCGTACACAATATGGTCGTAACCAGCTGCCTTACCACATGGTAAGCCTTTACAGACAGCTTTTATCTCAAATTTGGAGAATTCTTCACAAAAATTATCGTTTATTTCATGATGGGACAAAATATTGGCCACTGAGGTATTAACTCTTTTTTTCAAAGGGAGTATCAAAGTTCGCAGATTCGGACTTAGAATAAAATTCACTAAAATATTCACCCCAATGAAAGGCTAGGAGACCTGGATCTCTGACGGCGGTTCCACTAAAGTTCATATCCGTACCATCAGCGCCAGAAGAAGTCTTGCGGCGCCTTTTGACCAAAGACCAAAAGACCTTTTATTAACGTCCGAGTACTTTTCGATGGTTCAGATTTCGTCTATTCGGAGTCCCCGGATGACCAGACATCGTTATCCTGTTTTGATCAGTATATTTTGAATGCCGTTGAGATGCCACGCTCACTGTTTGCGTACATCAGTGTTTTAAAACCGCCGTGTCCTGTGTACACATGTGCTCCCTGTAAGTACATCATTATAACTTCTTTCTTATCTGTATAAGCGGTCTGATAATTGAGCCAGCGAGCCGTGACGTATATTAGATAATTGGTCAGGGTATTGAGATGGTTTGGCCTTGATTACGTGACCAGGTGGTCAGCCTTACCCGTTGCTAATCATATTTGACAAATATAGCAACGTTACGTATGACTTACCCAGCAGAATCTCAGAAATCGGGAGATTACCCTGATTTTGATCCATACAATCGGGAGGCGGGGGACAGATAGTGAAAATCATGAAACTCCCGACTGAATCGTGAAAACTGGCAGGTATGTCCAGCACGGTATTATCATTCTGTCAATTCAACGTGATTTATTGTTGAAGGTGACAGATATTGACGATACGGACTGATATTTGGAGGATATTTCATATACAGTGTCCGAGGGACATCGGTATGCCGGCGAAATCCGCTGCGTTATCAAATGCTGGGAAATATAAAGGCTTACTAGTATTATCCCTGACAGTTTGTGACTGGTATTGTAAGCATGTGCTGCATACGTACGTTAGAGCAAATCAGTTGACATGTGTGCTTTTATCTCTCGGATTTAGTAACTGTCACAAACATTTGACACTAGAATAATGATAATGGTGTCAAATGGTTTTGAAAACATTTGGGTTTTCATTTCGTATTTTAATATATTCCATAATGCATTGCGACGCCAGCACTAAAACTAAGCACTGTGACTCGAACGAAACGTTGCCTTTTTTCAAGTTTTTTAAGTGCATCCTGAATGCAAACCTATCTCCACAGCTACGTCACACCCAAACTTTCCACAGTAATTCGAGAAACAAATCGATTTGTAATTCGTGTTTACCTTGTGATATTTAAATAGATTGTGGAACTGTAGGTCTGTAGTACAACTTATGTAACTAAATACGTGGCACTCTCACCGTACAAAGTCGGACCAGGTAGTGTAGTGGTAGGGGTCTGTAGTACAACGAATTAGGGAAATGTTTAAGGTTTCGTTCCAAAGTGTGTGGCGGGTTTGATTTCTACTCCAGGCTAATTTATTTATCATTCTCGTGAAGTTGATGCCACGAATGGTCGAATTATGTGGTGATCGTGTCACTGGGCAAGGTACTTTATACACCACAGTTACTTTGAATATCATGCATGTTTTTCAGTTAGGTGATCACCATCACTATAAGGAGACTCTGCCTAAAATGACGTCAGGTTGTTCACAGGATAAACCAGGAATATAAACACGGGTCGAAAACCATTACAACAGCAACTTAGCTCCAATAAACCACCAACAGGTGGCAACAACACCCATTAGCTGTTCACAACGCACCGACCTGACAAACATAGGCTCGGTGTAAATCTAGGAGAGATCTGAGATGGTAGTGAAGAATTTTATTTTGAAATATGTTCAGACAGGTACATTTATATATCCTTATGAAATCATTTACTATACTGTGCATCATCCGCCTCAATTGACAAAATTGCACGATAGTTTTGAAATAAGCGATAGTGTGATTTGCACGTGAGAATATAAGAACATTGATAATAAATTAGTAAACCCGGAAGGTTGTAGTACTTATAAAAGTCAATTACATGCATTATCGTTTAATAATGTATCAGTTTTTTTTTTTAGTTTTACAAAGAAGATCTATTTTACACTAAATTGTGGTTTATAGTTTTACATAGAATGACGAGAAAGTACCGAATTATATTGTGGGATGTTATGTACGTATTTGTATCGATTTAAAAAGCATCAGTTTTTTCTTCAAGTTTTTTTTATTGTAATTTTTAGTCATGCATGATTTTAAATTGATATTGTGGAATAGTCTTCTCTATTCTGACAATGTAGAAGGTTTTATAGTTTTAATATCTTACAATTTCATGTTGTTGTTGAACAACAATTTTGGAAAAACAAATAAATTCATGGAAACAGTTTTTATTGTGGAATGTTCACATGAAATTTGATGTTGGAATGGTTTTTGTTATTGTCCTGGGGTTGCCTCCCTTGCATCACTATAACATCTAACTATAACATTTTTTAATTGATTACTGTTTAAAAACCCTGTCAACTTAATTCCCCTTGGTAATTACCTGTTAATTCCAGGTGTGTGATAATCCTTAATGTAAGCAATCAGCAGGTCCAAACAACCATTTCAACAAATAATTGTCAACTTTCCAGACTTTTTTTCGCAAACAAATCTTTTAATCTACCAATCTGGCACGGACGTCCTAGTACAGATTTGATTGTTAAAATGACTGAGAACATGTTTCACTGTTAATTATCTCCGTGGATGTTTGTAAACTAAATCGGGTTAGTGTAATTATCCAGGTTTATAATTAGGAATTATTCAGGGGATTAACGGTATCTGACCTCCTGTTGGGTTTATACGTACAGGTATGGCACGCTACAGGTAAAAATGAGTTTTCTGTGAATGGGCCTAGTAATAATCAGTCTAAAACAAACGACAAATTCGAGATGATTCGACTACACAGGAAATATTAGAACAATATATATAGTAATCTATTGTGTATTTTGAAGATTTCCTATTGAATTTGATAAAGATAAGAACACCAGAATGAAAACGTAGCCAGAAAGCTTGAAAAGGAGTTATTTTCAGCGATCCCCTTCCTCGTGTCAACTATACGGATTTTGGACTTTTTTCATTCCTGTTTGTGTGAATTCATTCCAAAATGACAGAGTCGATACTCGGTCAGTTTAGAAGCGAGAAGTTTCTCTCTAATGGAGTGAATATGGTGTTCTACACACTTCCTCCTCGATGTCCATCGTCCAGACAGATAAGACCGCCGAGGTGTTCCGGGTATAGGGTATTTTCTCTGAGGATGACAAGAGGTTGGTACAACAAATTAGTTATGATTGGTTGACACAAGCGAAAAAAATTCCTTTTGAAAAAATATAAATACATTTAGGTAATTTGAAATTCATTCAAACTAATGTTAGCGTGATTCGCCAAGGACCGGATAGACCGGTGCTTTTATTTTATAAGCTGAAGGTCCTGTCGTTAGCTGGACACGATCTATAAATCATCGGTGACTTTTTTTCATACGGGCCTGTGACCTTCAGAGAAGTTGTGACCTTGAGACGAAGTATATAACTTCTATAAAAGACCTTGTGACTTTGAGACGAGAATATGTGGCCATAAGAACCTGTGACATAGAGACGTGAATCTATGACCTTGAGAACCTTTGACATAGAGACGTGAATCTGTGACCTTGAGACTGACAAGAACCCGTGGCCTTGAGAAGATCTTGTGTGAGTCTGTGACATTGAAATTGATTCAGTAACTCTGTAACTAAAATAAAGACTCTTAGTGATGACTGGATTACATTTGACGTTAACGTTACAGTATATGTAAAGTATCATGAAGTTGGAAGTTAACTCAATGCTATTTTTGCGATGTTATGAGACGAGTTAAACATGATCACTTGGTACTGTGTCGACGTATCACGTCATAAGATCGACAGAATGAAACGTTATTGCCAATGTAGCATTAAACGATTATACAAGTCAACGTTCTGATCATGGATTATTTTCTTAATTTAAATGGATTATTGGAAACAGGCTCAAAGTTTGTGATGCGCTTTCAGAAGCTAACGCTTAAGTATGTGTTTTGAAGAACTCCTATTTGTCTTTATAAGGCAATGCCTCAGCAATGTTTGAGATATATGACGCCGTCTTTTTTCTCTCCTGATTAAATGAAATATTTTGATGTCAATTGGGAAAATTTTCATATTTTTCAATGCACTGGTAATAAGAAGTTTATTATGACAATTGCTGTGGATAATACCTGCAGTTCATTTAATATCTAATCCGTATCCCGCCAGTGACAATACGCCCCAACATTATTTGTGATCTTACAATGTTATCAGTTCTGTATATGGCTTCGGTTCGATCCCATTATCAGGACAGGTAACAGCTTCATATTCCGTATCATGTCAGTAAAAAGATTCATATTCCGTATCATGTCAGTAAAATGCTTCAAGATTCAGTAAAAAGATTCATATTTCGTATCATGTTAAAAAGCTTCATATTCCGTATCATGTCAGTAAAAAGATTCATATTCCGTATCATGTCAGTAAAAAGCTTCATATTCCGTATCATGTCAGTAAATAGATTCATATTCCGTATCATGTCAGTAAAAAGATTGATATTCCGTATCATGTCAGTAAAAAGATTGATATTCCGTATCATGTCAGTAAAAAGATTCATATTCCGTATCATGTCAGTAAAAAGATTCATATTCCGTATCATGTCAGGTAAAAAAGCTTCATATTCCGTATCATGTCAGTAAAAAGCTTCATATTCCGTATCATGTCAGTAAAAAAAGATTCATATTCCGTATCATGTCAGTAAAAAGATTCATATTCCGTATCATGTAAGTAAAAAGATTCATATTCCGTATCATGTCAGGTAAAAAAGCTTCATATTCCGTATCATGTCAGTAAAAAGCTTCATATTCCGTATCATGTCAGTAAAAAAAGCTTCATATTCCGTATCATGTCAGGTAAAAAAGCTTCATATTCCGTATCATGTCAGTAAAAAGCTTCATATTCCGTATCATGTCAGTAAAAAGATTCATATTCCGTATCATGTCAGGTAAAAAAGCTTCATATTCCGTATCATGTCAGTAAAAAGCTTCATATTCCGTATCATGTCAGTAAAAAGATTCATATTCCGTATCATGTCAGTAAAAAGATTCATATTCCGTATCATGTCAGGTAAAAAAGCTTCATATCCCGTATCATGTCAGTAAAAAGCTTCATATTCCGTATCATGTCAGTAAAAAAAGATTCATATTCCGTATCATGTCAGTAAAAAGCTTCATATTCCGTATCATGTCAAGTAAAAAAGCTTCATATTCCGTATTATGTCAGGTAAAAAAAGCTTCATATTCCGTATCATGTCAGTAAAAAGCTTCATATTCCGTATCATGTCAGTAAAAAAAGATTCATATTCCGTATCATGTCAGTAAAAAGATTCATATTCCGTATCATGTAAGTAAAAAGATTCATATTCCGTATCATGTCAGTAAAAAGCTTCATATTCCGTATCATGTCAGTAAAAAGCTTCATATTCCGTATCATGTCAGTAAAATGCTTCATATTCCGTATCATGTCAGTAAAAAGCTTCATATTCCGTATCATGTCAGTAAAAAGCTTCATATTCCGTATGATGTCAGGTAAAAAAGCTTCATAACTATAAACAAATCTACCTTTATATTAAGGCTTCCTTATGACTCGATAATACATGCAGTATTTGGAAAGCAAACCTTTCCATTTTACGACACAAATACGACATTCTCGAGTGCTCTCTTTGGTAGTTTTATCATACTTGAATTTCAGAATTTAGTTTTAGATTTATAACGAAATCGACCTGAAGCAGCCATTTTATGTTGAGTTTGGGCAGTAATGATCGTCTATGATCTGTAACCCCGTGACCGCCGCTCGTGATGTAGGGAATGTCTTTCTTAACGTGCATGGCGTTCTCCTCATTGTCGTTATTAAATGTTTACTGAAGGGTTTCACGGGGAATAAACGATCCCCCTTTTATTGACAGTAAACAATCACGAGTTTTATGACACCTTCCAGTGAGGATTTATTGTCACCTATATCGAACACTACCTGTAGTTTCGCTAGCTAACGAGACGAGAAACTGAGTAGATTTGTTGGATATTTTCATGTAGGTGAAACTAAGGCTCTACTCAAAAATGATTGAACTAGGACAAAATTCTATAATAAAACTTTTTACTACGAAGTGTTCACTGCTTCTGCGTCAAATCAAAGTAATGATAAGTTCTCAAAGAAGGAACTGAGGTAAAGTGATCAAAACCACCAAACAATGAGCGCTGAACATGTATTTCACAAATGCAAAGGTGCAACTGCAATGATGGTGACTATAATCTCACCTCTCGTTGTATCTCGAATTCGGATGCTATTCCTCTGTTGGCAATCGACATCTTTCACGGAAATACCTGAACTTGTAGCCTGCAAGATTAATGTAGCCGCTCCCCCGGGAGAGATATCTAAGCACAAGATGTAGTTAAGTGTGTCTCTTGTCGAAGTATTTATTTATATATTGGATCTTGTATCCATCTTGTCTTTGTTTAGAGCACCTGGAGATCAACTTCTCCTCTACTATATGTATATCAAGGTCTGCCATCAGAAGACTCGTCCACTGAAAGGCCGACAGGTCGTAACAATGGACGTTAAACCCGTTAAGTAAATAATAAATAAATAAATCAGTGATGTTTCAGTGTTTCATGTTCCGCGATAAAATCTTGGTGTCTCTGAAGATTTAACTACTCCTCATCACAGTCTATGTGATGACATTGTCGTACTTGTCAAAGTAGGTCACTCTGACCAACATTGTGACCTTTGACCTACATAAAAGAAAAAAAACGTTTGTCGGGACTCTATCTCCTACACTACTTGTCACTGGAATTTCGTACTTGGGGTATTGGTTGACTTTGATGAGGCAGTGTGTCTTTGGAGTCTGTACGTCGCTAAATTGCTTTGTTATGATATAATCTATTCTATTGTATTTCTAGTCCTATGAATGAGAGATCACTTTGGACGTATAAATAATTGTCTAGTCAGTAGAATATTGAAAAATAACGCTGTACGTTTAGTTAAGTTGAATGTTCTAGCTTTTTAATGTTAAAATTATCATGTTTCTTAAAAAATGTGTATTCGGGAAAATTCAAGGTAACCTTGTGTAATTTAGCCAGCTATTGTGAAATATTTCGGTAAGAGATCGGGAATTCCATAGGGAGAAAACACATCATTGTCATGTTCTTGAATGTAGAAAGAGTCCAGTTAGATATTCTACGTAACTAGAGGGGCCTAGTATACGTAATGATCATATATATAGATAAAAACACACACACACATATAGGGTGTATATCCGAGAAGGAGGGGAGGGATGGAAGTGCGGACAAAAAGTGTTGTAAGGTCGGGATAAGAGTGGGGCCGTTATTTAGAGGTACGAGACAAAACTAAACATATATGGACTCTGACAGCCCATCATCACTTGGCTGTAAATGGTATGCAGGACTTTTATGTATCTATTCGCGCCGGCAGGTGTCGCTTTTGACATGATTTATCGCCCATGATGATATTGTATATAAGTCATAGATCAGTATGATACATACATCGTCCGCTGTTAAAAGGCCGAAAGACTGTAAAATTGGACGTAAAACCCGTTAGATAAATAAATAAATAAACATACAAACACGTGAACTAGTTTACATTCTCGTCAAAGCGCGAGTAATATCCTAAACGACCGTACAATTTACTCTATTTCATCTCTAATTCACGTCAACTTCATTAGATAAATAACAGTAAATTTTTTTCTTCATTTTTTATTATGATTCAGAACATTTTTCTGTTCTTATTACTTAATAGTGTTTCAAGGTGTGAAGAAATCTAGATTTTCGCCTGACTTACTTTTAAATATCGTTGGTCTGGTCACATGAAGCTGTTAAATCATTCATCACTGTTATGACTACCCGTGATTTATCTTATCTATTTCTGAAATACAATACTCAGAAAGTTCCTTGTAATACACGTGACCGGTGAGCTTGAAACGTTGAATTGAAGGTAAACTAATCACGCGAGATGGGTGAGTTTAAAAAATCCAACAATCCGGAAAATTTCATTTTTCGGATGACGTGTTTAAAGAGGACAGGAAGAAAAATCAACATTCCTGGTAATTACTAACATTTTAAACACTGTTCGTGTCTGTAGTGAAAGGAGGCCGTAGCATTGCCTAAATTAAGGAAGAAGAGTTCCGCATATTTTTCTTGCTGTAATCTCCCTTGTCTCCCCCTCTTTTTCCTTTGCTTTAAAACAATATCAAAATGTTGGCGATGTGTAGAATATACATTGGATTGCTCTGAACTTAAATCCCTGAAGTTTTCCTCGTATGTTCATGTCTATTGAAAACTGTTGCTCTTTGAGATACAAGTATCATAATAATGATAGGAAAATTAATAGATGTATGTACCTAACGGAATCGATGAGTATTATAAACTGTATGTGATTCTAATTGGTGCCGGTTATTCTTTTCAATTACTTACATAAAAGTTATTAGACCCAGCTCCCCTCCCCTCCCTCTATCGCCTCCTCTCACACCCAACCGATTGCTCTCCACCGTCAAACACTATTTAAGAAGAAACAAAATACAGACACGAAACAAGCAACAAAATAACTGCGAAAAACATCTGATATGTTTTATTTCATCGCTAACGACACTGGCGATGAGTTGATATACTCAGGGGAGACAATCAACAAGAATTGTCCTTTTGTTTCATCTCACTGTGGGAAACCGATAATGGGTGTCGATTTCACGTAGCTATGTAGATTACAACACCCGATAATTAGCGAGTTGAAAAGTTATCTTAAGATCTTTTAAACGAATATTACCTCCAGTTATCACTTACACCCTAACGATGTTACAGATAGACCCCGTTCATTGTCCTCTCCTGCAGCCAAGTCAGGTCCATCAACTCTCTTAAATCATATTTCAATGAGACTTTCATTCAAAATTCTTGTTTTTGCCAAAAAAAGTCCTGCCATGTTTACATATTGATAACAGATATATCTCTCGTGCGTCATAATACCACATAGTGAATGACTCACAGTAACGCCGTGTATTATTTACACATTGTGCAACTTTTAAAGGAGAAAGCTTAATTGAATATGTATTGTGAGTGTTGACAGCTCGGAGTAACTCAAATCACCGAACAGTGACATTGCGTTTCACCAACATTCCTTACATATCTCACCATTACACGAAACAGTATAAAATCAACTGAAGTAGCACTCTTTCAGAGGAATTTCACCACGGAGAACCAGATATATACCATACGCTTGCTGTATTATAAAATCACGATGTACATAATTCTTTCGAAATTTGAAAATTTGATTAAATTAACATCGTCCCTAATTTAAAATATTTTATAACAATAAAGTCAATTGAAAGGAAATACCCTTTGGATCAGTAACAGAAAATGTGAACGAGATACAAGTTCCCAGTGGCATTTCCGAGTCAAATTGTATTCTCATGTTGTGTCTGGTAACTCAGGCGTCCTCTGAATGTTTGAAATACATGTAATACGTAACCGGTACATTCATTCCTTGGTCATTACAAACAGTACTGCCAACAGGAAAGTCGAACTGTTTTATGTAGAGATCATTTGGTGTATAGTTTACATAAACCCTGAATCTACCGCAGGTGTATTGACTATTGTGTTAGATTTTGACACTTGTCAATTACATGTTCAATGAAGTAAAATGTCGATAGCAAGTATATAATGTGTGAACTGAGGATAAATTTAGATTCGGATACTTTTATTTGAATAAGATCAATTTATATTCCATTTAATAGTATATTATGAACTCCGCATATATTAAAGTATTTTTTTTATCTTCAATAGTCATAAACGTGGCCACTCAATTTTGACGAAATTAGGGCCAAGCATGAATAAAAAATGAAAGAATTACATGGAGAGCCTTAGAAAAGTGAAATGATGATTTGTATTTCTCACCACCGTCACGTATTTCAAGCCATGTTGAGTTTGTATACCAAGACTGGAGTCCCATCAATCGTCTATACCTCAGACGGACAAAAATATTCTTAATTCGAAATGATAGTGACAAAAACTAAAGGTCAGTCAATGTAGGAAAAGATCGTTACAAACAGAAGTGATCACATTATGTAGTATAGGAATCACACATATATATATGTACACATTACAAATTTAAAAAACGAGCCTTAAAATGTTTGAATATAACGACACGTCTAACTGATGGGTATTTTGACCGTGCATTGTGTAACAGTAAACAATAACAGTAGTGTTTAGTCTATAGCTGTACACCAACACTTTTTATTCATGAATCGACTATTTGGGGCTTTTTGAAGCTTTCCTTTCTGTTTTGTTGTTTTTGTACATAATATAAAGACGACAACATTTTCCTGTTTCGTTTATGAAACTTCTCGCATTTTTCACAGTGATTTTCTCGTGTGTGGAAACATTTCTTTTGTCAACTCATATTAATAAATATAGCTGGAAAAAAAATTAATCACTCACTGAGAACGAATGACCTCAAAATTGTTTATATTATTCTGCATAAACAGGTGCAGAGAAAGCCCTCAAACATGTTCTACAGCTTTGGGTTTGATTTATATCTGATTCTGTACATATACAAGGCTGGTTAGATTGTCTCTACCTCTATCCGTCGTATGTCAAAATACTGATACATCTAATTCCTTCTGTTTCCTTTCCGTCTTCAGATGAACTCAAATGAAATCTACATGTGGAATGTATATGACTGATTTGAGGGTGAAGATGAGTGAGAAGTTAGGTCGGGAGGGCGGGAGTATATCGGGAGGGCGGGGTGTTGATGTTTTCTTTGTAAACACGGTGAGAAGTTTCCAATAAAAGTGTTGTAGTCCGTTTAACACACACAATTAGATGTCTGTATATAATGATCACACCTGGTGTTGGTTTAAGTGACGGGACAAAAGTTTCACTGTTATCGAATGAAAAATTCTAACATACAAAAACTGTATCGAATTTCAGTACAATAATGTCCGGGACTAAACGAGTGCTCTCGAATTTCTCAGTTGAAGAATGTCTTTTTCAAAATGTGTTTGTTTATAAAGTTTTTGTCTCTCCGGGTAACTCATTGACAAGTAGTGATCTCGCCGGGTGTATGTCTGGACATTTCAGGTAAGTCTTTCCACGTATATAAAAAATACAATAATATAACATTTATGATTTAGGTTGATGGGAGTGTTACATATTGTAATTAAAGAGTGTCGTATGGTCTTCGTGTACAGGTGGTCGCTCACGAAAGACAACGTTATAGAGAGGTTAATGATATAATATCTACATCAAATGATAAGATTATCTTATTGTAAATTAGTTACCAAAAAGGTTGTGCACAAGTAATATAATGATTTACAAAATATGATCATATAGTATCTTTCTGTAATACGCAATTAATTTTACAAGAAATACACACTATAGTTATGAGAGAGACAGACGGAGGGGAGATGAGGGGGGTAGAGAGACAGTGACAGAGAGAGAGACAGAGGGAGAGAGAGAGACAGAGGGAGAGAGAGAGAGACAGAGGGAGAGAGATGGGGGAGAGAGAGTGAAAGACAGAGAGAAAGAGAGAGAGACAGGCAGAGGGAGAGAGAGATAGTAGGAGAGAGAGTGAAAGACACAGAGAGAGAAAAACAGAGACACGGAGAGAGAGGGAGACAGACAGACAGAGAGACAGAGAGACAGAGAGACAGAGGGAGAGACAGAGATACAGACAGAGAGAGAGACAGACAGAGAGAGAGACAGAGAGAGAGAGAGAAACACAGAGAGGGAAGGAGAGAGAGAGACAGACAGACAGACAGAGGGGTTGGTGGGAGGAGGTCATCACAATCCAGAAATCCTTCCATTTCAGAAACCACGGAGGATCTCTTAGAAATGGAATAATTAAATACATTGATATGTCATAGTATTACCGTAACATGTACGGACAATGACATTGAAACAAATTGATAACATAATATTTCGCTTATTGAGTACCAGTCGCTTTATCGTAAATAAAATAGAGTTTCCCCCATCTGCTTTTTGGGAGGGGAATGCCCTAGTCATTTGATATGTTATATGTGTACTAAATTTGTTATTATCAAATATTTTTTTATTTGTAAAATTAATTTACATGACTTCACTTTTAAAGTGTGTAAATAGTTTAGCAGGTTGTTTTGGCTGTGTCGACCACGTGTTTTTGATCTGCACACCTGGCCAAGTTAAACATTTAATGAGAAATGTCAGATTTCGTCCTGCTCTAGAAACGTCGAAATCGTGAATGATGGGAATTTGAGAACGGTGAAAAACCTTATTGGATAAATGTGCTTAATAGCATTTATATACTGAAACAGAATAGAAATTGAGTGTAATGTCGATAAAAAGTAGACCCATTTGGAAATGAATTAAAATTGGTCCCGAAAACACTTTTACTCAGGGTTAATATCACGGCTTTATCAAACTTATAAAAACTACGATGCTTAAAAGTTTAATGTAAATTGAGATTTTACGATACGATATCTGATTTAATTAAGTAATATTAACGGTTGGTAACCACCCGAATTTCGGCGTGATAAACATAGTACTTTTTTGAAGAGTGAGGTTTCACAAGGCGACACCAAACCAGAAGCATGTTTGAGGAAAACAGTGTTTGGTATGTAAATTGCATTGCATTATCTTCAATATACCATAAGGAGTGCAATGTGTAGGTATCCTTTTGAACACGATCAAACTGAAAGCAATCACTATAATTGTTGTATAAAACAGTACGATATACGATAATGAATGTTTTTATGACTAATTTCGTCCCAGTTATGTAGACGTCCTTGATTTTTATGTAACGCTCAAGTTTCACACACGAGTCCATTATTCCCAGTCTGTACACACGGAAATGAAGTGGACATCGCTGGCAAAGTAATTATATGACATTCCAATGGTATTTGAAATGTATTTAAATTGTAATTAAAATATAACTAAATGAGCTAACTTCTCAGAACGAGACGCTTAAAGCAAAACTGTAATTAATCTTACCAGAATATATAATAGCATTTTACTACAAATCATCATAAATAGCACTTAGTTTTCACAGTGACCACAACGACCTCGTCTACAGAACTGTAAATATACTTTCTCGATGCTACTGTTGTTACCGAACTGACATATTTTGTTTTGTATTCTAGAGACTAATAACGACTGAAGTGTTACTATATCAAGGGTGTGGTGTTAGTAAGGCGTTGACTTATGTAACCTCGGGTGAAGACCGAGGTGCGTGGTTCGACACTCCTTATCAGTGGTAATTTGTGTTTCTCACGAATTCACTGGTTTGTTATGATGTGGTTGTGTCCTTGGGAAAAACACTTTACCCTCATTGCACTGTATGGCAACGGGCCCCCTGTATGTTGTTCAATGAGGTTGCCATCACTTACTACATGAGTATTTCGCCTGAAAATGACGCTGGATAATCATCAGCCAATGTCTGGTGACATACACGGACATACAAGTTACATGTTAAAACCGGCTCATCAGAGACTAAGAACATGTTTTAGACATGCTTACTTTTGTTGAAATCTGTCATTTACCAAATGTCAAACAGATATATCACAAAAAATGTGTTTTCACGTGGCAGTACAGGAAAGCAATATTTCAAGTTAATGGACGGAAATATTCCGGAGACAGACCCATCAATGTCGGTTTATCCAGAATATCTGCATTTTTGATAATTATCAAACAGAGAAAAAAATGTGTTCTATTCGACGTTTTCTCATTCGATGGTAAAAATGAGTCACAATGTTTTTTCAACATTCACAAAATCGTGAAATGTGATCGGTAATATTAAACTTTATGTTTACAGGAGATTAATGTATCTATTTTATTACCACCATCAACACAGCAGAATTGAAATTTATCATTTTAATGAGAGGGTCTTTTAAATCCGAGACTTTTAAATGGCCAACTTTAAACAAATTAATTTGAAATAAAAACGCGTCCAGACGATTCGGTAAGTAAACGCAACACATTTATAACCAAAATACACATAGAAAATTGAAACAAAGTCTACGAAAGTGAAAACAGTTAGGAATGTAGTAGGAATGTATCAACAAAGATATAAACAGAAAACGATCTATACACACAAATAGTAAACGTTAGATCTATAGAAGTAATTTTACGACAAACATGTGAAGTTAGAGACAATATTGTCAATAGCCTCCACTACATCTGTGGTTCTTAAAATGTCTTATATATAGACATCGGAAATTTGATGAAAGTTAGAAAAATATCTTTAGATTTATTACTATCTGGCATATGTATATATATATACATATATATCGAAATTTGTAGAAAAGTATACATAGATTTCGATTCATAGAGGTGTATTTTCATGTTGGTATTACAAGCTACCCAGTCATGTCAATGTTTGTACGTATGTTGTATATATTTGAGGAGAGGACGACGATAATTGCTGTCCGACTTGTGTCAGTGGCTGTGACAAGTTGTACTGTTTTATCGATAATGGAGACAGGTAGAGAGGCATGGGACTGTTACGGAAGCTCAATGATCGATGTGAATTAGGTACATCTCACAATGTGTATTACCGCAACAAAGAAATGTAACTTTGGTGATAAAAACTCATACATTGCTTTATTGTTAAGTGTAACGCACGGGCTATCTCAATCCTACCTGGACACGTGTGATTGTCACGCTGTATACAGAAGTTATCTGGAACAGCACTTATTATAACTACAAATTTGAAAGTTTCGATCACGGGATACGACTAAAAAATGACCAAAGACTGGTGCTCAATCTAATCACTGTTTTTAAATATGTTTGAACAACTACGATACGAAATAACACCACAAAAACACGACGGTTTCGAGTTATAATCAAACGGTGGAGTTTACCTGGACCTACAGAAAAATCACAGAGAAAGACCAGATATGGCAACAAAATGACCCTCTATGTCAGTTTATTGTGACCAAGTAACAGACAAACGATATTCTACTCAAATGGCTTCGAATTCGATCTAAATATCGTTAAACGTCACTAAGAGTTGTAGGACTGATGACGTCATCAACTCGTTTCTGTATGGATGCTCAGAAGTACCATCCTAATATATCAAATCCAGTTAAATTTCACATGGTATACAGAATATCACTCGTGAAAATGTTCCGCCATTTCAATTAAATGTATTCATGAATTCACAAGGTTTTTCTGCAGAAGACAGAATCGTCAAACGAATCGGATTAAACTTTTAGGACTTCAGGAGGAAGACCCAGAGAGTACATCAATTATAATACTGATACACACCGTAATGACACTAATGTCTTGCTGATCAGTCACAACAAATTTAAATATGGATAAGAAAATCGACAATGTATTCATTTCTAAAGAGTCTGTCAATCTGCTGCCAAGTATCAGTCACGGCTCCAGCGTTACATTTCAGTTAAAAATGAGACAAGTCAGAAATATTAAAACAAAATGATAATGTAATATTACACATTCATTTATTTTACATGTAAATGGTGTCCTGACTACAAATCAAATTGTTTGTTGTTCTCACTTTGGATACATTGAATTAATGTCGTCGATCACGGACGCTGCAGGGCTATGATTGTCAAGCTTTAAAATACTATTCACCGAGGCCTTGGGTGAACATCATTTTTCTCGGGTGCATAAATCCTTGTATTAACCTAATGTAAATCTATTAATGTCGAGCAAAGGAAATTCCTGCAATGTAAGTGTACCCTTTTTTAATCTAGTTATCTTGTCGTCGATTTTTGTAGAATGATACTCCGGGTAGACGGTGTATTCTCGAGCCTGTCTGCAATATAATATCTTTTCTGGAATTATACTTATGTATCTATTCTATAATAAGCATGTTCCTACCTGAGATTTTATGATACCAGATTACGTAATATGTCATATGAAAAAAGATATTACTAACCAATCAAATTAAAGGAATGTACCATGTGTGTGTACATGTATTTCTATGTAGTTACAACATCGTCCCTGTCAGTTTCCTCTAAAGAAAAAAAACTTAAATATGCAATACATTCAGTATTTTAAGTGTAGAGAAGTTATCCCCTTACAGGCTGTATGGTATGAACTGAACTGCGCATGTGTTCCCAGAATCTGCAACATACGAAACCTTAAACAAAACGACGAAACGAAATGAAACCTACTTTCAACATTTAGTTCTCAGCGACGTTTTTCTGGCCCAGATAAGTAAAATCAGACAGGTAAAGAACGGGATGAGATTATCACTCGACTGACTTAATGGCCTGTAGTGATATTGGCGGAAGTATTTAGGGAGATCGCTAATCTGGATTTTTACAGAAGGTGATTATCGTCTGACGATCAGATCCGCCTAATTTTTATGACGTGAAACGACTCTAGAGGGCGTTTTAAATTTCCTTATGAAATGATATCTTCTAGTTAAGTGGTGTCACTCCTGAATAGATTTATTCACCGTAGACGTAAACTTCCACCTAACACGTATCTCGCCAGCTCATGGTCACCAACAACCCGTAGTGGATACCTTAAATTTTATACCCAGACTTAATGTTACTGGTTTATTGTAAACTGACTTTTGTGACCCATTGGATTGTAGTCACGACCTTGTGGCAATCTTTGTTTGGTGCTATTTGTTTCACTGTTACGTCTCTGTCGCATTTGTTCACATTGATAAACTTTCTGACGTCAATTAGTCACATTGATAAACTTTCTGACGTCAATTAGTCACATTGATAAACTTTCTGATGTCAATTAGTCACATTGATAAACTTTCTGACGTCAAACTTTCTGATGTCAATTAGTCACATTGATAAACTTTCTGATGTCAATAAGTCACATCGATAAACTTTCTGACGTCAATTAGTCACATTGATAAACTTTCTGACGTCAATTGTTCACATTGATTAACGTCTTTGCTATCAAATGTCCACACTGATACACGTTCCTGATGTCAGTTGTTCACACTGAAAACGTCTTTTTATGATGTCAGTTGTTCGATATTAGAAAAGTCTGATGTCACATGCTGACATTGATAATGTCGTTGGAACCAGACTTTGATATTAAGACTAATATTTTAGTTATTGATGTCAAATTTTTATGTCTGTCGTTCAGGTCAGCTCGGATGATGTGTTTAGTAGTACTCAGACAGCTGGCTCCAGCCTGAATGACGAGGACAATTGATCTGTATTTAGTCGATATCGGAACGCACAGTTCTGATTCACTGATCGATATATCTCTCTCCTCTGTAACCCTACCCGAGGCTAGAACATCGTCCTGATGTGCTTAAGGACAACACTGGTTTAACATTGTAAATAGGCTAGGACAGCGCAACATGGGCGTTTAGAGAGTACGGTAGTGCGATATAGAATTATAACATGTTGATTCTGGACAGGTAGACAAAATCAATACATTATAATACAGGATGTGTTACAATTACTTGTGTCGTTCACTGTCGACTTAGTTTTGTTACGTAAATTACATTCACTATTCTTAATCTAAGTATGAAATTTTCCTGTAAAATAGACGTTTAAATAGGCGAGTGAACGGGCTGTTGAGTATTCGTGGGTAACATTGTACGGTATTGTGTGTAGAGGTGGCCACGCGGGGACACAGTCAAACCCTTTTGTAGCCGAAATGTTCAGAGTTCTTTGTCAATATTTAACAGTGAACAACGAACTTCGTATTTACTTCATTTTCTATCGTCAATAACCCAATCGCTGCATTAAGCCAGCAGTATAGATCACACAGGTAAAAATGAAAACATACATTATATATATATTCTATGTTTGAGTAACCGTAAGTCGATATGCTAATTTCACCGATTTTTGTCACGTGACGTCAGGTTACATTACGGCGCTTCAGACCACATGCTAGACTGTCGGATTGTCAAGAGCTACATGTGTTTGTCTTGCTACACCTGTATCAGTGTACCTGTTAATCACACATTTGATGTACGTACATGATACGGTAAAAATTTACACTTGTAAATCATATGTATCCATGTAGACAAGTGTATTTGAAGATGTGAGCCTCTAATATCTACCCCACATCCGACACAACTTACCTGTATACAGTTCATCAGGGGATTATTTAATATACAACTGCATATATCACGTGTATTACCTGTAATCGCTGTCCAGGTTTACGTTTTTCACCTGGATACACCTGTGCACGTTACCTGGAAGGAGTCCGTGTAGTTTTTTGTTTGTGATGTATCGTGTGTGCAGTAATTCTGGGCTAGCCAGTGAGTCCGTTGTTCGCTGGCCCCAACCTAGTAGTGGAGCAGAGTAGGATTTCTAGGTGAAGTTGTGTAATTTTTAGCTTGGATTTAACACGATTTGACAAAGGTAAAACAGTTTAAGATGATGATGACGGAGGCGAATTATCGTAGTAAAAATCTCACGGATTGGAATGGCGTGTTGGAAGATCTCTTTGGCTCTGGTAAGTTTGTTTAAACTAAAGAATTATTGCATAATTTCTTACAAAATAACAATGTAAACACCGATAAAATGATATCATGTTGAAATACAGTGCATTGTGCATAAGAATTATGTGTAGGAGGTTGTTGAAAGACGATTGTAGTTTGAAACCAGGATATGCATTGATATAAAGACATATTATCCTAATTCATACACTAACGATAGAGAAATGTAAAGACATATTTGAGAGATTGTGTAGAACTGTACTCGTGATGTAGCATTCAGTATAACAGGAGACATTGTATATGTAGGAACGACTCTGCTCACAGGCACTTTTTAAAATGTTGACTATATGTTCTGGTGTATTTAAAATGTAAGATATATTCAGCATTTAGTATCAAGTGTATTCCTCCGCAACAGCTGGAGCTGATAAGGTGGCTCACTCGTCGATAGAATATTCATAAGTATAAATATAGACATGTCGAAACTACTTCTCATGTGTGCAATACAGACATATGATTATTAATAAATTAGTCCTACAACACTAGCCGACTAGTGTAATAACTCTGGTAGCAGATGTGTTTCACACCATGTAACTGACAATACAACTACACAATATACTGACATTTGTCACTGTTAGAGGGGTAGTTAATATGAACAATCACCTGTAACACGTGTTGTACATGTACTTATGTGTCGTCTGCTCTTGGAGTCAGTAGGTACATTTGTTTAAGATGTGTCATCCAATGTTTCTATGAACTAAAGTAGGTGGAATGTTGCAAATTTGATGGCAGCATTTGCAAATACTTCAACGAGTTTAGACTCAATGTTGTGTTTTACATGAACGTCACATCAAGGTAGCATACACCCTTAAGTCTAGACGATTTTATATTTTACAAGTATACCCAGATCACAAGACATTGCGTCACGGTAACTTGTACATTCGCTAGGATTTAGAACACGTTTTACATCGAATCAATAATTTCTGTAATTAATTCCTGGGATATATTTCGCCGTCACGTCATTGTTCCTGTCAGCCTCCACGTGCGATAGTTCTGATTTGATCAAATTGTGTAGTGAATATTTCATAAGGTACGGGAAGGTCTTCTGTTAGGAAAATAGCCTGCATTCCTTAAGTATCATTATCAGCGAAAATAAAGTATTTTTGTATTGGAAGTTTGAGTTCAAGTTATTTTCAGTTCAATATCTTGCCGACACGTCTTAACACTAAAAGTCATGGTTATATTATGTAATGCGACAGACTGAATGTTGCTTCGTGACTCACTTCCCGATAAGGGGTTCATAAATCGTCCAGTTTTTTCCCTATAAAATCCCATAGCGGTGTTAACGATTAATTTCATCACAAACTGCATTTTAAGTTACAAGTATGCTGTGAAGTTATATCTCAACTTGGGCTGAGTACACCGAAGAACTCTTAAAGCTGTCAATCCGAGTATGACAGAAAGAACTCCACAGGTGGATTAAACTACTGACGCTAAGTACTCGGTGTGAGACACTATTGTTTATTGTATACGTGTGAAATACATTGCACAACAATGTTTCATACAAATATCACATTTCTCTCAGACTTCCTTCGTTCCACTTATGAGTCGTAATGGTCATTTAAGTTTATCAGTAAAGTACATTAAATATTTCTATTCTAAATTTCTAGTTTGATGATTGGCAGAAAAGTAATAATTTTGCCAACATATTTACGTTAAAATGTCTTTTAATTATTTATTTTAATTATATAAAATAACATGTTCCTGCATCAAAACATTAAGTTCTTCGTTTGTTCCTCCTTAGATTAAATAATCCTTGAGTTTTCATCCAATTAATAATCATTTCTTAAAGAGTGCAGCTTCAAAGTTCATTAACTGTTTCCTGTTTCAACATGCACCAAAAATTGTAATGTGTTCGTGAACATTGGTTGCCCGTTTGGTGACCCAATAATTTTTTGGCATTTTCCATTGAATAATTAATGAGGCATTTGGTTATTCAATAAAACAACACACGTGTTCATCAGGATTATTTAGTCATGGCACTAACTACTACTGCTGCAGATACTTTTTTTTTTATTTTTTCTTTATTTTTACCTGTGCTACTAATTAACTATTCAATCAGACATGGTCATGGTCCTTTTTTCACGCTTCAGTCAAACCTTGAATGACACTAAACGCGACAAAACGAAATGATCATCCTGTAGCTAAATTTGTTTAACTTAAACACAGGTTGCTTTGTTATTTTCGACCCCGAAGAACATATCCTATCGTAACCATATTCAACAGTTTTAGGACAGGTATCAAGAATCGTTATTACAGGTGATTATTTACATCGTAAAGTATTTCATTTCATTTCAGGTGTGTATAATGTATCTTGGTGTCTATCATAAACCCCTCCCCCTCTCTCTCTCACACACATAAACACACTGATAATTGGTTGTTTGTTTTTCTGTATATAATGTATATATGTACATACACACATATATAAACTTAACATATCAGTTGAAGCTAAATGCACCTGGAATTTATATTAAAAAAATCTAATCCGTCTCTCGTTTCTTTAGACTGTATAACAATACGGGACGATCATAACTTGTCCCTTAAAAATCTTTAAAACAGATAAACAAATTTCTGAATAAATTACACATAAGTGTTATAAATTGTGGTCAGTAAACTGTAGACATAATGGGGTGATAGAAATCATAAGTTTTTTTCTACGTCAATATACAGGTATTTTAAACCATTAGATAGAACGATACTGCACAGAGGCACACTACCTGAAATCACTATTATAACAATTTATATAAAATTTCAGTAAAAATGCGGACTCGAAACCTGTATCTGATACAGGATCACGTTTTGATAGACAGAATGTGAAAAATATATTTACGTAATATTCAATTTTCAAGGATTTGGTTGTTTCCAGGGCAATGTCTTCTGGTTTTATATATGTCTACCTACTCGCCTGGTAGAAATTCCACTCTGTACTTGCGGTGGGCTAATAATCAACTACAAGTAAGATTATGTGTAAATGTTTACTTGATAAATACTTACATTTTGACCTAACTCTTGTAACGATTAATATTGAACGGATTTAATTACTGTATATACATATGTATTTGTGTTTGAATTAACGAAAGAGATCTTTGTCCTGGCTGTTGTCTAATCCCCTTATTTATGGCATGTAGGTATACGATAGGTATATAACAATCAAATTGTTGAAATCATTGGAGTAAAATCTTCATTGATTTTTTTTCAATTAAGGGCTTGTTTGATAAGCCTCGGGACCGCCAGACTTTGTTACTTGGGACCATTACTAGTGTGGTTTGATGTCGAGTCGTCAATTTTCAAATTACTCGGAATTAGCACATATCGAACATTATTCCAGTTTTTTATTAAAAGAAGTCCAGATATGTTTTGTTTTAAAAATGGAATAAAAATATTGATAATTGGAATATAGATTGCAACTTAAAATTAAATATATCAAAAGTAAAACATTTCTGGATGAAATTAGCAACGTCTATGTACACGGTTTATAAAGTGCATATATACCCAATGATGGCTAAGGTCAATTAAGGATTTTATGAATGAAAATGTCAGATGGTTGATTTTCATGTCTAACATACATTAATGTAAAATTGTGCAGTAAAAATCACCAAAACTTAATAGGTGTACAACATTCCAGACATTGGCAGCATACTTGGGTGTCTTTTTTAATTACCAGTCATGGCAATTAGTGATTTTGATATGTGATTGTGGTAGTTAGGGTAATGGTTTTCACACCAGCCTCGGGCAGTTTTCATGTCTCCGTTAAAGGTGGCGCTACGCTTTGTACGACCGCCAATTATACGGTAGTGACAAAAACTGCCTGTTGTTTTAATCAAATTTGATTTGGCTGTACGTGCTTTCAGGTAAATGTCAATTGCTGTGACGTTGACCTTGACATCAAGCAAACAGCTGACATCGCCATGTAAGCTGGATAAATGTCACTGAATTAATTATCCTATTTTCGTAATGACACTGATCAATACAAAAAAGAAAACGGCACAAGTTCACTCGTGGAACCAGCTCACGTCTCTGCGATAGATTTTTCTCATTATTCAGCTAAATTTTCTTGTAATGTTCACGATCATAAAAAAATGTTGACTTTCTGACTTTTCGTCTCGGGCTTTCATGGTAGCGCACAGACCGTGTTTTGTGCAAATGGATATATAGAAATACGTCTACCGTGTGAAATAAGATAACACGTTCCATGTCATGTAGACACAGTATTTCTTGTTCGTCTATCACCCACAAATTTTTTTACTTTCAAATTTAACTGAAGGTGTAATACAGTAATACCTCTATCAGTTCAACAAAATGCGTGTCTGATACATAAAGTCGACGAGGAATGTGGAGGTCGTATTTCAGACATTTTCTGCTAGTTTTTTGTACGAACCCTCTCTCCCCGTCATTCCTGTATATGTTTACACACGCAATATTGAGTAATATTAGTATCTAAACTGTTGCAGCATAAAGCAAACCTATTCTTTTCACCAGCATTAAATATATTACTTGCTGTGTCGCAGTGCCTCCATGTCTAGATCGCCAGCTTTGTATAGAGAAAAAACCTGACGATCCTGTAACATATTTTGTTTACATTTGTATGTCAAAATAGGAAAAATTAATTATTAATAAAAGTAAACTCGTTGTATATATTCAATAAAAGAGAAGAATACATCATTTTCGATGAACAGGTATACAAAAATCCGTCAACAGTGAAATCATAGATGAAATGCGTACATTATTTCCAGCTGTGTGTTGTTTAATTGGCCATCAAGGAGAGGGTGGTTGGTTTAGATGAAAGGGAAATTTATCCATGTATATATAAGAAGCAATGTGTTTTCTGAAGTTCTATAGGACATGATGAATGTTTTAACACTATACTGAAATTTATGGTGTGTATGATCAGCGTTTAGCTCTGATAGACTTTGTGTGAATCAATATGTGTTTAGGTTTTGTGTCCTGGTATTATCATTTCGGAACTGGGTTAAGGTTTTGTGCCCTGGTATTATCATTTTGGAACTGTGTTTAGGTTTTGTGTCCTGGTATTATCATTTCGGAACTGTGTTTAGGTTTTGTGCCCTGGTATTATCATTTTGGAACTGTGTTTAGGTTTTGTGTCCTGGTATTATCATTTCGGAACTGTGTTTAGGTTTTGTACCCTGGTATTATCATTTCGGAACTGTGTTTAGGTTTTGTTCCCTGGTCTATCATTTCGGAACTGGGTTAAGGTTTTGTGCCCTGGTATTATCATTTCGGAACTGTGTTTAGGTTTTGTGCCCTGTTGTTACCATTTCGGAACTGTGTTTAGGTTTTGTGCCCTGGTATTATCATTTCGGAACTGTGTTTAGGTTTTGTGCCCTGGTATATCATTTCGGAACTAGGTTTGGGTTTTGTGCCCTGGTATTATCATTTCGGAATAGGGTTTAGGTTTTGTGCCCTGTTGTTACCATTTCGGAACTGTGTTTAGGTTTTGTGCCCTGATATTATCATTTCGGAACTGTGTTTAGGTTTTGTGCCCTGGTATATCATTTCGGAACTAGGTTTGGGTTTTGTGCCCTGGTATTATCATTTCGGAATAGGGTTTAGGTTTTGTGCCCTGGTATTATCATTTCGGGACTGTGTTTAGGTTTTGTGTCCTGGTATTATCATTTCGGGACTGTGTTTAGGTTTTGTGACCTGGTATTATCATTTCGGATCTGTGTTTGGGTTTTGTGCCCTGTTTTACATATGTTTGTCTTCCCAAGTCCAATTTTAAAATCTGCCACTTTATGGTAACTCGCGACCACAAGTCAATACATACCGGATGTAAAGCTTGTATAAATGGGAGGATTCAATTCATGTACTTATCATATTATCTCTCACAAAATCTATTTATCGGCTACATCAAACACACATGTAGCACGCATAGTTATTCGGATGTATGAGGCAGTAAAGGTACTTTGAAAATACACCTGTATACAGGAGAAAAGGTTTATTGTTGAAACATTTCTGATTTTGAATGACTTCGGGTAACGAAAGCATGAAATCGACTCTAAATCCACATAAAAATTCAGAGACGAGATATTTGATGGTTTCTCAATGAATACATGATATAGCAGGAAATCTGTATGATATTTCAACCGGAAATCATGAGATTTTCTTTCCATTTTATGTGTGATGAACTTACAACGATGACCATGTTGATGTGATATAAAAAGTCTCTTCATAGTCCCGTGACCTACTAACACTGTACTGTGTTGGGAACTTCAGGAAATTCAACACTGTATCTTTCTTTTGTCAGTTTGTTAATTGGCTTTATAGCGTCATGAACAGCCAGTCCTTTTGTGTTGGAGAGTCATCTTGTGGTAGCTGGTACATGTAACACACGTCGGAGGTCATCCAAAGCACAAAGCTAAAATTTAACTGAGATCCTCTATTTCAACTCTAACGGCGAATGGAGTGAAACCCCCGATTTTTTCCAACATAACCAGATATATTCCGACTTTTACGTGCTGACGCTCCTACTTATAGTTGTAGAAGAGTCCCAATTGTGAATTATTGAGGCGCGTCACGATACTACTGTACAACATAATTACTATGATTTCCCATAATTTAGATAGAAATCCTGCCTCTATTTTTCAATGATTTAAATATAAGTGTATCCTGATATGCCTTTTCACCATAATTGGATAACAAGTCGGCAGAATAATTGCTTGCTTCAAAAACACCGCAATTATCGTACCGTACGTTACGCTGTGGTAGACATTTTCGAGTGTGAAATCATTGGGTTACACACTAAGAATATATCTTAAAATATATTCACGATTTTATAGATATAGAGTGATGATTAAAACATTTGATTGGGACCTATTTGTCGGAGTGTTAAACACTCGTACCCTTCTTTACGATATGCCATCCTGGAATTCAACATAACCTGTATTTGCAGAGATACATGTATATTTTTCTCTTGTCCACATAATTTCGATAGCCATTGTAGAACTATAGACGGGGTTTGGTTGGATATTGCAGTGTGTTTTCTCTTGTCCACATAATTCCGATAGCCATTGTAGAACTATAGACGGGGTTTGGTTGGATATTGCAGTGAATACGATGTAGTATTCAATACCTTTGAAACACGTACCTCTAAATAGAGCAATGCTACGCCTCCAACACACGCTGTTATGAAAGGGTGTGGAGGTATATTATGGCCCAAAATATGGCACCAAAACGGACGCTGTATGATATGTAGAATATGGAATGAAATTACATCAGTTATTTTCAATTTATTTATTTTCACTGTAAAACCCTTTATTTAACTACAATAAATGTAACTAGATCATTTTTTGTGGTGAAATCTTTGGGTTAAGGGAGTAGTTTCTGGGAGTCAAGTTGTGTCCCCGGATGTCACAATCCTTGATATCAAGAAGATTTGTCACTACTCTCCACATTACGCCGTACCATGTATATGAAGTCTCTTGTTTACCGAGCTAAGAGGGCCGATTTAACGAGATTTCATTACAATGTGTTAGTATTGACATTAAACCCGGACTGTGTGTACACCTCGCGTTAAGTATACAAACGACTTTTCACTTCTGTGTAGTAACGTTTTAATAGACTTTGTAGTTAATTTTAAGTCTTTAATGGGAGCCGATTTTCGCGTCCATATGTAAAATCTGTAGAGAATGTCCAATATTAGTTCGGCAATTTCCGGCGGAGCTGATGTCCTCTACCGGCATAACAGTTTGGCAAATTAATGTTCTTTCTTTTCTTAATATCACAATAGGGATAGAATCAGGCCGAGCAATTTGGACCAAATGGGGTCGATGCACAATGACAGCTTAAACCACAGTGTTCCGAGAGTGATTCAAAGTTTATTTCAACAGATCATTCAGTGTTATCCTGTGTGAGGAAAAATCACATGGTTTCCGAAATACCAACTTATTTATCGTAGTCGTGAAATAATAAAAGTTTGGCTGGGAATCCAGTTCATTTAAACTCTTGTAGTGTATCTTCACCAAAAAGAAAACGCGAAGAAAATAAGATCAATACAAATTTCCTATCGGCTATGTAATACTTCTGCGTCATTTTTCTCGTGCCTCTATACTTCTTTTTGTCGCTGTCGTCCAAGGCTTTCAAACCCATGTGAACATATATCTAGACGAAACCTTTATCAGAACAAATAAATAAATAAATGTCCAGTGATAGAACATTGTACAGGGACGTTCATTTCTTCAAATTTCCATCACGGTAACCGAGATAACAATTGAGAAACCAGTGATATATCATTATCGCTTTCATGTGTGACGGAGTTTGCCTTTAACTGTTTGTCTTGTTCAAGGCTGGCAATTCTGACTGAGAAACGGTTTATATTTCAATGGTGTACATGGCCTTCACATGTATTGATGGCAAATTTATGTAAAACATTAACATACAGTACAATCTAGTACCAAAGTTCAGTACGAAAATAACAATCAATCAAAGAAAACATTTATACGACAGGTGTTTGACAGTCTCGACGCGTCCTACCAATGATGGTTTGTGTTTCGCTGGAAATTGATAAACTGACCGATTTGTACTGACAAGGTTGTGTCCTTGGCCAAGACACTTTACCCGAATTGCTCTGTGTGGGATCTGACGGGCCTCCGGTATGCTGTTCAGTGAGGTAACCGCCAACTACCTCGGCAAAAACGACACTGGCTTTTCACGGGGCGCTAAACCAACCAACCGGCCGACCGACTGACGAAGCAAGCTTCTTGCTTCGGGTTTGTTAACTTATCACGAAGGACGAACGAGTACCAGGTTAATGACCTTTTGTCATTGTTACAAAATTATATGTTCTTGGAGCCACTAGTTTTCAGTGTGATTCCATATCTCTTGTAATCACTAACCCTTCTCCAACGGCCATTTTCGATTGGTCTTACCACTGCGAACGGTGACATCACTATTCGTGTTACTAAATAAAAGTGGACTGTGTCTGGTATTTTGTAAATTTTGACTCGCTACATGACATTCGTATATTGAAAAGCCATTAAGTATAAAACATCTATTTACAGGGGACAATGGCGCCTGTTAAAAAGTAGCGTCCTTTATCGTCATATCCGGCCAATATCACGACTCTCCTCTATACAGCAACATAAATCTAAAACGTGATCACTATTTTGTAGTTTCGTTTTACATCAAAAATTGAAAGGTTCTGTCATGGATGGAAATGTAGGAAAACAAAGATGATCACGTGACATACAAGTTCATGTCAGTATTTAACTTATGGTTTCCGGAAACTGAGAAAGAAAAAAAGGAAAACTCTCAATAAATCCGAGAGGTTTCCGCTCTTACATGTTCCTTTATCGACTGACCTTTGTCGCTTTAGCTTCACAAGTGACAAATAAGGAATCATTAGCGTTTCTTTCGACGCTTCAAGACTGTAATTATCTGGAAAGTCATTCTGCTTATCTTCACATCGTGTCTCTTTCATCTCCCTTGGTGTAATTGGAATCGGGTTAGGCGATTTATACCTTACATTTCGTTTCAGGTAAGTTGATTTTTTTACACAAGACAGGTGTAAAAATCACAACTGTTAAACAAGTCTGTACAGAGGGTCTGTGAGTTGTACTGTCATCCAAGACAAGACGATTAAAATCGGTCGATAGATCAAACACTAGTATATAGGGTTGTAAGGACTCGTAGCGTCGGTTAGTAAGTAAAATCACAGTGAGACAGCTTAATTTAGAATCTACATATCTAGAAAAACACTAACATATATATCAGAAGCATATTAGCACCCCCTAACTTTATAAAGAAAGCTGGTCTGTTTTTATACACGCTACTCCGTTAGTGAGTTTACAGGATCATGTGTCTTTATCCAGTCGAAGTTGATTCGTTGCTCAACATTCTATTGCAAATGCTCAGGTCCTTGTCTAACAACTCTGTCTGATGTATAAATATGTTAGAAGCATCCTAGAAAGTGTATATAAACCCCCTGGATAGCCATTATATAGCGTGTTTACAAGTCCCTGTGTTACCGTAGCTAGACATCATGAGACGTGCTGGACAGTCTCCCTACTTCCTTATTATATAGCGTGTTTACAAGTCCCTGTGTGACCGTAGCTAGGCACCATAAAACGTGCTGGACAGTCTCCCTACTTCCTTATTATATAGCGTGTTTACAAGTCCCTGTGTAACCGTAGCTAGGCATCATGAGACGTGCTGGACAGTCTCCCTACTTCCTTATTATATAGCGTGTTTACAAGTCCCTGTGTAACCGTAGCTAGGCATCATGAGACGTGCTGGACAGTCTCCCTACTTCCTTATTATATAGCGTGTTTACAAGTCCCTGTGTGACCGTAGCTAGGCACCATAAAACGTGCTGGACAGTCTCCCTACTTCCTTATTATATAGCGTGTTTACAAGTCCCTGTGTAACCGTAGCTAGGCATCATGAGACGTGCTGGACAGTCTCCCTACTTCCTTATTATATAGCGTGTTTACAAGTCCCTGTGTAACCGTAGCTAGGCATCATGAGACGTGCTGGATAGTCTCCCTACTTCCTTAGTATATAGCATGTTTACAAGTCCCTGTGTAACCGCAGCTAGGCATCATGAGACGTGCTGGACAGTCTCCCTACTTCCTTATTATATGGCGTGTTTACAAGTCCCTGTGTAACCGTAGCTAGACATCATGAGACGTGCTGACCAGACTCCCTACTTCCTTATTATATAGCGTGTTTACAAGTCCCTGTGTGGCCGTAGCTAGACATCATGAGACGTGCTGGACAGTCTCCCTACTTTCTTAGTATATAGCATGTTTACAAGTCCCTGTGTAACCGTAGCTAGGCATCATGAGACGTGCTGGACAGTCTCCCTACATCCTAATTATATGGCGTGTTTACAAGTCCCTGTGTAACCGTAGCTAGACATCATGAGACGTGCTGGACAGTCTCCCTACATCCTAATTATAGGGCGTGTTTACAAATCCCTGTGATGTAACATCAATTAAAAAGTAGGTCAGTTATCTTTATGGACACGTGAATTTATGTTGTGGATGCATTTTTGAAAGACAAGGTTTTTCCCAATTTTAGCCTAGTTCTCATCAGCGAGCAGAATTCGTAGACATCTCGTACAAAAACTGAATGCAATAACAGTAGCGTAGTCTAATAAATGACAAGAGAGAAGCTAAAACCTGCTAAATTTACGTGCGAAATGATGATTTATGAAGTCCTGAAACCGAGGTACAGTGATAATGTGACACCCTGGGGTGAGGGGCGAGTCAGGGGCGGTCATGGCAACTGTAATATTTCGTTAATCCACTAAGGACATATAAACACACAATGCCATATGGTAAAACCTGATACATTTTATTACGATATGATGGTTAGGTAGAAGTGTTACACCGCTATGATAACGACGCCAGTGTGAATTACTGGTCACGTGATCCACAGAAGCTGACGTAATAGGTACAATACCGCATTATATATTTACAGCTGTCATAATAGATGTTATTCAGGATTTTTGCGGCCGGCTCCTGATACCGAACTTCTTCCTCTTCAAAATCTTTGTCCTGTTTTAAAAATCCTCTTCCTCATTTTTGTCATTTTTGCACTAATTGACGTATTTGATTTTCGAAGATTTTTCCATCTCTTTCTTCGGGGTTTTAATTTTTCGCAAGTCAGTATTAAATATTTCGTTTGGATGCCTAAACGACGATTTCGTTCTTTGTATTGTCGTGTTTTTCAATCTTTGGGACTGAAATACAGCTATGATATGGTAACAACCTGGAGGAGCATACCTCTTGTAACACTACTGTGTATGAATACAGAGAACACCCGTTAAAAATCAAACAGTGACTTAGACCGTGAAGTAGTCTTCCTGTATGCGAGGTATTTTTTCAATCATTGCATTCGCCCATGTTATATTTGTTTGTCGTAGCCGTTTCAAGCATTTTCTGATGGTTTATATTAGAACCTTATACAACGTCTTCATGTTGCAGAAAAAGACGACTAATAAGTTAAATTCGTTGTTGTTTGATGAATGGAATTACTTAGACTATAAATAATATAAACACGCATATGGTTTTGAAAACTCACTTACATAGGGGTAGACTTGGTCAATCTGTTCACAAGGAACGACAACTCTACACATGAATGAAGGACGTCTCCTTATAAATGACTCATTTGGCAATGATATGTTAACATCACCAAGAATCATACTAACTCGACAGACTTTGTGGTGACCTCGAGTCCTATGCACTTTTACGTTACAATCCTATCTTTTATGAAATCTATTCATTTTTACACTTTCCTTCTGCCGAATACGTAACCATAATTAACACGATACGGGACACAGTGTATTTGATTTCCCTGCCGATCTGTGCGTAACTTGACGAGCTTTAAGTTTGTCAGATGATACCAGACATTGTATATACTCCATGTCTATATATTATACTTATATAACTCCTTATTATGCGATATCGTCTTTACGGCATTCATCCACATCATTTCCAAAGCCGACATAAAGAATGGCCTTAAAGATTTTAATTTTCAAATTTAATTGTAAATTTCAAAGTCCTGACGTCTTATTTCATAGGTCTGGTATCTCTTCATTTATAACTGGGGACATGAAGCTCCATTATTCTGTAGAGGTATACAGATAATATGGCTATTAAAGTTTATTATTCCGAGTGATAAGGAGTGTACGGCCACGAGGTCTACTGTAGACGGACTGCCACAGCACAGCCTGTGTAAACAGACTCCAATATTCATTAATGTAAGAAAGAGGAAAAATAACACCGTTTTAAACTCATTTTTCTGAAAAAATGGCTTCAAATATCGCCACAGAGATATCATTACAGTCTACAAAGTGCATTAAATAACGACCGGCTAAATTTAACAAGCTTGGTAGTCTTTGTAAACTTGTAACTATGGCCACAGATTTTATATTAAAATAATGAAATTCAAGTTTAATAACAAAGATTATTCCGTATGAGTTAAATAAATATCAACGTTGACAGAATTGAAGAAGATATATGACATGTCAGCCACACAGCTGTGGGAACTGTGTGTTGGAGTTGGCTTGATAAGATAGTTACAGTGGAATGCAACAAGGCTCCCCACTTGAGCCGTCGCGATTGGTAGTTTTCTAACTGGGTACCGCTGTGTTTGATATGTGTTTGGGTGAATGATTGAATATTTGCACTAGCAGACACGGATGTTTGATAAATTTTGTGGAATTTTCATCACTAGATTACAAAGAGCTTACAGCTGAACACGTAATCGCCTCTGATATTTCATTCAAAATTATATTTTTGTCGTGAAATTGGGACTGATATGGGACAGATGTTCAACTTACACAAAGTGCGTTTATAAATATTATGATACCTATCTATTTTATAGGAAGAAATTGATGTATGTAATTTAGGCATCCAATGTTTTGAAAATTACTTTTATGATCTAATAACACGCATTGTTGACGCCGAAATCTTAAACTCTGTGATATGGCACGTGTCATAGGAACATGCCATCGTTTGCTTTAATATTAATTACAGGTAATCAAATTTATCTTGAGCTTCTGACTTAAATTTGCGGAGCAATTGGAACAGCTTGTTGTTATATCAGTAAGATCCATTGACCAAATGGCAACTCTATTACTATGTAGATATAGCAGGTAGATGGAACATTGTTGAAGAAAAAAATCTATTTTTCAATGAACATTTTAGAACTACAGATGTAGTGTTTTGTAATCTCAATACCTTCAGAATGATTTTATTTGTAAAAGTATTTTGTGATTTAACTATCGTTTTACGTGTATAGTATCGTCATAGGGAAACGAGTGTTTTTATTTTTGCGAACTCTGTCGATCAAAATTTAAAACTTTCACATTAAGTTTAACCAAATTTAAGATATTTTATCACATAATATGAGATACATTTTGACAGTTTTAAACTTAAACGTTGCCCCATTTTCAATTAATGACGTCACGTTATTGTCCATACCATGACATTACAGTCGAGTGGACAGCCAATAAAAATACTCCAGGGTATGCAACACTGGTGACGTATACACAAACTTATAACACGGACGAACTCACTGGATAAGATACCGATCATGTGATAAATGGAGTTTTTGACTCGTTTAACAGGTTTTGTATTCATATTTTCATTCTGCCCTTGTTTACATATCAAAGTGAACCGATGAACTCATACAAACATAATTTGTTTTACTTATAACGTTTTAGATATACAACAATCAACACTCGATATATCGGATAACCTGCTCTCAGTTCACATTAGTTGGAGATAAGTTCTTAGCAAGGAAGCTATCACATCTGACGATAACCTTAGTCACTTCTATGTAGGTTATTTCCGGGATTGAAATAGCCTCCTGTGTTTGATTGGTCAGTTAGAGATAAGCCATGTAAGATGACGTCGATATCCCCAAAACGATAAAGTCAAGCAAATGTCATTTAAAGTGTCGTCATATTTCATGTATATATTTCAAATATCGACAAACAGTCCCGAACGAGTCCCGAAATATCAGTAAACACTCCCGAACGTGTCCCGAAATATCAGTAAACACTCCCGATCGAGTCCCGAAATATCAGTAAACACTCCCGAACGAGTCCCGAAATATCAGTAAACACTCCCGAACGTGTCCCGAAATATCAGTAAACACTCCCGAACGAGTCCCGAAATATCAGTAAACACTCCCGAACGTGTCCCGAAATATCAGTAAACACTCCCGAACGTGTCCCGAAATATCAGTAAACACTCCCGAACGTGTCCCGAAATATCAGTTAAAACTCCCGAACGTGTCCCGAAATATCAGTAAACACTCCCGAACGAGTCCCGAAATATCAGTAAACATTCCCGAACGTGTCACGAAATATCAGTAAACACTCCCGAACGTGTCCCGAAATATCAGTTAACTCTCCCGAACGTGTCCCGAAATATCAGTAAACAGTCCCGAACGTGTCCCGAAATATCAGTAAACACTCCCGAACGTGTCCCGAAATATCAGTAAACACTCCCGAACGTGTCCCGAAATATCAGTTAATACTCCCGAACGTGTCCCGAAATATCAGTAAACACTCCCGAACGTGTCCCGAAATATCAGTTAACACTCCCGAACGTTTCCCGAAATATCAGTAAACACTCCCGAACGTGTCCCGAAATATCAGTTAACACTCCCGAGCGTGTCCCGAAATATCAGTAAACACTCCGGAACGTGTCCCGAAATATCAGTAAAACCCCAAAACATCGGCAAATCCCATACAAACATATCCGCTTCCCCACCCTAATTTAAAAAGAAACCGCTCCTCGCTACCCCGCCAGAAAGAATGATTACCGAATCAAAGCTCCTCGCTACCCCTCCAGAACGATTACCGAAACAAAGCTCCTCCGCAACCCTCCAGAATGCTTATTGAAGCAGAGCTCCTCCGAAGCCTCTGCAGAACATTGCGTGTATCGTACACAGCCCCCCCCCCCCCCCCCCCCCCACCTCCCCTACCCCGTAGTGTTGATTTTCCCACGTTTTGCCGGTTTCCTTATCGTGAAAAGGGTATAAAAGAATTCACTCCACTGTCGCAAAATAAGCTGCATTACTGCTACACATCTAGAAACTGTTGAACATTATTTCTATAACGAACTTTTTAGATAAGATAGATTACAGTTTCAGGAAATCATCTCTTGGATTCGGCAAAGTCATCTGGAATCTGTTGTGATCTGTAATGATCAGTTAATTGATTTTAATGATATTGAAAGCTAGATGATTTAATTTATGTTACAGATTAGCGTAAATGTGATGGGAAACTGTTTCAGAGCTGCAACAGCTGTGGCGTTACTTTTAAAATATTGACATATATTTGATATTTAGAAGGCACTGCTGTTGCGAGGTTTATATAATTTTGTGTGGGTGTTCGGATTTGTGTGAATGTCTTTTGATGGACGAGAACGTTTATCCGTTCAGGTATTTAGTACCGTTATCAGTGACAGAGTTCAAAGCAATACATTCCATGTGGGTCGTGCCGTGTCCACAAAGGAATTAATATGGTGGAAGAATTTACACATTGATAGACTTAGCGTTCTCTTGTGATGGAGCTTATATACTTCAGCATTACTAGCTATGAATACTGCCGATGGAGTCCGAATGTCGCTACGGTCGGCTTGGTTTGTTGATACGTTTATTCAATAGATCATCCTTATACCAATGAGAAGTATGTTATGAATGTAATATTTCTAACATCAAACGCTAATCCTTGGATTTCTAATTCATACTTATCTTCGTTATATAAACAAGTGATCACACAGGTCATTGGTTTGGAGATCGTTGTATCTCTCGATCACATTAATGTCGTATGACGTTGTGAGATATGGCTGTAAGGTCACATTTACTCCCAGTTAAGGTCATATGACGAACGCTTGATTTTGAAGAGTTTCGTCATAATAAAGGTCACGTGACCACGGTTAATATTGCAGATTGGTTTAAGGTTTTATCGTATCTCAGTCAGAGTCACTGACAATGATGTTAAATATGAGTGTAAGATTATGACTTAGATTTGGATTAGATCTAAGGTCACATTGCGTCAATATCAAGGTCGTATGACGACATCCGAGATCATTGTAAGATCCTGACATGTTTAGAGTTAATATTATCAATGATTCAGCGTGTGAATGTGGTAATGGATGTGAAAATGTTACTTTTTTATTGTACATTACATATAAGGCAACGTGAAATTTTAATTAATAATATTTTCTCGTTATTGTAACGTCACAATTAATATTCTCCTGTGTGGTTCTCAAAACCTCTGCTATGAGTCAAATGCCAATATTTTTCAGTCCGGTAAGACATTTTTTAAGATACTCGGTTTTACTTCTACCTTGGCTTTACTCAATTTCTATTCTGATTTCATCTCTTCTCTTCTAACATTTATACAGTGTGTACTTTTGTAGATATGTTAAATCTATGTAAAACTTCATTTTTGAGAGAAAACGTTTCTTAGTTGTGATAACTTGTGCCTATATTAAACAAATAAAACTAGTTCAAATCAAATATATCCAAATGATGACGTATGCGTTGAACGTGGTTTCAAGGTCATAACGTCTCAATTCAAGGTCATATGATAGGAGAATTTTTGAAGTTGGTAAAAAGTTTATGACAAATTTTGGATTTAGTTGTAAAATTGTGACGTAGGTTTTGTACATGGTTGCAAGGTCGAAGCTCGTTTCAGTCAGGGTCATATGATGACGTAAATTGATTGACATGTTAGCGAGAGTCACTTTATTGATATGAATTAACCTAAACGTTACGGAATACTTCGTTATTGTGTTAGATCTTGTCTGGGCCGAGGTACTGATACAACAGGAAATGTTATCAGTTTTAAACCGATATCTGTTGATAAGGATCATAGAAAAGAAATAATTAGAAAATTGATTCAGGACTAAATTTGTCACCAGATCAAAATTAATCGGTTTGACGATCGGTTAGCCGAAGGGCTTAGTTAACACTATCGCTCCATAAACGAGACCATCAAACATTGTCAGAAACAAAAGATATCCGGCCAGTTTTCAAGGCCCGTTAGTCTTGTCGAACAAGTGTTATCAACTGACAACAATATTACCTCTAACGGCGTGCTTTCTTTTATTTGGACAATTAAATCCAAGTATGAAAACAATTTTAAACACAGAAATATTTTCAAAGGGGAGTGCATTGTTGAAGTTTAATTCTCCAGTCAACTCGTGGCACGCACAAACTATTTCGGGTTATTATATATCTTTAGATTTGTAAAAGAAACAGCTTTAGACTTGGAGCCAAAATTCGTGTTGCTTTGAAAAGGGAAGGTATTTTTGGTTAATTCACCGGCGGAAGTTATTTAAAATAAAACCTAAAATGGCATTTGTTGTCAGGGCAGGTGAATGGACGATATCGATACACAGTCAGGTATTGACACTACTGATAAAAGCTACGTTCTAGGCTGTATTGTACAGGCGTTCTGACTGGTCCACATCGCTAAGGCCTGTGTGTCTCTATTTACCGCCTGTTTAAAAATAGAAACTTGTATTTGAATAGGATAGGTTCTGAAATATCGAGTAAGTTAATTGGAATGTAAGGACAACTGGGGTTACATTTGAACAGTACCCAGACGGACACTAGCACACTACCGGTACAGCACGAGCTACTAGTGTTGGACAATTGGCCACTGGTCAGCATTATGAAGGACATGGCGGAAATTCAACCGCTGTATATAGGAGATCTTATTCTTCAACATGGTAAGCGCAGCTTTTTTCTGTTTGAAGTTGTCTGTGTCCGAAGTTCCATCGGGAAAATTTTCCATTTTATGTTTGGGACAGTGATTGTTTCTAAAGCTATCACAGCCAATGTGAAATAACAGTTTTGTACTACGGAGTAGATAATCATGTCGCCAGTAAACTTTGAGAAGAAACAGAACTTCCTTATGTTTGAAAAAAATTGTTAAAAGTAAGATAGAAATAGAAGAAAAAAAATCCTTAAAACAAGAGTTACGTCACGTGGGTGATTGAGATGTACGGGAAACACTACATGTCTGTAACCTAGACTTGGTAACCTTTATCAATTAATATGATTAGTATCTAATTAATGAATTATTGGGTATAAAATAAAGAACTGACCGTCAGAGGCGTTATGCTCGTTGGTGATTGGAATGTAAGGAGAACAATCTAGTTTTGATACTGATGATTTTTATTGATTGATTTTCAAAGAGACCATGTAAGAACACTGACCGATGTAGCGTCAGTGTGGTGGGCGGGTTTGTAAACACAGTTTCCCTCTTGGATGTTTATCTTAACCTGACCACAAGTGGACTACAAAAACACCACAGAACGTGTTCACTATCTGACGTTAAACATCGTTGTTATCTATAATGAGATTCTGATAATACTTTCTAAAGAAATCCCTTAACAGACAATTTCACTACAAAAACAGCCGGAGCGATTGTTTGACAAATTTCCGTCCCGAAATTCCGACGAGTTTCTCAATTCAGTATCTCCAAACCTCTGTATTACATACACTTGTGATTGAAATGGATGTTGATTTTCTGTCTATGTCCTACAATATGTTCGTCATGGTGACAATATTTGTAATAGGGGCATTGTTTTGTAAATATAGATTAGGTTATTACGTTTCCGGTAGAACGGACATCATGTGGGCCAAACCTTTTATGTGTGGAAACAAAACGTCTATTATTACTGCGATTGAGAATGTGTGTGAGAGGGAGAGGGTCTTTTGTTGATTAAAATGTGTTGTTCATCGTCATGGTTTGAATAATTTGACTGAAATATTCCAGATGTGTCACATACTAAGTGTCATTAGTCAGTTTCTAAATATTGACATATTGTAATGCTAAAGTATTTTCATGAACTTGACTCTAAGTACCTCAAGTCGTGTCACTGACCATAATATTGATCTACCTGGTAGTAAATAATGGACTTCAATCGATACTCAAATATAACACGTAAATGGGAACTTCAGTCTAATGCCGCCAGTTTACAACATATTTCTACAGTAAGATTTTATCTCTGGTGCTGTTTTGTGGTCAGATCTTCTCCAGGTTTGACCGGTGTACTGTGATCTGATTGATATGAGGGTAATAAATCTACAATTATTGACTCCGTACCGTGGTCAGTTATTACTGGTGGTGATATATCACGTACTGTCAGAAGTGTCGTAGCCTCGTGTTGATCCGGAGGTTTATTAACTTAACGAATGTGGATATTAACCGACGTCCCGTTTATCTGTTTATTGTTACCCAGATATAATCGGCACGGAATTAACAAGTTGAATATCCATGAAAATCTGTCATGGTTATACAACATCGAATTATTGTGTCAGAGTCGCCAGCTCGTGTGAATTCGGCATGTCAATCTTATATCGCACATTGACTTGGTCAGGTTATGAACGATATTGAAATCGCGTGATTTTTATGAAATTATCAATTGAGAATAATTATTTTGGAAGTATCTATGAAAAAAATAATGCCTCAATGTACCTGTTACGACTTAGTCCGTGCTGTTACATATTCAAATGTTATTGCTTTTCGTAAACATGATATAAGACCAGTCATCTTTCACGAATATTGAGAAGACAATTCACTATTAACGTTGAAGGGCTATGTAGATATTTGACCAATGCAGATTGGCAGTAATGCTATTTTCATTACATTCATCGATGTGCTGCTCAAATTTGTGTCCAGTTCGTGTCCAATGTTGTGCTTCTAATGGTCACACCACCAAAGACTTGTCGAGTTGCGTGAGACGGACACGCCTGATCGGAGGTACAACACGTTCCTCGCTCAGCTCATTACGTGTCATTGCTTGTATGTGTAATGATATCTCTGTTAATTACAAGCAGTTGATTACAGACAACTCGACCTTACACACACAGCTAGTGTTACAATATCTGGCCTACAATCTTAAAAGGATAAACAAGAAAAACCTTTTTAATTTGACACTTAAATACATATAGCTAACGGTAATAATGACTCAAAATACATCGACCTTGCTCCGAACCACCCTACCGATTTAACAGGGTATTTGGATGCTTGAGCTGTTTCTCAATGTACAGCAATACAAAAATCGTATACTTTTAATAGATTGGCTACATGTCCCCCTTTTAATTAACGTTCTGGTTTCAAAGGGCTTGTCGTCAATATTTAATATTCTCAAACACAATATACGTTTGTCAAGGTCGACGCGGATTACATTATGACATACAAATAGAGTGTTCTAATGCCGGAAACGTTTGGGTTATAATTCCGGAAACGTTTGGGTTATAATTCCGGGATCGCTTGGGTTATAATTCCGGACACGCCTATTTTTTTTTGCAGCGATCATAAGTTTAGATGCTTTTGTCAGAGCACTGGTTTTAGTAATGTACCATCTTTTCGATACCAAATGATACACTGTGATTTAACGCTGTGATATAGCGCTGTCCACAAAACAGATTTTATGGTATACACAAGAATTTTTGAAGCGAAATATCTTTCGATGTTGTTGACAAAATACGGAAATAAATCTCGTTTTCTACTTTCATTATTATGGACGGGAATATGTTATGAAGTTTTAGCTTGTATCTACTATTTGATAAATATGTATTGTTACTGTATTCTACTATCCGTGTACACCCGAGGTTTGTAATCAATTCCGTCTCTCTGTCACCCGTCGTTCCGCCGGTCACTAGTCGCTGGTAAGTGTTGTCAGTCTGATATCGTTTGGTGATTGGCTGTATCTGTTTGTGACATACCTGTCTCTGTGTTTCAATGACCAGGCGACATCCGTGTTAGGAATGTCCTGTGGAGAGTTTTATCGAACGCAACACTATCGAGCTGCTAGGATCGTTAGAATTCTTTGGTCTAATATCTACTGTAACTTGTGGGTCACAAAAACGTTTTATTCTGCTACTACCGCAACTCCAAAGTGTTTACGGAATATCGGCCGAACTAGATAATATCATCCGTGAAGTACCATTGTTCGGATATGAAACCGTTTTCTGCTGTTTGGTATTGGAGAATTAAAAGAAAGAAAGAAAACCGATGTATTTTCATTCTACAATTTTAGTGTAATATAATGTGCAGTATACGTCACTGTTGTAAATGATATTTTCTATCGTACTGACTTTTTGAAAATCAATTTTCGTCCATTTAACATCACAAAAGGAAGTATCTGGAGAGTTGTAAGATTAGTTATACAGTATGTGATTGTAAGCTAACGGAACAAAACCAAATCACTTTTTATACGCATTTTCTAGCAATGTAGACTTAGCGATCTCATAGATTAATTCTTTAAAATACTACAACAAAAGATGTAAATTTACACCTAGAAATAAGTAAAAACTATATACAAAAGGTTATAAAACATACTTGTTCATGGTAGTCAATTTTCTGAGGTATATTTCACATAATGGTGCCAGTCTGATATTTAAACCAGTAAACGCAATCTTCCTGAAAGAAACATATTACTTTAATTACAGGTTCAAATCGCCGTATTTTGAAATTGAATTCTATGTTTGCGGTAAGGCGCTGAGGAGGCCGGTCTGTAGAATAAAACAATTTGTACCTTTTCTATATATAGGTATATCTCACCACAAGATTACTAGTTTACAGCTCATCGTCATTACCACTATTTAATAAACAGCTCTCAAGTCTGTCTGCACAAAGGACAGATTTTTTAAAAATAAAGTTTGACGTTGGCCGTCTGGTTCTTTTTCTGTTGACATTAGGTCTTAAATGTCATAGATGATACAGTTGTAACGCCATTCCTGTACACCACAGCTATAACTTTATCGAAATGTACAATCTTTGACTTTAACTGTTGTTGGTTTTCGTTTTCATTATATTTGTCTGTAACATAATATACATGGAGGTCGGGGCACGCACAATTGCAGATTGTGTGGTATTTACTGCTTAACTAGGTAAATAGTACGTTTCACATTAAATAGCTCGGTGAAATACTTATCAGATAAATAACTGGATGAAAACTCACTTTTATTTAATTCGTTTTACGGACAAAGTTTATCGCGATAACATTCGAGCAATTCAAGCAAATAAATTAATTTTCTCTCTCGCGTAAGACAGCGTTCTCTCTTGAGTGTTGCTGTGTTTCCGTGGTACAAACGACAACAGGTCCCGCGTGTCAGCGAAACAAATAACACTTATTTTAGCTAGCGGCATTTGGAAACATAGATTCAACGAGAAAAAAACTAAACGGATTCAACTCCTACAGGATATGCTTGTGTTGATTACTGTATGATTTGACGGAATTATATTTTTTATGTCTGACAAAATGATGATTTTTTTCAAACTGGATTATGGTGCTGTAATATCACATTAAATCGATATTCCCATGACTTGTGTGGATGAACAGTTCATAACAGGATGACCAGTAAATTCGATGGAGCCTCCTATTAAAGAGAACTTACGTTCATTGACAATAGAAAACACGTGTTATTGGATCTCTTCTACATTATCTTGCTACCGAACGGTCGTCGCCGCATTAATCACAAAGGGGCTCCTGGATTACTGAATAAAACAATTTTTATCCTTAAGAATAGATGTAAATGTAATTACGAGCACCGTTCGAAATAAATCCAATATTCCCTGAATTGGAAACGTCTGTGTTAGAGTTGCTGTTGATTTCGTGTCAAGTTTCACATTTTCTGTGTATAGCAGTGCCTGGTGCAGATAGGAAATCTTTTGTTAGAATTTTCATAGCATACTTAAAATGTGATAAAGCTGGGAGACTCCATGACACGTATAAACCTTAATGTTGATATGAGTACTTCTTTGTCCTGGACGTGACGCATTTCTGGTACATAAATAATCTGCACTTTGGGAAAATAAATATAGAGTGACCCCCCTTTACAATTCCGGCTTTGTGTGACATTCTTTTTTTCCCGTGTATATTTATGTTTAAAATTAATTCAAAACAATATATGATAACGTGTTTTAATGAGTCCGTGTTTAATCTGGTTACTGATGTATTGTGGATGTTTTCATTGTACTTTTTAAATTTTATAACAAAGAGAATCTTTGTACTTTGTTTTCCACACAATAATTTGTTTACTTTATTTTTTTTTCAGACAACAGCCAGAAGGCTGACTCTCTTCACGATTCCTCTTCAGGCTTTGCGTCCGATGTTCCCTCCTACAACTCCCATGGGTCTAGTATGACCACATTTAAGGGCGCTCCAGTCACACCCGTACATGACCGGAAGTCAAAAGAGCGAGAACGAGACAAGGAACGAGATCGAGACAGGGGAAATAAACCCCCACCGTGGCCTTCCAATACACCCCCATCTCATAGAAATCCAAACCATTACCATCCGCAAGATCTTAACATGCACTACAGAATGTCGACACCATCGCCGATGTCAAACCGCTCAGTATCATCAGTAAACACCCATTCCTCAGCATCTCACGTCTCGTCTCATCAATCATCGTCATCGCACGTGATGCAGCACACCCCCATACCACCAAAGATCAGCTACAAGAATCCTGCCTATGAATACCAGCTAGATAAACACATGGAGGAAATACAAACCAACATCAAACGAATCGAACTCCAGGAAAGTGATAAAATGACGTCAAAAGGAACGAGATACAGGACTCCAAGACTTTCCATGTTCGACTTGATTACCGATGAAGTTATTGTGAAAATATTTTCTAATTTGCCATCTGACCAACTTTGCAAAAGTTCGCGCGTGTGTACGCGATGGTACAACCTTGTATGGGACCCGTTACTATGGCGACACATTGTGATTAGGAATGGACGTATCAATGTAGATAAGGCATTGAAATACCTCACAAAGAGACTCAGTTTAAACACTCCTTCCGTTTGTGTTCTGGTGGAAAGCATCTCTGTAAACGGATGCGAAAGACTCTCGGATGCAGGACTTCACACGATCGCCAAGAGGTGTTCCGAATTGCGCAGGCTTGAACTGCAAGGTTGTTCCAATATTTCGAACGAGGCGCTCTTCGAAGTGACGTCATATTGTGTCAACCTAGAACATCTTGATGTGACAGGTAAGCTCCTCTGTACATCAGACTTTCATTTCAGGCAGTGATAGAAACGCTTTGTCTGCATGCAGTATACTCTAGAAAGAAAGCTTAAAATTCGAGCGTTAAGCAAGAACGAATCTTTTCCTGAATCCAGGATATTCGATAAACGTATTACAATTGCTTATATTTGTTTTGGTGCATCACACAGATTTCTTTCAGCCTGATAAATCAATATTGAATATCAACTTTCACATAACGAGTCTTTTGCGTATGACGTCATGTCATGATTGTTGTACTTAACGTGTCGTTTACCTGAGGCAATAATAGGACTAAAAAGAACTTTTTACTCTCTGTGATGGAGATCGAGTTGTATCGCTCCGCGGTTTAAAAAATGACAAAAGGCTGTCTCGAGAGCTAACCGTTATAAATATTATTTTGGTTTCTCTGCCTTCGTCACTCAGGGGTAATTGATTATGTTTCTCCTATACTCTCCTCGATCGTTAATAAATACAAATTGCTGTAGTGAACTGAAAACACGAAATATGTCAATATGTCGGTAGGCTAGCCCAAACAAAAAGAGGCCTTAGCTATATGATATACTAGTTGGTAATCTAAGTAATTATAGTCGGAAAGTTGGAGAGATTTGCCGAGTTAATTAAGGACCCTATAAATGAGATTTAAATTACAAATCGGCCGATGTCTCGACCTTTTGTCTAGTGTTGTAACCAATAGTACGCACCATAACCCGTGGTAACAAACTTAGGTCACTTGTATATCAAAGAGAGATAATCTATTTACGTCCAAAGTTTCCTTGTAGGTCTCTTTCTAAAGGATATATAATTGTATTAAAAACGTAATGGCGGGCTAGTTATGATAAGCGCTAACGACAGGTATTTTAGGGAGATAATAGTGGTATTTTAGATTTGAAAGAAGCAGACGACATGTTTTCCCGCGAATGTTTGTTTATCGTCTCAAATACAAATAGAGCCTGTAGAATGTAAACAGTGTGTTGTAGACACAAAACTGAAGGTTGAGTAAGACATTCTATATGTAACAATGGCTTTGTGTACTTGTCGGAGAAGGTGGGGTCGGCTTTTCAAAGACCGTTAATGTCTGATTCCTGGGTTTATTTTGACTTTGTAGTAACCTAAGTCTTGACTAGCCGAAACTCGAAAACAGAATGCAAATTTTCAAGAAATTGTCGATTTTGAATAATCAATTCTTCCATGTTGGAGGAGAAAATTCTCTAGGTAACGCAACTTTTATGTTATAAAGTGGAGATTGATGACGAATATTACAGAAAGATTCGCTACATGATACAAGGCGGACCGGAAGTTTTCTATGGTGATATAAATGTATTGTATATCTTCATACGTTGGTAATTTACTTTTAGTTCGCTTTACCTCAGAAGATAACAAATCTTTCTTTAACTGTATACAACCTTATCTGTTTTTGCGGACCAGTGTACGCGACAAAACATCCGCCATTATAGGAATTTATAATTACACACACGGGGCTATTTCGAACGCGCCTATTGCTACACGACACGTATAGGTATCGAACGCACCTACAAAACACGAGTATAATCAAATCCAACCGACACTTACACACCACATAAAGAAAATATATAATTGCTACAGATTTTTTTTGTCAGTTGTCAGGACTGCTAAGGACGGTCGCCATTATTGTAGAAATTCTAAAGCAATCATTTCAGAAAGCTTATCATCAGTTGTCAAACCCACCACTTAAGATATCAAAATACCAAACGTTATTTAAAACAAAATTGTTATAAATTTCGCCAAATCTATTCTGGTAAAATTCCATATCTCAAACTTAAACTGATTATGTCAACACTTTCTTTTCTTCATATTACAGGATTTTTTTTAAATATGGGAACTGTGTCATTGTTCCTTATAAATGTAATCTTATATGGACAAGCCAGCAATCTCCTTGAATGACAGTCTGTCAATGTTGATTTAAATGTCTAAAAGAGATATACTTTGAGAATGGTAAAAATGTTTGTTAAAAAAAAGCTGCACGCTGATTTTCATTGTTTAATGTACGTTTATATATCTACTCAATATTATCAAATTCTTAATCTCTAGAAACTTTGGGTTACTGCATATCGGTAATCGATAAATTCCGTGTATGTGCAGATTTTACAATCGATACCACACTTTCCAAGGCCGACAGTATTAGAACACACACACACACACACACACACACACACACACACACACACACACACACACACACACACACACACACACGAACGAACGAACGAACGAAAGAGTATTTCTACTCGGCAATAATCGTATTTTCTTGGTATTAAAACACGGACATATAGTCACACACGGGAGCTAACTCTGATACAACAGTGACGCGCATGCGTATGGAGTAATTGAGATGTTCTAACATGACTTGCTGATTATGTTTTTTAAAGATTTCTTTTCTCCTGTTTCCGCATAATGCTACATTTTGTGAAACATTGCTCGTAAGTGACTCGCTGTAATGCATGTTAAGTATAGTAAATCAATCGGACAGCTGAAATTAACACGTTACCTGTCAGTCTGTTCATATTGACATGCAAATCAGACAAATCCCACACAAACGGCACGTATAAAGTTATAACAGGGATCCTATTATTCATTGATGTTATTCCACACTCGTACAAACCCTAAACCCCATAAGACGAAAACAAATTGCTGAGTAACATTTACGACGATCTGTTTTTGATTCGGTTTAAGGTAAATGAATATCTAAAGAATTCAAAGTGCAGGAACTTGCCAGAACATAAATGAAACATGACGAGATACAATGCTACAACCTCTTGATCTTTTACTCAGCATGCTCGCGTGGTTCTTCTTTTCCTATGAATATAATTGATCTTAGTCATTCAGACGCTTCCACGTACAGGAGTTCTATTTGATCAAAGAATAGATCCATTTATGCATGGATCGCATCATGTGTAAAGAAATGTATTTAAATACATAAATTCTTGACACTTTTTTTTTATTTAAATGCACATTTATCATGTTGGAGTCACACGTTTTGTGTAGCTGCATATGGTCGAACGAGAATTCAAATACAGACTGTTGAATAATCTTTTTAGATGTCGGGATTACTTAGACTCTCAATACGATGTTATCAATACCCTGTATATTTTAATATCACTTACACGGAGCTGTGTCATGGATCAAAGTTCAAAATTATGACATTGTATTTTAAAACTTCGTTTCTCAATTCGTGAATAAACCCGATATATAAAAAACGGTACGACGAATTTAATCTCGAATGTAATAAACATACAAAATGTAAACAAAAGTAAATAGCACTATTTACCCCAGATTGTAGGTATTTGCCTCACAGACAACCTAAATATCACTAATATTACACTGTTTTAATATTTTACAGGATGTCCCTGTGTCACAAGTATTAGCCTAACGGATCAAATGCTCAGGCAAGCTTCTGCGCATCATCTCCGTCAAATCCACCTCCGATTTCTCGACATGACCGATTGTTACGCTCTGGACGACGAGGGACTCCGAACAGTTGCTCTTCATTGTTCACATCTACAGTTCCTGTATTTGCGCCGATGTGTTCGAATCGGAGATAACGGACTTCAGTTTATTTCTCACTACTGCACGGGAATTCGCGAGCTCAGCATCAGTGACTGCCGCAAGGTAACAGATTTTGGATTATGTGAACTCGCCAAGCTGGACGATTTACGATATTTGAGTGTCGCAAAGTGTGACAAAGTGTCAGACGTCGGTATAATTCACTTGACAAAGCACTGCCGGAAGTTACGTTATTTGAACATGCGCGGTTGTGAAGCAGTATCAGACGACGCTATGGACGTTCTTGCCAGAAACTGTTTTCGGATTAAGTCCCTTGATATTGGAAAATGTGACGTCACAGACGAAGGTTTGCTAGTACTTGCTCAAAACTGTAGTCAGTTAAAGAAATTAAGTTTAAAATCCTGTGACGCCATCACGGACAATGGTGTGAAGGCGATAGCAAAGCAATGTCGAAACTTACAACAATTAAACATACAAGACTGTCACGTGACCGTAGATGCTTATAGAGCGGTCAAGCGATATTGTAAACGATGTTTCATTGAACATACAAATCCGGGTTTTTACTGATATTAGAAAGTTTTACAACAATTCTGATGGTATTTAGCATCCGTAGCCAGGATGAATAACTAGGGTCTATAGGGAGGGTTAGGTCTCGTATAAATGGAGGTCTGGTCTTGGTGAGGACATTTGTCACACTATTTAAAACGAGGCTCTACCAGGCGTTTGGATTAATGAAATTGCAATCCCAGCGTGTTAACTTCAATATTCGATATACCAAAATTATACTATAGTAGACCTATATCGCTGCTAGACTTCAGTATTCGTTATCGTTATTCATATTCGTTTGTGATCGACCCTCACGTGCTCTAGTTTTTAATTCAACGACTACAAAGTGAATCGTAAGAGATGTCTGTATTTGACCGCTGAAATAGACATGGAGCGATATTCCACCAACATAAGGACTATGATCCTGACCTAAAAGACTGGGCTTGTGTGCAGTAACGAAATGGCGAACCCGTTTTTGTATTCAATATATTCTTTGTGCCAAATTCTACTAGATCTGTATATTACGATGTCAGTATTTTTATATAAGTGTTAGCAACTATGCAGATGTTTATAATATATAGATTTGTATTGATGTATATTTTCCTGATCTATTTGTATTTATTTCCGTACTCGGTGGAACGACTGAAGTCCTGTTTACAATGCTTTGGATACGGGCCACATTATTATTGATATATAAGCGATATCTTGTGGTGTCGCATCGTAATTATCTGTCATAAATGATTGGTTTTGATAAATATGAAAATTCGAGTGCTGCCATAGTGGGCATCCATATTTATTCTATATCGATATTCGGATCAAAGTGAAATATAAAACAAACTATTTCACAAATGAACAAATTGCAGAAAGGGAACATATACCCTTAAGGAATTGGGTAACTGTTTCGCACAGAAATTATCGGAATGTTTGGATCATACATTATGCACGATACTTTGTCAATCATAGGTTTGGACATCCAAATCGCGTTTGTTGTAGTCATTTCCTGACCAATAAGCTTGGATATGTTTGGCTTGGTTACAAGTTTGCAATATTCAACAAATCTACAGCAATGAATATTCGGAATACTGAAAATTGTTATCCAATTTTGGCTATGATTTTGACAAATATCAATAACCACGTTATATCGCTAACCAGGATAGATAATATTTTGATCTGCAGAGATTTTATACTTGACGTTTCAGCAGTTGGGATACCTTGTTATCCGGATTAATGAATCAGTGTAATCACGACTATACGGATTAACTTATCAAATTTGTGTCCGATAGAGATTTGTTTATTGTAATGAGTATTCTACCGAGCTCTGTTTTATGGTAAACGGTTCAGCGTCTTGCTTCATGTAACTTTTATTTGTTGCAACAACCAGCTTGAACCATCATGTACTAAAAATATCCGGTCATATTTAATTCTGTAACTGGAAATGAAAGTGTTTCCTTGTTCCCATTGTTCTCGATAAGAAACAGCTCAATTCAGATCTACGTTATATTTAGCTCTTAATAGAGTGCTATTCTACGCCCGAAAATTGTGATATTTGTTACATGCAATAAAACATCAACAGAATTCCTGTCGTTTGTTTTCAATATTATAACGAAGTTATGAAGATAATGAGACGAGTCATTGCCAACACGTCAGAGGACCAGGGTACCTTGCATTTTGACACCTGAGGTAAGTGATTCTTTGGAATGACATTAAGTCCATATTTGGAAATAAACCAACCATGTTTGTTAGTTTCATTTAAAAGCATTCAAAAGACGGACAAGTATAAGAGAATATGTAATCACAGAAGAAAATTCAAAACATACAAGCAAATGAAGAAACGTGTTTTGATATCGACTACTGTTGTTGAACAAGCGGTGGAAATCTGTTTATATCAAGATGTTTTAAGTATTGTGAAAGTCCCAAGTTTATAATTATGCCTGGTATCAGAAATTAGCATTACTAAAATCATTTTTAAAATCACATCCTTTTAAGGAAAAGAACGATATCGCCTAAACAATTGGCATATGTTGAAGTGTTTTGTAAAAGTGGCCAGTTTTGAGGATCCTTCCAGTTTTTAACCCAGTCTTGGACATAAGCCGGAGATAATGAAGCTTGAAAAGCCTCAAATATTTCTTCAAAACGATGAACGTCTAAATATTTACATATATTATCCTCCTTTCTGCACATTTTCCGCTTAATCTTAACATGGATAACATGACCACTATATAAAATTTCGATCGCAAGTTTCACCGTTTAAAGAGACAAAACTGGATATTGAATGTTTACAACTATAACACACGAGGTTGTTGTTAAAATTTATTATGCATCAATGTACCAAGAAATAAAGCGCAAACGGTCAAATTCAATAAAGTTGTTCTACAAACATTTCACAATCTGGAAGTCAGGGATGCCGACTCCCTATTCATAGAATCTGTGACTGCGGAGTGTTGTTCTAGTGGGACCAAATTCCTATTTCCGGTGAACGGTGTATGATCTGGTTGGACCAAATTCCTATTTTTGGTGAACGGTGTATGATCTGGTGGGACTAAATTCCTATTTCCGGTGAGCAGTGTATGATCTGGTTGGACCAAATTCCTATTTCCTATTTCCGGTGAGCAGTGTATGATCTGGTTGGACCAAATTCCTATTTCCGGTGAACGGTGTATGATCTAGTGGGACCAAATTCCTATTTCCGGTGAGCAGTGTATGATCTGGTGGGACCAAATTCCTATTTCCGGTAAACGGCGTATGATCTGGTTCGACCAAATTCCTATTTCCGGTGAAAGCTGTATGGCTGCGAAGTGTTGATGAAGTTCTCCTTCTCCTGAACCATGTCGGCAATGACGGTATCAATTGCGCCGTGATCGTCAGTAGATGTACAGAATGTCGGCATCATGGACAGGATCCTACATATATTTTTTATATGAAAATAAACCTTGAAAATGAGGGAAATAACATACCATTAAAGTATTTTAGGGCGTCACTTAAAATGAATTTTCCAACAACAGAACTTGGCTTCTGATAATGAATCTCGACGTCTCAGAATAAAAATGATCCTGTGGTCACTGTTTTCCGCCCTGATAATCTCGAACTGGACAAGACTTTGGAGGGAAGTCCTTGGTGTGATCAAGCTAAGGTATTGAGGTTCACATGCTTTTTCAGTTTACCGGCATTGCTCTGTAGGTACTTCACAATTTCTTGTATACTTACCCCTGGATCTACGGAAAATGAAAAAAAAAAAAAGAAAAGAAAGGAAAACATGGCCAAACAAAATCTGATATTGGCAAGAAGAAATTATCCAATGTGTACAACAATTTATCTAAATACTAAAAAACTGAAAATTTATAACTTAATCTAAAGATACAAGGAAAATCCGTTCCGTTGGTAGATCATGTTACACTGAGCTTACCAAGACCGGGGTTTCCAGTTGGAGGGAAGAGGGAAGACGGGTTACCAAACATTCTGTTGAACAGAACCATCGTCAGATGTCACCGTGGCCACGCTGGAAAAGAAATCAAGAATCATGACTACATAACAGAAGTAATATTCAAGTATCAGCTCTCCTTGATGAGACAATCTGACCAGTGTTGCCAAAAGTCGATAGGGGCGTGGCCTGTTGGGTTAGGTCCTGGTCCTTCAGGGCCGTTTGTGGGGAACACTGTCGGTACGGATGAAGATCAGGTCTGGGATGGTGTGGTGCCGGTTGTTTCTTCGCAAATCTTTGCCCTGCAATCTCTCGGGAGATTCTTTGGCTTTCCAGTCCTGAATTTCGTATAAATTTAAGGTGGCTAGAGTTACCTCCCTTGTAATATAGTAAACATTACAAATAATATTTCCATTAGGAGTAGAAGTAATTTCTAATTGTAATAACGAAAATTAATAATTGCTTGTTAATCCTCCTAAATCTGGCTATCAGACATTTATAAAGAGAATGTCTCGTTTTAAATACATGTGCGACAATTTTTACTGAGCTCGATTAAGGCGTTTTTAAGAAGTTCGACGTCAATATCAAGGCGACATTTCCTGTGAAAAGATTTTCGAAATCAAAGTTTTTCTTATAGATAACGTTCGTATGTGTGATAATACATATTGCGAAGGGACAGAACTCACTAAATGGACTTACATTGAAGAGAAGAACGAGCAGACGGCTTATCAAACACGCGAAATACAATGTTATCAATTTGAATTATTCAAACACTGCTGACAAATATTAGAGCAGATATTCAGATAGTAAATACTTCATAATTGGTCTTATTTACATGTAGAAATGAAATCAGCTGTAAAATTTTGGTCATAAAATTTTCGTCCTAGTATCAACTGAACCTAACAATATATATCGGGTTAAAATACATCTTTGGAATTTTGGGATTCGATAAGGAGAAAAAAATCGCATGACAAAAATTTGTGTAACAGACCACTAAAATCATTATCAAAGGTTCATTAAATTTCGTCAAATGACAACGGACAGTACGAGGCGTTTTAATTTTTCATACCCATCATGTTAAGAGGCTAATTGGCCCTGAATCTGAAAAGCAGTGCTGGTCATACCTGAAATTCCTGATGCTGACTGAAATTACTGTTTGGCAGGCCTGCAACATTTCTATGGAATATTCCATTTCTTTATATTCGTAAACAGACTACTGGTAGAAGGGAAGCAACTCTCACAGACTGTAAAGGTTCATTGTAAGGTTGAAAAATAATGGTGATTTAGTAAGTCAATATCCATTTTAGGTCAGAGTTCGACGCAGGCGAATCAAATAAACTTTAGATCCACAATGTTTATAAACGAATCAGAAAACCAGGAACCAAGAAGCAGAGTTATGTGGGGTTCCATATTATCACTAAACGGACATCGCAAATGTATGTCTACATGTGCAGGACACCCGACTCTAGCTAAAACTATTTTAGTCTCCGGTCAGACAACAAAAGTATGTCATACAGACGGCAGATTTAACTATAGTCGGCAGATGGATACTGAAGGCCTTTTATAATGATAAACATCTGGTGTTTTAAAGATGATATAAATATGGTCAGATTGTAAGTAGCAGTATGTTAGTGTCGAATGTAATGTGTAGTCGGTCAATTCTCAAAGGTTTATAAGACTTGTTAATTTTCCGAGCCTTTTCTCCAAATTTACCCGTATAAGACCATTCTACCATTTTAATAAAACCAGCCGTGATAATAACCGATATTATGTTTGTGTACCTATCGCTCCCGACAAGTGATGGTCCGCATTTCACAGGTAACCGTGAAACTGTTCGGTTTACACTGACGTGGTTATATACTTGGGTCAGTTGCTCTGGAAGGCATGCCACATATATCTTGTACGGTATTCAGTGAAGTAGCCACCAGCTTATACTGCTTCAAAGTGATAGCAGTCTCTTCCTTGGGACTATAGACCCTTCAACACTTGTTTTACAAAATATTCTGGTACACGCCAACCGCCACGATTTTCAAATGTGTGACCTCTTGTACTACACTTGTGTAATCAAATTCTAATCAAAATTAGGAAATTCAGACAGAAATGTGTTGCAAACACATACAACTTTACCCATTTAACATGTCCGATAAAAAATGGTTAGGATATTTTGAGATGCTCAATATCCCATTACAGATGAGTAAGGATGTTGAAATGTTAATGATTGCATTCAGTCCTCATTCCGATAGAGACCTACAATGTTGAATGGATTTTTCTTACAGATATCTAAGTAAAAGGTACAGAAGGCATGTATTTCTCAGTTATGACAAATTCTTGTTAAATACACGACTTTCACAGGATAAAGATTAGAGATGCGTGGTCCAATTCTCGTTTGGTTACCCCAGTAACACAAACCGACCCGAGTCATGTTCCGTTGTAGTTGTCAAGTTGGTGGCGAGACTTTCCCCCGAACGGACCTCCCGTATGATGCTCCTTGGATGTAATCGGATATCATAACTCTTCTTCGCGTCAAAATGACCATGGGTGTCACTAGGCAATAACCATAAAAAATCGTAGGCCAGTATCGTCTACAGCATTATCTCGTGTAATCATGCCAAATAAGGTCTTCATAACTGAAGGTTGCCACTTAGAATTAATGTACACGTAATATTACTGTACGGTATGCCTATTTTTCTTTAACAATTCTAATGCGTTATTGGTAACCTTGTGCTAACCCGATTTTATAATCCTGAAGGAACTCTTTCCCATACAAGTTACACTTTCTGAAAACCTCGGGGTATGAAGGAAAGATTTTCAATACGATTCCCAAAACGTTGAAGGCATCACGTCTTAATACTCTAGAAATTTTATAAAAATATTATGTGGTCCCTTGTTGGTAAGTCTAATTTTTGTACGACATTTCCCGTTTTAAAGTGCGATGCAAGTTTAGATAATTTAAGGATTTTTTTTACATGCGGAGTCTGGTGTCGAAAATTGTAATGGCGTCACATAGAGACGTTAAACGGTGTGAAAAGCTTGGAAGTTTCATAATTTAGAAATAAATCAAAATGACTCCTTAAATCCGACCGAAACATTCCCACAAGCAGAATATTGTATTTTGTTTACAAAAAACCAACGCACAGTTCTGCGAATAGGATTAATCACTCCGTCATTAATGTATAGGTCCATTACATCGGTCATGTTAATTGTCCATTTAATTTGGTTTTACAGTCATGCACGTTAGTGTGAAAGTGGAAGTCGTTTAATAAAGGACTTAGTTCGATCCGGTCCACTTTAGACAACAAGTGTGATATTGTTAAGGCCGGTTCTTTCTCCAAGAATATCCACAACTTTTGCCTTTTCTCAATTTCATCAAGAATTTGGCAGCTGGCACAACCTATGGAAGGTCTATTTTCCTTTGCGTTGTATAATATCGTCAGCTATAGCTCTAGGGATGTTACTTTTCTCCTGTTAAGTCAGTAAAGGCCATGTTTTATGCGCTTGTAATTCCATTTATTGCAAGCATCTCGCTAAAGTATATATCAATATGGTCGATTCTTTAACTTATGTCGATTTTAAAATCGTAATTTCAGTATATGAAATGTTTAACAATAAATTCATGATTTGTTAAAATTTATTCATCAATAACAAAAAGCACAAACGTTCAAAATCAACGAATATCAACGATGCTGTTCAACAAAGATTTAACAACCTGGAAACTTCTTATCGCAGTGACTTGGGACCAAATTCCTATTTCCGGTAACCGCCGTAGGACTGCGAAGTGTTGATGAAGTTCTCCTTATCCTGAACCATGTCGGTAATGAGTGCATCAATTGTGCCGTGATCGTCAGTAGATGTACAGACTGTCGGCATCATGGACCGGATCCTACAACGAAAACTAAACTTTAGTAGCTTACCGGTATTTAACCATATGTGAAGTTGTATCAGATTTTCAGGAATAGCTTCCAAACGGTTTTAGAAAAATATCGTTCGTTAACGGCAAACTCGGATTTACCAGAAACAAATGGTCATCCTTTGCATAAAAAGGCGTTTATCCACGCCGATATTTTTAGGACTTTTGGAAATGTATATTTAATTGAAATCGATGAAGCACTAAAAAATCATACTTTTTCAGTTTATCGACGTCGTTCTGAAGGTACCTCACGATTTCTTGCATGGTCATTCCTGGGCCTACGTAAAACAAAACAGGACCATTTGAAACTGAACCTAAGTAGGGCAAGAGGGCAAGAGGTACGTGGGTAGGGGTCGGGAGAGAAAGGGAGGGGAACACTCGACCATTTGAAACCGAACCTACCGAGGGTAAGAGGGTAGGTGGGGTGGAGAGGGGTGCGTAATCCAATTACCAATCCATTCAATATAAATTCACAATTTTCCCGATTTATGAAATCAATTTGCGATCGTGAAAACAAGGAGTAGAATATCGTGTCTGCTGTTTGTCTTTCGGGAAGCAGAAAATAAACATCTATCAAAATATCGCAAGTGTAAGTGTACGTACCAGGACCGGGGTTTCCCGTAGGAGGGACGGAGTTGCCAAACATTCTGTTGAATAGGAGCATGGTCATATTCCACTGTGGCCCAGCTGGAAAGAAACGGAACATTTATTTTGAAAAGTGCAATCTAGATTTCCGAAATGCAGATCACCTTATTCGCAAGGTTATCGTTGAGCGTCGATCTAATGTAAAGTTACTTACTCAGACTGTTTGCCATAAAAGTTGGCGGAGAAAGTGTGGCCGAGGCTAGGTAATCTTCATATCTAGCGAGTTCCGCCATTGTCCCATTGACGTAATCGAGGACAACATGCACCAGATTTTGTATAGCTTGGTCAACTGCGAAAGGGTCATTTGGTACAGATGCCGAGTATGAGAACATTTCCTGAAGGTGAGTAGTGAGAAAAGCAACTGCTAAACCGGACTTCCGGGCCTTCCAATAACTGCAAAGGAAATCGAAATTCTTTAGCTGTCCACACGAACGACAACATTGCTTAAAAATACATCGAGATGCAAAATCATAGTCTTTAATATAAGTAAAACACGATCTATTTATTGTACTTACTAAGAAGCCGATAAGTTGGCTGCTCGCTTGTGAACTTCGATAAATTCTTGGGGTGATGGACATCGGAATGCATCGGGATAGTAGGTAGTGTCAATGCTAAAGAATTCGTTTTTCATCTGAGAGATGACATCAGTAATGGCTGCAAATTCGCCTCTGTGGAATCGCTCAAGGAAAGATGTCGCTTTCCATTTGTAGTCACGCAAAAACCAATCTAGACCTGAAGTCAAAACATTCGGCATCATTAATGAGCCAATGTTTGATCACCATTAAATGATGGGGCAATGCCTGATGTGAACATTTAAAGTAGAGCTATGGAGATTATATATATCGTCTTAAAGACTAAAGGTTTCTGTACCAATATAGCCATTTTATTAAAACTGATGAATAGAAAACGTAAAAAGGTTTATGGCCTTACTTTCGAACTCCTCTTCCTGTAGGATTCCTATGAAAGTTTCGTGGACGACGTGATGAACTCCCCACACTAGTTCTGGCGCCATGTGGAGCATATTGGGGTTATCTGGGAAGGACTGGTTCAATACTTGTTCGATACGACTTTTCAGCGAGGTGTCGTGAGCAGCCATCATGGTGTCAAGGCGTCTCCTCATGTAATCTGAAATGTCCCGAATGTCACGATTTTTCGTATACAAGTCGCTTATATATATCTGTATGCGTTTTCTCATCTGTATAACTGGAATAAGCTGAAGCTTTTATCCTGTGAATATTGCGGAAAAGTTCCAAGTTTATAGCAACTGCAAATTCTTTAAAGTGAACGCTTTGCCGTTTTATGACGATTAAGGCTACAATCAAACGCTATCCTTATCGTAAAGGAATAGAGCCTTCAGTGTTGACCGAGTGGTTAAATTGCACAACTGAACACTGGAATTAACAGCTACAAATATGATTGAAGCAGCCTTAAAAACCATGAAGGTTTGAAGGTATGCCGCTTTTGTATTGGTTCTCACGTCAGACAGCGACATCAGGGCCCGTATTCATGAAACCGTTCTCATGCTCATGCATAAGATTATTGTACTCGGGATACTTTCATAATTTACCCAAATCATTCAATACAAATGTCAAATGTAAACATTGAATATAGATTTAAGCTCAAGTTCTTTCAAAAATGGTTTTCAAAACCGACAAAATCAGCCTTTATTCATTTAACTGAAACGGTATATAATTGAGCACAAAATTAATGCTCGAGCACGAGAACGGTTTCGTGAATAAGGTTCCTGGTATCTAAAGAAACTATACTTACAGACAAAGACCCTTTGGTACATGGTGGTTGTACAGTTGACACGTTTGTCCAGTACCAGTCTGGCCATGTCTTCGGTCATCTGGTCAATGGCTACACGTACGTTCTTAAGGTATTTGAACGTAGCCATCAACCTGGTCAGTACACGTTTGATCTCATCAGGTGAAATGACCATGGAATCTGTAAATAGTTGATCAATTCAGTGGACCATGTCTACACGTTTCAAACAAGGAGTAAACCAGACGTCATTATCGTAAAACTATTTCGAATATCGTGTACACCGAATGATCACGTGATCATTTTATTTTAGCCAGATTTTCAAGGTGATCACTTGATATGTCATCGTGTTAAATACACGGCGTCCAAGGATAGGATCGTGTAGATTATGGGCTTGGATACAAGTGATAAATTTGTGTCACGAACCTAGTGGGTTATTCGTGTGCAATATTGTGTAAAAGAATTTAAATGAATGACTGTATGCAATATCTAAAATTATGTATGCAGTATGGAAAGTTGTATCATATTTGTAATGTTTTTACAGATAAGTTGTGAAAACTTTGGTCGAAACTTCAAACTTTTAAGAGCATTAGGTGAATTAACTTCGTTGGATTGTACCCAATTATACCCCAGTTATGAGAACTGTTCTAACAGTTCTAATATGTATAGTGTACATGCCTTTTGGCATCCTGGTATTGGGAAATCCGGTGAAGTATTGTTCAAGTATGCTTTCCATGATGGGACAATCTAACCAGTGTTGCCAGAAGTCGATAGGGGCGTGGCCTGTTGGACCAGGTCCTCCTGGGCCGTCTGTTGGGGACCAGGTCGGTCCAGATGGGGACCAGGTCTGTCCAGATTGGGACCAGGTCGGGGATGGCGTGGTACTAGCTTGTTTCTTCTCCAGTCTTCTTCCTATCATCTTCGCAATCGCCGAGTACTCTTGACGTTCGAATGAAGAAATTCCTATAGAAAAAAAAAACGAACAATCAAAGGTAACGACTTTTAAGTACGATATAAATTAACTATTCGGGTATTTTACCTCGTGTTATTTAAATATTACCGTCCGGTTGTTATAGCAGATTTGTTCCAACAAGCATGACCATCTTAACATTCAATACGCTTCACTTTGTTGTTAAGTCTGATAACCATATAAAATTAAAATTCTGCACTTTGTGCTTGGTGCACCAATTGGACCGTGCTTATATTTGAAGAAATCGCAAAGGCCACAGCTCGAGAATCGCAAAACATCCAATGTTGGGAGGTTTTCACAGATGAAAATGATACAGACCGACAGTATCCAGTTACTTATCGTGCTGCAAAGGGGTAAATTATGGTAAACTTACAATGAATTGGTAAATGGTACGGTCACTTCGTAAAATATTGAACCGCTAAAATGACCAGACTAAAAAAAAAAGTTCTTTTGACGGAACGTTTCCATACACGTGTAGCTGCCGTATCGTATGTTAAGCTATCGAAAAGAGTGGGAAATTATTGAAATGGTAAGAAATTGTGCTTAATACGTGGATGTTATTTCGACAGGAATTTCGCCCTTTTATGGAAACTTGAATTGCTAGAATTACCATGTACTGAAAATAATAAAGGCAGTTCAATGAGACTATAGCCCGTGTAAAAGTATTGGACTCTGGAACAAATTCGCAGCATAGAAGACATTTAAAAGTAACATTATCAAGGATTTATCAAGGATTTCACATCCAGTCTTTTGGATGGCGCAGCAGAAACAACCTAGTTGCGGAGAATTAAAGTACCAAATTCTTGTAATATAAGGTTTAACAATCTTGGGACGGAGAGCTCAAATACAGTGGAGGGGACACAACTCCTACGATGAAGACGTGTACAAATAAATGTAATAGCATCAACACAAGGTAGCTACACACAGTAAGTTATTTTGAATTAATCTGTTTAACAGACTCCAGACACTACTGAAAATTGGTATTCTACGTAATTAACAAAGCATTTAATAAAAACATTTATCAAGAGATATAGAAAGGAACCGATAAAAAATGACAAATACTTGTGCGGAGATGTAACAAAATCACGCATTTTCCTTACAATAGATCACATGTATGGGTTCATAATATTCAAAATTTAACACAGATTTCAGTAAATTTATATACTGTAAAAAACTGAAAGCGAACCAGATGATAAGAAAGAGAAAAGGTCCACCTACCTTGAATCGTGCAGACACACGCCACGACAGCTAGCCATGTTGATACACCCATGTTTCTTCTGTACTTTTCTCCCCGTCACCAACAACTCACCTGTCTCGAACACAATCGACTGACGAAATCTGAACGTGAACTCGCTCCTAAATAGCCCACTGAGTCATGCTCATCGTCCTTCGGGGCGAGAAAGACGCAATGCACGTGCAGTTCGGGACATTTGCAGGTGCGTGTGGCGTTTGATAATGCTTAATCAGCATAACTTACAGTCAATTTGCAGAGTACGCGTGCATTTTACTTTCAAACTTTCAATTTTATTCGCATTATTCTTTTTACAAATGATGTACAGAGAAGACATATATACATCATCAAATAGATATACAATATATAAGGAGCACAAACTACCGGACGTTTTGAAATATAACGTTTATAAATTTGTACTGATTTGAGAAATATACATCCACTTGGACTGGATAAAGATACCTTTTATAAGAAAAAAATATGCACCACAAACTTTTCCATTTAGATAAATTTGTTACAACAAAACGTCTTATTTAGGGTGTCGCGCCGAGAACTGTGTGAGGTTTCAACACCGAATTTAATTTCTACGACAAATATAAAGAAATAGTGTGAGTTATATATTTTTTTATTTGTTTTTGTTTTGATTGAAATACTAATTTAGATACATACATCAAGCTATCAATAGTTCATGATCGATTATCAGATTTCACATAGACCAACTGAAGCATTTTAAACATTATTCACACTCGTGTTTAAAATCAACAATGAATGCTTAGACTAGGAAAACTTTACTTAATAAGTACAATAATGTTAAACATGTATAATAAGATATCAAATACATATTAATCGGCTACCAGGGACCAGTTTACAGCTACGTCTTTATAAACAATAGGCTTGGCGACATTCTGCTTCAAAAAATTAAAGTCCTCTGTTTCTTTAAAAAAAAAATATTAAATTTTCCCCCTTTAACCCTGTATGACTATATTTTGCGAATCAAAGATTTTTTTTCAACATCTGGGATATTTTTAAAACAATTGTAATTATTTCAACAAATAACATTATTTTAGCACAGGTAAAATTTTCTATCTCTAACGAATAAACGGTAAGACGTAGCTTCTAGGTCAGTCACAGATAAATTATTATCAATTGTTTAATAACAAAATTATCGCGGAATTTATTTAATAAATACACGTTAGTTATAACAACGATCTGAAAACTATAGTCGTAAAAGCTCAGTACCTAAACAAATGCCGGGTTAAACACTGAAGATTTACCTACAGACATTGATGGAACTGTACACACAAGCTATTAATTTGATACATAATATAGAATTTATTAAATCAACTATTTGTGTCAAACAAATAAAGCGTATGCATTTTAAACCATTGAATAATATTTAAATGTGTCTCCGAATTTCCACTTTCCTTCGATAGGTTTTACTCAGATTTCGACATAAGTGATACAGAGTAAATATACTGTCTCGGCTGTTCAGCAGAAATCGCCCTAGGGAAACGAATCAAGGGAAGTAACTCTAGTAGTACAGAATGTCATTCACAAGACTACAGACAAAAGTTTGGAGATATATTTACAATATCTAAGCACTGCAAGACACGTGCTAATCACTTTCGTAAAATAAAAAGATAAGAAGATTGAATAATTTCACTGACGGGCGTTAAGGTATACCATATATCTGTAGATTGTAATATACAAAAATTAATAGCTATTAAAAATGAAATAAGATAAAAATAATTATAATAAGAGGCAGCAGTAGGATTTTAAAATATTTAACCAATGTGACATTAAAAATAGGATCCAAATTCAAATTCTTTAGGCCTTTGGCCTTTCTGATAATCAGATTTTTTTACGACATAACCTATAGCCATCAATGATACAGTATTGTGGAGAGTGACGCAGCCTTATGTCTCTAGATAATAAGGTAAAATAGTCAAATAATATGACAACACTGACTCGTTACATAGATACAAACGTATACAAGTATATTGTAAGCAACAAGGATGGTGCCAAGAATGAACTTAGAAGTCATAGAAATAGAGAGTATAGAAAGTATAGTGTTGGTCATGTATTATCAGACTTTATATTAGCCAATCATTATCACCGACCAAATACCATAGCCATGAGAAGGACCTAAGGTCAGAGGTCAAGGTTGCAACTTGCTATATATTTACAATATGTAATGAATCCATATATACATTGTAGGTACATCAAAACCTGTCACAACGTATATATGTGACGTGTCGATGACTACACTGTCACATTCATCTGACCAATGACCAGTATGAAGCGCAATTTCTACGGGATACCATGGGTTACGTCCCCTTAGCTCTTATCGAGTCGTAGGCACGAGAACGCACAGGCAGAATAAGGCAAGTCATGGATTTTTATCACATCACTAATTAAATCAGGACTAAGTACGTAGGTACTGTTTTACTCGGAGATCCGTACAACCATGATTGTATAGGTATACTGTTGTAGTCTACATAGAAGGTACATATCTACATGTTCAATGATTAGAAGATTGTTACAATTCAGTTCAGCAATATCTATTGAATATGATGATGATGGTGATAATGTTTCAGTTTTCGTCTCTGTGACTCTGCCGTCGTCTGTTGAATAAAAACATATTTTTTTTTAAAAAATATGAGTGCATATGGTTAGTTCTTTCGAAGGCCGCGCCAGTAAACTGAGAACCGCTGTAGTTAACGGGGTATTTTCTGAGTTGTTTGCCTGGACAGGTGTGAACTGTAGCCATCTCTTTCATGGGCTAATTTCTCATCGTCTGCATGTAAGCATGTAATGTAATAATCCTAAGCTGTTGTCAGAACAAGCACCTTTAACAGAAATACAACCATAAAGAGATTTAACAATTAGAAAACATCATCATGGATTCCATTCTTCAAAAGTTTACTCCAAAGGTTCACTCTGTCGACGTCATCAAAAGTTTACTCCAAAGGTTCACTCTGTCGACGTCATCAAAAGTTTACTCCAAAGGTTCACTCTGTCGACGTCATCAAAAGTTTACTCCAAAGGTTCACTCTGTCGACGTCATCAAAAGTTTACTCCAAAGGTTCACTCTGTCGACGTCATCAAAAGTTTACTCCAAAGGTTCACTCTGTCGACGTCATCAAAAGTTTACTCCAAAGGTTCACTCTGTCGACGTCATCAAAAGTTTACTCCAAAGGTTCACTCTGTCGACGTCATCAAAAGGAAGTCAACAAAACAAAAGCACAACTTTTTCTTTGATGAATGGCTTTTAGTTATAGACGGAATCAGTATCAGCTGGTCAGAAACCACACTGCATCGCGCAAAACCACACTGCATCGCTCAAAATATCATTGATGTCACAAACTGTCAAGTAAATAATAATGAAATAACAAAACAGATTATTTGGGTCATAAATAGCATCTGATAATTTCCATGAAAACAAGTGTCTGACTTGCTGACAGCCATTGATCTGTGTGGTGCCTGTTGTTTCCATTGACAGATTTGTCTGGTATGTTGTCACGGAAGACTATTAGTTTTACTGAAAATCTGCCGACAGACTGATTTACAAAATGTTGGAATTATCTAGAAAAAATATAAATAAAACAAAAACAAGACACTTTAATGTTAGGTATTTTATTGAATTACATGTGGATAATAACCTCTAAACCAGTATACTATGTAGGTACAGTGTCAACAAATTCAAAGAGGATGGAAAATGGCATAAATACAAATCTCCTCCCAGAAAAAAACCAGGCATACTAGCAAAATTAAAGGAATACACGGCTTGAGAAAGCATTTCTGACATTTTAAGATTCTTTATAAGTAGGAATGTCTGTACCAGAACAATGTAAACTCCCTTGTAAGGGTAGGCCATATTAATAGGTTTTCATGTAAATGTCCAGTCCGTACTTACAGGTTTTCACTAAACAGTCCAGTCCTTACTTACAGGTTTTCACTAAACAGTCCAGTCGGTACTTACAGGTTTTCACTAAACAGTCCAGTCCGTACTTACAGGTTTTCACTAAACAGTCCAGTCCGTACTTACATGTTTTCACTAAACAGTCCAGTCCATACTGACATGTTTTCACTAAACAGTCCAGTCTGTACTGACAGGTTTTCACTAAACAGTCCAGTCCGTACTTACAGGTTTTCACTAAACAGTCCAGTCCGTACTTACAGGTTTTCACTAAACAGTCCAGTCCGTACTTACAGGTTTTCACTAAACAGTCCAGTCCCTATTTACAGGTTTTCACTAAACAGTCCAGTCCATACTTACAGGTTTTCACTAAACAGTCCAGTCCCTACATACAGGTTTTCACTTAACAGTCCAGTCCATACTTACAGGTTTTCACTAAACAGTCCAGTCTGTACTTACAGGTTTTCATTAAACAGTCCTGTCCATACTTACAGGTTTTCACTAAACAGTCCAGTCCATACTTACAGGTTTTCACTAAACAGTCCAGTCCATACTTACAGGTTTTCACTAAACAGTCCAGCCCTAATTAACAGACTTTTAATAAACAGCCCTTTTCCTACTTATGGGTATTATCTAAACAATCAAGCCCATACTTATAAGACTTTGGTAAAAATGAATGTGTTAAATCAAGAAGCGTCTATGAAATGTATTATCAGAAAACCAACTAATATTCCTTTTTAATTGTACATGGATGTACCGAGTATCACAATTAGTTGGTATCCATATCTGTATCAAACCAACATCAAAAATCTTTCAATAATAAACTAAAAAACACATTATCTTAAGTTTGTCCCATGTTCAAAAACTATCATATAATTTCACATATCAAAAGGACATTTTACCTGACATCAGAGAGAGTCATATATATCAACATAGACCTGAAGTGAACCTTTCTTAATAAGCGAAACTTTTCAAAATTCAATGGTATTTTTTAACTTTTTTTTATGACAATTATTTCTAAACAACATTATAACTGCAAATGTATGTATGAGTAAAGAAAATAGAAATTACTTCTGCTAACAAAAATTTGATCTACAAGAAATTATCTCTGGTGAATATTATAAACCTGTAATGAGCTGTAGAACTATTTAACAAAAGAAGACACAATTAGCATTGTGAGCTAACATGCAGCCATACATCAATATCATGTACTGTAAAAAAGCCTGACCTTAACTAAGTTTATGGGGAAAAATTACAACAAAAAACAAATACAGTAAAAATATGCCTGTGTCACCAGTGAATTCATGTATTTCTATTAAATCATGAAGGATATGAAAAAAAGTTTTTATTAATAAGACAATAGATAACTACTGTATATGGTATTCTAGATCAAAATGAGGAAGAAAGAAAAAAAAAAAAACTGACAATTACCCATGCTGGAACAATAAAACTTATCCAAAACCTTAAAACAAAGAAAAAAAAATCTTGTAAAATCACAGTAATAGCCTTCTTTGGTGAAAATTTATCTTTGTGAACATCAATCTTTTCCATCATACTCTTCTTAAGCAAAAGTGTTTTGTTTGCAGAAATCAATTATGTTGGTTCTGATGAGGACAAGCCGAAACATGTTAATAAAACCACAGATTCCTGATGTTGATGGTGTATCGGCTATGTCATTTATGTTTATATAAATTGTAGTAAACTGGGTTTATAATCAATGATATACAAAATTTATCAAAAAAAGAAAGTAGAAAAAACCCTGCAAGATATGATACAACTTTATCAGCTAGAACTTGATGTTGTACTGGTGGTGCTGATGGCTGGTATGTACATCTGTTAAGATGAACTGGATACCTTTTTACCGGTCAAGGTTCTTTGTACCTACAGTAATTGTCAACATGGATTTTTATACAAACATGTCAAATGGAAGTCAATTAATGCTAATGTATAATACAATCAATGGACAAATGTGTGAAGTCTACATTCTAATTATAAATATAGCAACCAATGGTAAATTGTAGATCTGTAATCTAAATATAGCAACCAATGGTAAATGGTGGCTGTATAATCTAGATATAGCAACCAGCCACAGATGGTGAAATATATCACCTAAATATAGTAACCAATGGTAAATGGTGGTTCTAGAGTCTAAATATAGCAACCAATGGTAAATGGTGGTTTTGTAATCTAAATATAGCAACCAGCCACAGATGGTGAGATATATCACCTAAATATAACAACTTATAGTAAACTGTAGATTCTATATTTTTAACATAAACATCAATGGTAAATTAAGGATTCTAAATCTAAATATAGCAACCAATTATCCACGTAAGTGTAATTTCTGTAATAAAACAACAATCGAGGAGAACAGGTAGCTTACCATACCATATATACACCACTGCAGTCAATAGCAATAGGAATGTTTAATTATATCCACATAAATAATCTTTACAATATCACAGATGCTTAGAATATTAATTCAAAATAAAATCTGAAATAAAACCATCCTGCAAAATGACGAACACAACAATACCTTTGGGTTATTCCAAGATAGATCATATAGAATGGGTGTGCAGGTTATGGTGTCTGACACATATAAAATAGAACTCATTAATATGGTACCAAGGGTAAGTTTGTGAGCAGTGCTAAATGATGTTCACCCCTCCAAAATGACAACTTTGACAACTGCAAATCACCAAATCCTACCTTATTTATTTGATTAAGTCAGATATACCTTGTAAAAGTTGAAATGTAATCATATATTGGAATCTTAACTCTACCACCTTGACATCTGTTACTCCTGCAAGTCATTTTTCAACATGTATGATGTTAACTGAAATTTATGTACCCCCGTATACATCTTTTTTTCGTCTCTTAAGGGAAAGCTAAAATATTTGAGATTGAAATTCTTCTTAAAAAATGTAATTACCACCACATAATTTGTAAAACTGAATAATTTGGAAAAGAGAATAATTCCTACCAAATGTGTTTTACTGACACTCAGAACTCTACACAATAGTATCACAGACTCATTAACAAACAAACATACCTTTAGCAATGAATAACAATAACATATATAATATAAACATATTATCAAGGTCTAACAAACAAGAGGCCACATAGGCCTGTATTGGTAACATGGTCTGTCATATCTAGATTGACACAGAGAATACATACTATTATTCAATAGCAGTACAAATTTGACATCCAAAATAGTTTCTGAAATAATGTCAATATTATGGCCACTTAAAGAAAAGAAATAAGAAAAGTATCCATTTGACTTTTCAAATGTACATTTAGCATAACTATTCAATTTTTTTCAGAGATTCTTTCTGATATTTTGATAAATTAGAATTAATGGACATAGATTGCCCAATTCATCTTAAAATATAAAAAAGTAGATTGAAAAAAAAACCCAGCTAGATGCTGGACATTGATATGAAATATTCACTTTACCCGTAGGGTCAGGTTAAAAATAGAATGTGTGTACATTACTAACTATCAGTCATCCTACTTTAAATAAACATGTTATTAAACACATATAGACTATCAATACACATAGACCATCAGTCCAATACCATAGCATTTAACAGGTATTTATATAAACATAAAACATTGTTAAACAAGTACACATACTTTATAACCATACAGATGGAAACAAAAAAAAATATATCTCCCTATTCACTGTCAATGAAAGGTGCATCATTCTATGGACGGAAACAAGTAAATGTGGTTTTATAAAAATGTTGATGGACAAACGTTTGCAGCTGATCAAAGTTTACAAAATGACTACTGGACTTGTATTACAAGTACTACTGAAGAACTCCCAACAACAATAGTCAAGAGATTTTATCACAGACTCATAGTTAAAGCTTCAATGGCATACACAAATCTGAATTCATGGTCAGATAACTTTCCACTTACAATTTTCCAATCTTCAATACTACCAATAAATTTCATCTTGTACTAATGTAACAGAATACATGTATTTCACTTGTTTTTTATGACCTGATATATTGTCTTCTCCAACACAAAACACAACAACAAAAAACACCTGCAATAACGGACCAGTATATTTCAACATCCTGTCTGATGTGAATGATTTTTCACGCTCCACTGGGTGTTAAATAAGTTCTTCTTAAGTCAGACAGTTTGCTGCTAATCATGATTTTCAATCAGATATTATTGCTATTAAATGAATTGGTTTATGATCAGCTGTTTATAACGTAAATATGTAATATATCTATTATTTTGATATAAATAGAACAATAATTAAATAAATATAGATTTTGTTAATTCTATTGTTTTCTTTTCTATTCTACAATGAATTAATTCCTCAGTGATCTAAAAATAGTTTTGTGTTGCAGGTAGAAGCGTGGATGTCAATTCTATGTAAGATTTACAATTCATGCTTTAGACCAGATCTCCTTGCTGTCTGCAATATCAACAGATATAATATTTCTTATGGCGTCAAATCATATAAACCACCGATTCTTTACTTGACAAGCTACATTATAGTTTCAGATTCTGAAATTTAAATATTTATTTTCACATTTGGCACAAGTGAGAAAAAAAAACATTAATCCATAGTACAAACAGTACAGTATATGCACAGTGCAGTTTATATAGACCATCTTCTGGTGTGTATTTACAAGTGCATATCTTACCTTGAGGTACGGTATGTTCAAAACACAAAAGTCAACTGTGCCAAATACCCCAATATCAACTAAAACATGTATTCAATAGAAGCACTGTTGTCTCCTTACAGATATTGTCATTATCTACACAATTATCTCCCTTGTGTCCCTAACATTGTATATTATTTAGTAAGTGTGTGGGCTGGATTGGGACAGTAGACCTTACTGGTCCCTGAATCTGACACTGCCTGTTGGAGTTTGTCACTGACAATCTGTCGCTTTAGCACCTTTAAGACATACCTACCAACTGAATACAAATTCCTATTTTGGTATTTAAGTTTCTGTACTAGATAATCCGACTTTTTATCACTGATACCAATTCTTGTTTCTCAATTGATGAAATTCTGACATATCCTTATAAGTTTGAGAATAGAAGCACTAACAACAAATTTTCCCACATTACCTGAAATATTTGGCTATGTTCTATTTATACAGGTAAGTTTATAATTCTGTAATAAATTATTTAAATGTTACCCTGGTACAGGTGGTAATTTGATCTTGTTTTCACCTCAACAATAATGTTAATTAAAGAATATATTTTGAGGATGTGGTTTCCTGGGATATGTTTTACAAACATATGATAAAAACCCAGGATTCCTTTACAAAGCTATTATGACTGATGTATAATGATGGAGGGGAGATAATTTCGTCAGAAATGTCAATGTGCATTTTGTTCTCAATAATTTATACTCATTTTAAATAGGAATGTTTTACACATTAGATAACATAAATAAAGATAGTAATTTGAAATATTTAAACTGGAATATTTTACACTCAAGGGAATGTCACATATTTCAATGAGAGTTCAGACTATGTTTCCCATTCAGTGAACAAAATTCTGTTGAAAACTAACGTCAATTTTACAGATTAACGTACGAGTCTTTCATGTATAATACTTACCCATATGTAATTTAAAAGGATGATTATTGTTGTCTAAATATACAACTAACATAAAAAATAATCACAAAAATAAACAAAATATGTATATGATAATTAATAGGTGTGGTTATCACAAGTACACCTGTAACAGTTAACATTGGTTCTGTATCTAGTCAAACCACATCAACTCTGTTCATCTTCTGCAGCATTTAAACCCGCTTCTCCTTCACCTTCATATAAGAATCATAACTTGTCTTTGCCAAAGCCTCAAGTTCAGTTCTTGTTTTTGTCTTCAGTTTTTCAAGCTCTGCGTTGTCAGTGATTTTGCCCATGTCCCCACTGTACATGATCCATGGGTGAGACAGTGTATCGATTGCAGTGTAGCGTTTCTTCTTGTCTACAACCAGCAGGTGTTCGATCAGGTCCTTGGCACCTTAAAACCATAACATAACATGTTTGTACTGCTTATTATAAAAAACATAAAAAAGATTATGTAAAATTTACAAATTCTATGTTACAATCTGTTTTAAATGTCGTGTATACCAATGGAGTGATATACCTGTTTAACTCAATCTCCACTTTTACTTATGACTTCCCTTCTATGTCCGACTTTAACAGTTTTTTTGTAAATCTTCATGCCAACATTTTTAATGAACAGCAATCCCATGATGAGTCTAGGAAAATGTCACTAGTAGTTACCACATAGCTCCTACAATAAGCTTACTCCAAGTGACACCTACCTTTAGTTATCTGGTCCCAGTAGGGACTAAGGAACTTAGGAGTGACACATACCTTTAGATATCAGGTCCCTGTAGGGACTAAGGAACTTTGGAGTGACACCTACCTTTAGATATGGGGTCCCAGTAGGGACTAAGGAACTTAGGTGTAACATCTACCTTTAGATATCAGGTCCCTGTTGGGACTAAGGAACTTAGGAGTGACACCTACCTTTAGATATCGGGTCCCAGTAGGGACTAAGGAACTTAGGAGTAACACCTAACTTTAGATATCGGTCCCAGTAGGGACTAAGGAACTTAGGAGTAACACCTACCTTTAGATATCGGGTCCCAGTAGGGACTAAGGAACTTAGGAGTGACACCTACCTTTAGATATCGGGTCCATGTAGGGACTAAGGAACTTAGGTGTAACATCTACCTTTAGATATCGGGTCCCAGTAGGGACTTAGGAACTTAGGTGTGACACCTACCTTTAGATATCTGTCCCAGTAGGGACTAAGGAACGTAGGTGTGATACCTACCTTTAGATATCTGGTCCCAGTAGGGACTAAGAAATTCATATTCTCCTCCTTTGATGAACTCAAACAATTCTGTCTGATTTCGGTCTGCGCTTCTAAAGGGAGGGAATCCACATAACAGAATGTAACAGATGACACCCACTGCCCACATATCTACCTCCAGGCCGTAACCTAGCAACAAAAAATTAGAGAATGTAACATTATTTCAAGAGAACACATGAATATAAAAAAGAAACACAGATACAGGGATAAATCTTTACTGACATTCTGATGTCAAACTCAACGATAAATGGTACAAATATGTCATTATGTTTAAACAGGTATGTTGAACGTTATAATCCTCAATCTAAATATTTACATCTGCTCACCACTGTCCTGAGACATCAGTACTAAACCACCATTAACATTATAACACTATAGATACAATTAGTTCTATTGCAGTATCAGATTCTACATTCCATAAACTTAATTCTTAATAAGTCAGAGTACCACACACAATATAATAATAAGTTCAGATGTTACTTAAGAATATAGATTGTACCTATTTCTGAGAGTATTTCTGGCGCTACATAAGTCTGAGTGCCACACACAGTATATATTAAAATGTTACTTAAGAATATAGATTGTACCTATTTCTGAGAGTATTTCTGGCGCTACATAAGTCGGAGTGCCACACACAGTATATATTGGGTCCTTCACATCCATGGCCAAACCAAAGTCAGCCAACTTCAGTGTAATTGTATTGTCTTTATTTCGATGCACCTGATACAAAAAAAAAACATCAAATAATCAATAGATTAAAATAAGTAAAACTTTTGATGAAATATTTCTCACATGATAAAGATGGCAGGTTATTGTAATATATAGTTGTATCAATGATATTTCCCAATTGTGGGTTCTATCCTTCCATAAAGGGAGACAACTCACTCCCAAGGATGATATCAACAATAACAAATTAGGTTATGCAAGGTTGATCTATGTAAGTTCCTCTGTATCAGTATACTGTAAACGACATTGATCATATTATATATAATGAAGAATTATTTTCATAAGGATTCATTTTCATTGATGTCTTCAGTACTCTACAACCTACAAGAAATTTTATTTTTTGTCATAAAAAAATAAAACAGGTAACATTAGCTCAGAAGAGTTATTATTATGACAAACATATAAAAATATAACACAGAGAACAATATCACAGAAGGAGTATTGAAATAAACTTCAACAGCTTCATGAAATTACAAAATTAAATCGTAATCACAGAAAAAATTCATTTAAAAATTGACTTTTGGTAAAAATCAAGAAATAATCAAGAGCTTATTTTAGTAGTAAATTAATTAAAATCTGTACTTTCATATGAAAAGATAAATATTCAAGATATATATGGTATCTCAAGAATGGTTATTAAGATGTACTATAATTCATAATGTAATATTTAACAGAACAGGTGAATAATCTACACAGGTACAGGTACTATATCTCAACAATACAGGTAGGTAACCCACCTGTACATTGTATTTAGGTATAATGTCACCTTTATTGTTTTTCAGTGTTTATACAGCTCCTTTGTTCTTAAACAAGTAGTAGAAAGGAGAACGTACCTATTTACTAGATTTCTATAAACAAGCAGAAAGAAATTTAAAAAACGTTTTGTTGTTTGAAAAATAGTAGTCACACAAAACAAATGTATTATTTAACACTTACTCTACATCCTTCTGGTTAGAACAAATTGTTTTAGATAAACAAAAGCACTATAGACTGTACTTACCAAAAGGTTCTCGGGTTTGAGATCTCTATGTACAATTGACCGTGAGTGGAGATAAAATAGGGCATTACACAGATCCTTGACCATGTGTGCTGAGTCTACTTCACCAAACTTGACACTCTGGGTGATAGCGTCAAACAAGTCTCCACCCTGGAAAAAATACAATATAGCAATACAGCATTCAAATCATACTGGTGGTGGTGGTTATAGGAACTGAGCTGGCCCATCAGGTTTTTTAAAACCAGTCCCTAAGGAGGTTGAATGGGTGGGGTGGGGGTTGGGGTTGGGGGGAGTGGTTGGTATAGATACAACTTACCACCAAAAACTTGATGATGTTTTGAGGTGGACACAGACCACTTTGCTAGAACAGCCATGTCTTAGGCTGTTTACTTACAACAGATGCAGGGTAATGATGCTCCTTTACTTTAAATAGATGGGAAAGATACATTCTGAAAATAATATTCATTTCCATGATAATTCATTGTAGTGTTGGGGTTATGACTTTTATCACCATAGATGTCCTCCATCACATCTAGTATATAGATGTATGAAGCAGTCTGTTTGTACCCTCTAAGCCACATGGTTGTCAAGACTTATTGATATTAACACATGGTCATTAAATCAGTACATCCCACTGATCAAAACTTAAATATTTTATCTCAATACATCCATTTTAAGAATAGTTTTATTGTCTCCTTGCCAGAAAAAGATTGGAATCACATGATTTGTTTTAGAAGATTTTTGAAATTCAAGCCAATTTAACCTTTTTGGCTCAATGTATGTGCAGACCATCAAACTACCATCCTACAAGGTCTGGGTGTTTCTATTATTTCCATGCAATGACAATTAAACAAAGCATGCTCCAAAGCGTGGTTCCCTCTACATGTACACTATTTCATTCTAGCATTTTTTGATAACGAAAAAAAGATTTTTGAAATTTTAGCCAATTTGACCTATTTTGGCCCCATCCATTAACTGGGTCAGTCAGGCTAAACAGGTCAATACCAGCAAACTGGCATCCTATGATTTAAATTGAAAACAACGACAAATTCATGTATCAGCTATAATGAAACAATCTTAGTGGGTGACATTCATCCAGAATGAACATCACAAATTTTGTGGGTTCAATGAGAGCTAACAACTTAATCAGAGACACCACTGGCATATTAAGACACAACATGACAAAGGAATGGATGAGCAAAAGGGTGTGTCTTATAACATCATTAAATTGTAGTATAACTGATTATAACATTAACTGTAGTATAACTGATTATAACATTAACTGTAGTATAACTGATTATAACATTAACTGTAGTATAACTGATTATAACATTAACTGTAGTATAACTGATTATATCATTAACTGTAGTATAACTGATTATAACATTAAATGTAATATAACTGATTATAACATTAACCATATTATAACTGATTATAACATTAACTATAGTATAAATGATGATAACATTAACTGTAGTATAACTGATTATAACATTAACTGTAGTATAACTGATTTTAACATTAACTGTAGTAGAACTGATTATAACATTAACTATAGTATAACTGATTGTGACATTAACTGTAGTATAACTGATTATAACATTAACCATAGTATAACTGATTATAACATTAACTGTAGTATAACTGATTATAACATTAACTGTTGTGTAACTGATTATAACATTAACTGTAGTATAACTTTAACATAACTGATTTGATGTTTCAACTGATGATTTAACTTGTGAAATGCATGGATTATAGTTATACTGATATGAACATCTCAATACAATAAACAATGGTTGTTTTGATTTGTTAGGAAGATAGATAATTAAGAAACATCACATACCTTTACAAGTTCCATGACGAGGTAGATTTTGTCAACAGTTTCATATTCTTCATAAAGTTTGACAATATTCGGATGGTGACAGTCTTTCATGATCTCTATTTCATTTTCCACCATATGTTCCTTACCCTTCAACTTCGCTTTGTCAATTATTTTCATAGCAAATTCATTTTTAGTGTTTTTAAGAGTTGCTTGCTTCACCACAGCAAAGTTGCCATCACCAAGAGTTTTACCTAAATCATATTTACTTAGTATATGGCTGTCACCACTAACCTGACGCTCAAATTTAGTTTTGCGTACAATCTTAGATTTCGATTTTTTCTTTTTCTGCACTTCTTTATCACCTCCTTCTTTATCCTCCTTTTCACTTTTTCCATCTTTTTCCCTATTTTTCTCTTTTTCCTTTTCAGCCTTTTCTTTTTCTGCTTTGTCTTTTTCTGCCTTTTCTCTTTCAGCCTTTTCTGCTGCAGCTCGTCTTTCTCTGGCTGCTTCTAATGCCTTTTCTCTTTCCTGCTCATGTTTCTGTCTTTCTTTTTCTTCCTCTTCTAATCTCCTTTGTCTCTCTTCTTCTTTTTTCCTTCTTAGTTCTTCTTTCTCACGATCTCTCTGTTCCTTTGAACGTTTGAACTGTTCATCTGTTCCTTTGGGGACTAGGCCCCTTTTTCGACGTTCATCATCCAACGCTCGACGTTCAGCTTCCATTCGGTGTTGTTGCCGTCGCTTAGCACGATCACGTTCCTCGTATGCTGCCTTGTCTTTGTCTTTTTCTAACCGGTTGGCTAACGCGTCACTTTTGGGATACTCGTGCCTGCGCCGACCTTTCTCAAGTGGGCGACCTTTATATATGATGTGGTCATTGGTATCGAGATCCCTGTTACTGCCATCACTTCCTTCACCAAAACCACTGTCACGCTTGTCACTCTCTGGCTCCTTGAGATGATGCGCCTGACGTTTCCGCTTCTGTTTTTCCAAATCTTTTAGAATCATTTTTGCAGTGTGTGAGTCAGGAGGATAGATCTCCTCTACAATATCAATGAGATCCCCCTCTGATAACCTCTCATTGCCCACAGCCACAAACACATCATCATCACGGAAAAAGTCAGAAATTCCTTGAACCTCTCTACCCCGAATAGTAAATAGTTTTTCCAATTTGTTATTCCTATATTTAGGACCAAACGCTTCAGAAACATCAGACATGAGCTGCTCAAATGACTGTACACTACGGCGATTCAGTAGAATCTTGATATTATTTCTTGGTCGGGCACCATTCCGCACAATCGTAACAACTTTGGGTTTGATCTGTCCCACATCGGAATTAGGAAGGTAAGAACCCTTATTGGCCATGCCAAATGTTCCAGGGTATCTACGGTGCCCTGTGCTCTTTTGGAGATAGGGCCCAGGCTGAAATGCCCCATAGGCTCTGCCCCCACGATAGCTTCCATACATGCCATCGCCTTCCAGGTCATGGTTGTGTGGTCGTGCTGTAAACAACAAATAATAATGCATTATCAGAAATATTTTTAAATGATATGTATTTTATTTACTTAAATACTACCTTTCGTGGGAGTATAATTGACAGTTACAGACACAGTGCATCATTATTCTCTTAAATTAGCTTCAACACCACAGAACTGATCGCAATCATTTATCTTGTTGTCAGTTAATAGACTGGAAATGACAAAAGAGTAACTTATTCCTCAAATCAGGTAAGGTACAAAAATATTAACAAGAAATATATATCATTGTCATCACCCTGCTATAGATCAGGTCATTTGTTGGCCTCATTGCAGGATGGTGTGTAACTTAACTAATTAGTAAGTAATTTTTCAGGATTTGTTATCTGAAGAAAAAAGTGCTTTATGTATTAAACATGACCTTGTTCAACCAACAGAATGAAACAATAATTCTCTACAAGAAGACAAATAATTTTTTTCAAATTCAGCTTTTACAGTGCATAATAATTATATGTTGTGAACAAGAATACTGTACTCTTTCACCTGTCAACACCAAAGTTCCTATACAATTAACAAACTATTGACACACAAAGAAACTGTCATTATACCAGTGTGCTTAAAATGTGTACTGATCTCTACAAAGAAATCAAATATAGGACAAGAACACTGTTGAGTTGATTAGTGACCTCTTTAAGATTCCTGCAGAATATTTCTGAAAATATCTATATATAAGTCAACATAGTTCTAGATCCATTCTCATCATGTACATAATTGTTAGAGTTAACAGGATAATTATCCTCTAAATGTCTGTGTATATAAGTCAGAGTCAACCTGGGATCAGGTGATCACTCCGAGAACGAAATAATTGAAAAGTACAATATACCTACTGTATTATAAAAATACATCTTAGTAGAATGAAAAAACATCCTACACCAATTGTTAGTACAGAAATCTACCCTTAGTCTGTTTTTCTTTGTTACTTTCTCCCCAAACCGAAAGCTAGATAAAATTAGGTTAATTTAGAATCACAAAACAGAAAAAAATTTTACTATCAAAAAAGAATGTGTCAGAGTGTTAAATTCTTTACATCTCACAAATTATTGATATCAAGTAAATTATCAGAAATATCATCACCATGATTTTAATTTTACATCAAAGAATGTTTGACAAAAGTTTCTTTTCCTTGTTTATCAGAAATGTTCAACAAAAAGTTGTTAAAATCACTTTTCAATCTTTCTTGTTTGGCCACTATAACAAATAAATGGCAGTTCCATTGTTACATCACTGAACTAAATGTGTTTATAATTCATCCACTCAAGCATGACTTTATGAAAAGCTTTTCACACCAAATTAATATTTTGATACGACCATTGTACAACTGTTAATATCACACTATTAATAGTTTGTATATTTCTTTCCAATACCTGTAGTTACAGAATGTATTTGGAAATAAGCTCTCTTCTACATATCTTAGTTCTGAGTACCAGAACACTGAACATACTTGTGAGAAGTTCTTTCTCTTTGAAGAATAGAACTATTCTTAATTGCCAAAAACACATACTTAGGAAATAAAAAGCGAAAAATCATATTTCAGGCATTCATAATATCCATGAAAAATACATAATTTTCCCTTCAAGGTTTACGTAAAGTTATATTTGGACATCAAATCAATATTTACAGAATACTGTATGACCAAGAATTCCTGCCATTAACATGGCTGCTGTCATCTACACATTGTAGAATAACTATTGTCGGGATTGACCAAACCAAGACTACAAAAATGTCCATGTAAGAACTTCTCCATGTGATTATCTCCTACACTGTATGATCATTTTTGCGACTGATCAATACTTTTTTTATCTACAAAGATGCCAAAAGTATGTTGCATAATATCATGATTATTATGTTTCTTCAAATTTCTATACATTTTTTCATAAAATGTGAATTGCCAGGTAGACCAGAATACATTGAATTCAGGCCATTAACTCCCTACAGGTGAATCAATATATCTAACTTAGGCAGGTTTAATATACAATGTATACTTCGTGCCTTTGACTAATAATCCTAGAACCAATGTATGTTTTATACATTTGCCAGTTTTATATAAATTACCTCGTAGTTTCACCCTGAGACCAAGTAAAGGTAAGCCCGAAACATCCACCATGCTGGTTTCTAGAATGTCATTGGATCCCTACTTCGGATAAAACATACATGAAGATGTTTGTGACTGTTATATGTGTGATCCATAATAACACTTCAGAAGGAATTTCCCATGTAACTATTCCAGGTAAAGACCTGTCATAGACTCATTGACAGGAACTTAACACCATCATCAAATATCTGGCAGGCTGCACACATGATATGACTACTGTAAACATGATATCCCTGTATTAAACAGAGACAAATCCACAGCAAAGAATTCACACGTAATCCTACATGAAATAAACACAATACAGAAAACTAATTTAAAGTTGAAAATCTTCGCCACAAGAGTGAAAACTTTATCCTGGTGACTGCCTACTGGAAATCTATATGAACTAACTCCATCCAGAGGGTGTAAACAGATTCCTAAGCCCTGAACAGATCCCAGACAACGTCTCCACAATGTCTTCAATAGATTGTGTGCGCACTGCCTATCCCCAACACCGTTATATTTGGTATAATTCTTGTCAATAACTATATAGACCTATGTATTTTTTGAGTACAGCATGCTTGAACATAAAACCATTTTCTGAAAAGTACCATTTTTATTGCTACCTCATGCTAACTATTTATCTATTTTCCCTGTTGAACGTGTTAATGAAGTATTTGTGACATATTCTATGTTAACAATGTTTTGTGTTGCCAACATCGGGTAGGTTTATTACAGGTAAGTAAAAAGTAAGCTGACCATGACTGAACAACCGTGCCTGATAGGGATCTCATCCAACAATATTATTATTACAGTTGGTTTAACAGAAGGTGCCACCTTTCAAACAGAGCTCGGTGACGTCTATCTATATATTTCAGTGGAAATATTGCGGCAGTAAGTCATTAGAATTATGTACGGACTGACAAGCAACTATTACCAAGTTTTTTTTATAAAGGAGTAGTGGTGAATGTCATCCATCATATTTCCTTCCTGGACTTGTCAGCTTTAGAACAATGTTATTGTCAAAAATGACCAATCCAGGGTTACTTTTACCTCATTCTTGGAATAAAAATGCTTTAGAATTCCAAAAGGCATCATGAACTCCCATTTCTGTGATCATGAATATTTTTTTCATCAAATGCTTCTTTTGGAACTATAACAAGCTAACAAGCCTACAACAACACAGAGACTTGGCTTTCAACTTTTAACAATCCAAGCTTTTGTTGGGGACAAATGAACCAATCAATTGTCTTACCTGATACTGTCTCCTAACAAAATCAACATGTTTACCTGTGTTGATATTACCCTTTGCTCTAATACCTGCTTATGACCTGTTAATTACAACATATACGTATCTGATCAATGGTATTTGTACAGGAAATGCAATCCTGACTCTCCAAGTCTTCTAAACATGAAATGGGCCCTAGTCCTTAATTGAAGCTAGTTGAATAAGATTTCAATTACCTGGTGTTTATTTACATAATGATTGGCACAACATTATATCAAAGTAGAGCTAGTGCTAATAAAGCTTGTTTCTGTGATTCTTTGTTCTGTTTATTCATTACAATGATAAATCAAAAAAAAAAAAAATAAAGAAACATTTTTCAAAGGAATGTGCCCTGTAAAGAATAAAATCTAAATACATTCTAGGCCTCTGACTGTAACTACAAGATCATGCATGGCACCAAAACAGAGGAAAGTGACCTCAGTAGTCAGGTGGGCTCTATATACAGGTTCAATTACTATGAACTATGTTATATTGGGACCCCTAACTATTGGCCTTCATAGAAACATATATGTTTTGTATACAAGTGGGCTTTATGTACAGGTTCAATTAATATGAACTATGTTATATTGGGACCCCTAACTATTTGCCTTAATAGAAACATATATTTTTTAAATACAGGTGGCCTTCATATAGAGGTTTAATTACTTTTTAAGTAAAGACATGATTATTATAATATGACAGAAAACAAGCTTTTTAAGATTTCTTTTCTATATATACGGAACAAACCTGAGTACTGTCTGGGACAAAGAAGAGTACTGTCTGGGACAAAAATGAGTATTGTCTGGGACAAACATGAGTTCTGTCTGGGACAAACATGAGTACTGTCTGGGACAAACCTGAGTTCTGTCTGGGACAAACATGAGTTCTGTCTGGGACAAACCTGAGTTCTGTCTGGGACAAAGATGAGTACTGTCCGGGACAAACATGAGTTCTGTCTGGGACAAACATGAGTATTGTCTGGGACAAACCTGAGTACTGTCCGGGACAAACATGAGTTCTGTCTGGGACAAACATGAGTGCTGTCTGGGACAAACATGAGTTATGTCTGGGACAAACATGAGTACTGTCTGGGACAAACATGAGTATTGTCTGGGACAAACATGAGTTCTGTCTGGGACAAACATGAGTATTGTCTGGGACAAACTGAGTACTGTCCAGGACAAACATGAGTACTGTCTGGGACAAAAATGAGTATTGTCTGGGACAAACATGAGTTCTGTCTGGGACAAACATGAGTACTGTCTGGGACAAACATGAGTTCTGTCTGGGACAAACATGAGTTATGTCTGGGACAAAGATGAGTACTGTCTGGGACAAAGATGAGTTCTGTCTGGGACAAACATGAGTATTGTCTGGGACAAACATGAGTACTGTCTGGGACAAACATGAGTTCTGTCTGGGACAAACATGAGTGCTGTCTGGGACAAACATGAGTTATGTCTGGGACAAACATGAGTACTGTCTGGGACAAACATGAGTATTGTCTCGGACAAACATGAGTACTGTCCGCGACAAACATGAGTTCTGTCTGGGACAAACATGAGTTCTGTCTGGGACAAACATGAGTGCTGTCTGGGACAAACATGAGTTCTGTCTGGGACAAACATGAGTTCTGTCTGGGAGTGAGTACTGTCTGGGACAAAGATGAGTTCTGTCTGGGACAAAGATGAGTTCTGTCTGGGACAAAGATGAGTTCTGTCTGGGACAAACATGAGTTCTGTCTGGGACAACATGAGTACGGTCTGGGACAAACATGAGTCTGGGACAAACATATTGTCTGGGACAAACATGAGTACTGTCTGGGACAAACATGAGTTCTGTCTGGGACAAACATGAGTGCTGTCTGGGACAAACATGAGTTATGTCTGGGACAAAGATGAGTACTGTCTGGGACAAAGATGAGTTCTGTCTGGGACAAAGATGAGTTCTGTCTGGGACAAAGATGAGTTCTGTCTGGGACAAACATGAGTTCTGTCTGGGACAACATGAGTTCTGTCTGGGACAAACATGAGTATTGTCTGGGACAAACATGAGTACTGTCTGGGACAAACATGAGTTCTGTCTGGGACAAACATGAGTGCTGTCTGGGACAAACATGAGTTCTGTCTGGGACAAACATGAGTTCTGTCTGGGACAACATGAGTACGGTCTGGGACAAACATGAGTATTGTCTGGGACAAACATGAGTACTGTCTGGGACAAACATGAATTCTGTCTGGGACAAACATGAGTGCTGTCTGGGACAAACATGAGTTCTGTCTGGGACAAACATGAGTTCTGTCTGGGACAAACATGAGTATTGTCTGGGACAATCATAAGTACTGTCTGGGACAAAGATGAGTTCTGTCTGGGACAAAGATGAGTTCTGTCTGGGACAAACATGAGTTCTGTCTGGGACAACATGAGTACGGTCTGGGACAAACATGAGTATTGTCTGGGACAAAGATGAGTACTGTCTGGGACAAACATGAATTCTGTCTGGGACAAACACGAGTGCTGTCTGGGACAAAGATGAGTTATGTCTGGGACAAAGATGAGTACTGTCTGGGACAAAGATGAGTTCTGTCTGGGACAAGCATGACACGTTATTAAACCAAAAGTTTGATACATGTTTCATCAATATTTCCCTTGACAAAAATTGCACTTTGTAATAAAAATTTTGAAAAATGAAATATTTTTGCCAAGTGTATAGTTAATTTCTATTGAATATTTCAGATTCAGAATGAATATAAGTGATATTAAATGGTGGCAATGCATGATACACCTGGTATACATCTAAAGTGAAATCATCGATTTTTGTAGGGCGACTTATTTCTATTTCATGTTTATTCTTAATCCACGAATTCATATGTCCATTAACAGGTGTAATAAGTTCAGTATTAAGTGCACTGCCCCCACTAGTAACAATCATCAACAGATCTACTTCAGAATTAAAATTATAAAACAAATTACGTTTTTGTTGTTCTCGGTAGAACACCCGTGCTGCCGTTCTCCCGCTCATCAGCATGCCTCTGTACAATGGACTAGGTTGTCACACGTATTATCCAGCACAGCGTGTGGCACGTCCACATCTAATATAATAGATTCTTTATAGATCATCCGGTGTCACAGTTATTAATCCTGTATTAACGTCATCATGGTATCCGGTATCATGCTAAAACCTTACTGATTCTCTACAGGAAAGTGTCCGGTATCATGCTAAAACCTTACTGATTCTCTACAGAAAAGTGTCCGGTATCATGCTAAAACCTTACTGATTCTCTACAGACAGAAAAGTGTCCGGTATCATGCTAAAACCTTACTGATTCTCTACAGAAAAGTGTCCGGTATCATGCTAAAACCTTACTGATTCTCTACAGAAAAGTGTCCGGTATCATGCTAAAACCTTGCTGATTCTCTACAGAAAAGTGTCCGGTATCATGCTAAAACCTTGCTGATTCTTCACATAATAGGTATTTGGAGTCACCCTTAAGAATCCTTCTGATTACTCATTAACGTCCAATGTTGTTTAAAACCCTTTAGCTGACTTCTGACTGAACATGTGTTACTTATGAACTGACATATGGTGTCATTTGTAGATGAAGCACAGCTGCTAAATGTCTATTGTTAAACTACATACAGCTAAAACTCAACTGACTCCTTAAAGAATGCTTCACTGAACCATATAAACTGTCTGACAACATTAAACCTCAGTGTCATGATAAAAAACAAGTTATAATCACAGCTGATGTTGAGGTAAACTTCGACAGACTGAACAAACAAGATCTCATCTTACATAATGACTAGAATTAGACATACAACTACAATGTCTATAAGTGTAATGGAGCTTAAAGAGACACTATCATTGTACATCCAAACTCAATGTCGAAGACTTCCTAATAAAACCAAAAACTATGTCAATGGATTCACACTCCAAAATATCCACAGGAGAGTCGGAATGCCCCATCGGTGGGCCATATGTTCCACAAATTAATTAAAGGACTGTCACAAGCTGTGGACAGATCCTACCTGTAATATTGGACAGTTGTGTCTTCAATGTAAATCAATAGAATTCCAAAGCAGGTGTGATGTTACTAGACATACTTAAGCCATGGCCAAGTCTTAATGATACAAACTGATGGACTACAATGATTCAAGATAGAGTTTCAATGTCGAGACAATCACATTTACACATTGGTACCTGGGGCCTCATAAGGGGGCTTTGTAAACAAAGGCACGTGGATCTACCTCTTAACAAACTCGTTCTTTCAGAAAGATTGCAAACTAAGATGGCCGGAGCTATAAACTTGTCATCGCCCCTTCCCCCTTCCATATCACCCCCACCAACCCTACCAAATGTTACCCAAGTGTTGCCAACACAGTGTACTACAACATGGCTAAGCCTCATCATAATGAAGTCTATAGAGCTACCCTACTCTTATCTGATAACACTTTTATCAAACCACAACACAAACTGATCAGTTAAAATGGCTGTTGAAAGAATTGACAAGAGATCACCATTAAGTGCCTGTATAATTTGACAATTCCTTATCGCTGGTTTGTCTTAACCATTCATTATTATATAAATATTGAATAACAAACCAGACTTAATTGTCACTGGCCACCCCAGCAGTGTTAGGGGAAACTATTCAGGGAAACTGTACATACTACACAGGACAATATTTCTATTACAGGATATATAATGTTGTTGTCATAACCTCTAACAAGTCTACAGTTGTTCTGCTGGACTGGTTTCTAACTTCATTCTAATCATCAGGTCCACATTTCAACCTTCCCTTCCCCATCCCAAGGCTAATAAAGGAGTAAACATCAATGTCCTGAATGAAGTGGCTTTCTGTAAATTAAAATTACATGAATCTTTTGGATAATTTGATGGGATATTCTAACATACTGACATGTGACCTATATATTAAAACAACAGAGAGAAATTTATGAAGATTTTAACTATGATCAACTATTTCTAACTTCTAGCTGGTCATACGCCCAGGAATGAAAGGGTGTTCTGAATCATCAAGAAGAATGACCGCTATCAGGTCTGTTGTTAGATGACACGTTCCATCTTACATTTGAACATTAATTTTATTAAATAAGATTAAATAGATGACTTTGAAATTAATAAAAGTAAAAAAAATTAAGGTGATTCTAACTTTTTTCACGATTCATTAGCAGGTCATATACGGTAAGGCTAAAATCAGGCTGACCTGACGTTAATGATGTGAGTTGGCAATGTCAGTTGAATATCTTAGTTGAGCAGCCATTATGGACCATTTTAACACATTTGTCCACAGTGATCTGAAAGTGGGTTTCATGCATAAATTTCAGCAAAACTGATTCAAACTCTAGTTTCAATAGAAAGCTTTCTTGTTATTCAGTGAATATTGTAAGAGTCTGCCACTTTCTTCTATCTGACCTCTATGACTTTGAATGACCTTTCTGTAGCTTGGCCTTTTACATTTTTACAAAAAAGTTTGATTTTGAGGCTTTCAAATATTTTTTTTCTGATTGACCTTGAGATTCAGCAAAGGTCATTAAAGTTATTGTGCTCAATGTTCTTTTTTCTTTGCTTAACTAAATTTGATAGATAGACCTTTTCATACTGATGGCAAAATTTTCCTTAAAAGTCATTTAATTATGTAATAAAGATTCACAGTAATGTTCTTGAGAGAATTGAATTTCAGGCAGAAAAAACAATTAATATTGTTGTTTATTATCATACCATACTAAACGTGTGAAAGAATACTACCTGTGATATTAAATGACCCTGTATTATTTTTGACAAATTAAAATTAAATTTGACCTTTCATGAATATCTAAACAAGAGATCACGGGAAGATCTTGTTTAACCACTATTGAATTAATAAAGACTGTTTCCTCTATTTTTCCCTTAAGTCCTTTTTTCTGAAATATATACAAGATCTAACCAGAAATTTTGGAGAAACAGTGATAACAAACTTCAACTTTCAAAATTGAAAAATGGCCTCTGGCCAACTACTTTGAATGGGAACAACTTGGGACCAGGAGCAACTTCACATCAAGTTTAAGGAACATCCTTCCAGCACTTTTCAAGAAAATCTGGGATGACAAACTTCAACTATCAAAATCAAAGATGGCTTCCTGTCTCCCATTTTCTTTCACTGATGTGACTTTAATGTCAAAAGACTGGGAACCTACATAATGAGTTTAGAATGTATTCCCCTTGCACTTCTCAAGAATTAGCAATAACAAACTTCAACATTCAAAATCCAAGACACACAGCCACTTTGTTTCTCTCATCAGTCTCAAAATTAGATGAGCACAATATTTAAGGGACCATGTGCAAAATAGACATAAAGTTTGAGATGTATCCTTCTTCTCACAGGGAGATCCTTTAGTTGTTGGGGGTGTGGTAAAACAAATGTTAGGGAAACACTGTGAGTGACACACCTCCAATAAACAGGGAGGAGTTTTCGTTTTATGTAGTGTTGCCATTTTCAAATCAATAATGTCCTCATTTTTAACATACATTTCATCGGACATATGACGATTGCGAGATGAACAGGTTTCACAACAACTTACAACTTGTTACCGTGTTTTAAGTATGTGAGAGAAATAATCAATCCTCTCACAAAAGTTTGGATGGTCAGTAATTGGCAAGACTGACCAGCCAATCTCTTGATATAATCCTATCTATAGAACAATACGATTCTATCACTCCAGTACTTCTAAGAAATAGTGATAACATTAACTTCAACTGTCAAAATCTATGATGAACCATCGCCTGTTGTACATTTAATCCTAAAATTGAAAGGGAACCTACATATACAGATGAGGGTGATTTGAACAGCCCACCATCTGATGATCTGGGCTAACGATGGGGCGATACAGAGGTAGATATACTATGTGTATCCTTCTCTCAGTATAATTCACTGATCAAACACGTAGGATGGACTAAACACTGCATCATCGGAATGTTTGACATGGATCCTGCTGTGGCACTCACAGGTAACTTGAATTTGTCAAGAGTTATTTCCCTTTAATTCCAAATGCAAATACAATATCATTGACAGTGATAGGAATGTGGCAGTCTTATAGGTAAATTTAAATGAAAACTTCTGTTATAGAGACATAATTCAATAACAGTTGAGATAAACAAATGTACTTAATCTTTCGTGACAATCATCAGCTGAAGCGTTTAAATGTAGTACTTTCCTTGTCCCTGGAAAATGGGTTCATTGATCAAATAAATGCCCTGAAATAATAATTATTAAAGGTGAAAATCTACATCCTGGATAACCTCAAATCAACACAAACTTTGTGTATAAAATTTTAATTTAGCCACCCCTATTCATCACTCTAAGATAAGAATCATTATCATTAAAAAAAAAAAACACAATGAAATAAATGTTGTTACAATAATGGTAACACTTACTTTTCCTGCCCCAAATGTATTTTTTGTACAAATAGGGCGGATCAGGACCAATATCAATGGTTTCTTTGTAGGTATCCCTCCAGGTGCCACACCTACTTTTTTCCTGTTCTATAACACTGACCCGAGCTGATGGGTGGCGCTCGTAGCAGCTTCTGTACCGCTCATCCCAGTCAATGGGAGTGGGTGTTGCCACCGGAGCAAACATTATATCCTCACAATCCTTTTTTATCTTTTTATCAAATATTGAATCAAAACTTTAATATCCTTTAAAACTTGTTTTCACTGCTGATACTTTCAACAAATATTTTCTCTAGAATAATGTCCAAGTTAAAAAAACAGCCTCCTGAAACAGTTTCTACAAATTACAATCCATCTTTAGTCAGTGTCTTTATCACAGTTTTTAGGATCACACAACTGAATCAATTTTACAGTTTCAAACTTCAACTGGATATGTCTGCCTTTTTTAACAAAACTTCAAAAGAATGGAGTTGTGTTCTCGTGAAATATATAATTTTTTCCACATCACAAACATCATTTAACGAAGCACAAAATAACTTGTTTCTAAACAATGGAAACAAGATATCAAAATCCTCCATTGAGTTATACACAAACTTCAAAAGTAAAACAATTGGCTAAAAACCAGACTGGACAAGTTTGTAGAACTCACTATATTCCCCGGTCGACCTGATACCTAAGCTGTGGGAGAGCTGTTAGGATTCACTCATAAAATCCCACCACACAAGGGAGCAGTCATCATCTACACAAGTAACTAAGGGAGAAGTCATTACCCCTGGTCGTAACTAACAGACAAGCATGATGTTAAGAAAGAATAATGTGGTTTTATTATCTAGCAGTGTTTCCTTTTTTGGCTCTGTAAAACTTTATGACAGAGGATTATACAAATGGACACTTTAAATATAAGAGCCAAGGCGGTCTAAATTGAGAAGAGGTGGACACATATTTCCACTCAGCTACAGGGTTTATAATTTAATGAAAAAAAAAAAAAAAAAAAGGAAAAAGAAAGCTGATAATTCGTGATGTACAATCTTAAACAACTACCTGGTACCTTCAGTTTGTCAGAATAAGTTATTACAATAAAATCTAAATATTTCAAGATTTTCTATCTTTAATTTTTTCAATGCAGATGAAGTATGAGCATATTGGTAGAATATTTTGACCATCACTATTAATATTTTTTTGAACTCTGATGGTTTGTTATCAATAAAATCACCTGATTTTCATTTCCTAATCCCTGTAACATCCAAGGAAAGGACTAAGAGTGCCTTTTATCCAACTGATGTTAGAAAAAAAAATCTAATATCTATGGATTTCAAAAAAAAAAAAAATTCTTATGACAGAAAAATTCCCTTAATAGATTTCGGCCAGCTCCAGAAACACATTTCGGTAAAAGTTTACAGAGGTCTGGTCATCAGTGATCAGACAGAAAAAATCTCAAGTAGTCAGTGAACTTTCCTGACAATTACTGGACAGGCAGAGTTTTGAAACATTCCAGTTAAGTCCTAAGACAATTACTGGACAGGCAGAGTTTTGAAACATTCCAGTTAAGTCCTATCTATGACAATTACTGGACAGGCAGAGTTTTGAAACATTCCAGTTAAGTCCTATCTATGACAATTACTGGACAGGCAGAGTTTTGAAACATTCCAGTTAAGTCCTATCTATGACAATTACTGGACAGGCAGAGTTTTGAAACATTCCAGTTAAGTCCTATCTAAGACAATTACTGGACGGGTAGAGTTTTGAAACATTCCAGTTAAGTCCAGTTAAGTCCTGACAATTACTGGACAGGCAGAGACAATTACTGGACAGGCAGAGTTTTGAAACATTCCAGTTAAGTCCTATCTATGACAATTACTGGACAGGCAGAGTTTTGAAACATTCCAGTTAAGTCCTATCTATGACAATTACTGGACAGGCAGAGTTTTGAAACATTCCAGTTAAGTCCTATCTAAGACAATTACTGGACGGGTAGAGTTTTGAAACATTCCAGTTAAGTCCTATCTATGACAATTACTGGACAGGCAGAGTTTTGAGACATTCCAGTTAAGTCCTAAGACAATTACTGGACAGGCAGAGTTTTGAAACATTCCAGTTAAGTCCTATCTAAGACAATTACTGGACAGGCAGAGTTTTGAAACATTCCAGTTAAGTCCTATCTATGACAATTACTGGACAGGCAGAGTTTTGAAACATTCCAGTTAAGTCCTATCTATGACAATTACTGGACAATTGAAACATTCCTAAGTCCTATCTATGACAATTACTGGACAGGCAGAGTTTTGAAACATTCCAGTTAAGTCCTATCTATGACAATTACTGGACAGGCAGAGAGTTTTGAAACATTCCAGTTAAGTCCTATCTATGACAATTACTGGACAGGCAGAGTTTTGAAACATTCCAGTTAAGTCCTATCTATGACAATTACTGGACAGGCAGAGTTTTGAAACATTCCAGTTAAGTCCTAAGACAATTACTGGACAGGCAGAGTTTTGAAACATTCCAGTTAAGTCCTATCTATGACAATTACTGGACAGGCAGAGTTTTGAAACATTCCAGTTAAGTCCTATCTATGACAATTACTGGACAGGCAGAGTTTTGAAACATTCCAGTTAAGTCCTATCTAAGACAATTACTGGACTGGCAGAGTTTTGAAACATTCCAGTTAAGTCATATCTATGACAATTACTGGACAGGCAGAGTTTTGAAACATTCCAGTTAAGTCCTATCTATGACAATTACTGGACAGGCAGAGTTTTGAAACATTCCAGTTAAGTCCTATCTATGACAATTACTGGACGGGCAGAGTTTTGAGACATTCCAGTTAAGTCCTATCTATGACAATTACTGGAAATTACTGGACAGGCAGAGTTTTGAAACATTCCAGTTAAGTCCAGACAATTACTGGACAGGCAGAGTTTTGAAACATTCCAGTTAAGTCCTATCTATGACAATTACTGGACAGGCAGAGTTTTGAAACATTCCAGTTAAGTCCTATCTATGACAATTACTGGACAGGCAGAGTTTTGAAACATTCCAGTTAAGTCCTATCTATGACAATTACTGGACAGGCAGAGTTTTGAAACATTCCAGTTAAGTCCTATCTATGACAATTACTGGACAGGCAGAGTTTTGAAACATTCCAGTTAAGTCCTATCTATGACAATTACTGGACAGGCAGAGTTTTGAAACATTCCAGTTAAGTCCTATCTATGACAATTACTGGACAGGCAGAGTTTTGAAACATTCCAGTTAAGTCCTATCTATGACAATTACTGGACAGGCAGAGTTTTGAAACATTCCAGACAATTTGGACAGGCAAGTCCTATCTATGACAATTACTGGACAGGCAGAGTTTTGAAACATTCCAGTTAAGTCCTATCTATGACAATTACTGGACAGGCAGAGTTTTGAAACATTCCAGTTAAGTCCTATCTATGACAATTACTGGACAGGCAGAGTTTTGAAACATTCCAGTTAAGTCCTATCTATGACAATTACTGGACAGGCAGAGTTTTGAAACATTCCAGTTAAGTCCTATCTATGACAATTACTGGACAGGCAGAGTTTTGAAACATTCCAGTTAAGTCCTATCTAAGACAATTACTGGACAGGCAGAGTTTTGAAACATTCCAGTTAAGTCCTATCTATGACAATTACTGGACAGGCAGAGTTTTGAAACATTCCAGTTAAGTCCTATCTATGACAATTACTGGACAGGCAGAGTTTTGAGACATTCCCTAAGACAATTACTGGACAGGCAGAGTTTTGAAACATTCCAGTTATCTATGACAATTACTGGACAGGCAGAGTTTTGAGACATTCCAGTTAAGTCCTATCTATGACAATTACTGGACAGGCAGAGTTTTGAAACATTCCAGTTAAGTCCTAAGACAATTACTGGACAGGCAGAGTTTTGAAACATTCCAGTTAAGTCCTAAGACAATTACTGGACAGGCAGAGTTTTGAAACATTCCAGTTAAATGACAATTACTGGACTGGCAGAGTTTTGAAACATTCCAGTTAAGTCCTATCTATGACAATTACTGGACAGGCAGAGTTTTGAAACATTCCAGTTAAGTCCTATCTAAGACAATTACTGGACAGGCAGAGTTTTGAAACATTCCAGTTAAGTCCTATCTATGACAATTACTGGACAGGCAGAGTTTTGAAACATTCCAGTTAAGTCCTATCTATGACAATTACTGGACAGGCAGAGTTTTGAAACATTCCAGTTAAGTCCTATCTATGACAATTACTGGACAGGTTTTTGAAACATTCCAGTTAAGTCCTATGACAATTACTGGACAGGCAGAGTTTTGAAACATTCCAGTTAAGTCCTATCTATGACAATTACTGGACGGGCAGAGTTTTGAGACATTCCAGTTAAGTCCTATCTAAGACAATTACTGGACGGGCAGAGTTTTGAGACATTCCAGTTAAGTCCTATCTAAGACAATTACTGGACAGGCAGAGTTTTGAAACATTCCAGTTAAGTCCTAAGACAATTACTGGACAGGCAGAGTTTTGAAACATTCCAGTTAAGTCCTATCTATGACAATTACTGGACAGGCAGAGTTTTGAAACATTCCATGACAATTACTGGACATTCCAGTTAAGTCCTATCTATGACAATTACTGGACAGGCAGAGTTTTGAAACATTCCAGTTAAGTCTATCTATGACAACTGGACAGGCAGAGTTTTGAAACATTCCAGTTAAGACAGGACAGAGTTTTGAAACATTCCAGTTAAGTCCTATCTATGACAATTACTGGACAGGCAGAAAACATTCCAGTTAAGTCCTATCTATGACAATTACTGGACAGGCAGAGTTTTGAAACATTCCAGTTAAGTCCTATCTAGACAATTACTGGACACAGCTTGAAACATTCCAGTTAAGAGACATTACTGGACAGGCAGAGTTTTGAAACATTCCAGTTAAGTTCTGACAGGCAGAGTTTTGAAACATCTAAGACAATTACTGAGAGTTTTGAAACATTCCAGTTAAGTCCTATCTATGACAATTATGGACAGAAACATTCTATACTGACAATTACTCTACTGTGATAGTTCTAAAAAATTTTATCTGTGATGGACACATCTGTGAATAATTATGGACAGTTCTAAAAAATATCTCCTGTTCAAACAAGCAGTAAAACACTGTGACCATACAATAAATACTTTGTTTAAAAGTATGTTTAAATGAAATAAAAAAAATTACTCTCCTATAAACAGCTCTGTAAACAGATGTTCTGGAACATATCACATGTGTTTTGAACAGCATGTTAATATGACAATATTCTAAGCTATAAATAAACAATTAATTCCAACTATTAAGAGAAGTATGACAAATACAGTATGTTATGGTTTGGGGTCAATATCTTTTTTATCACAAGGTCCAACATTTAGATTAAATGTCACCTCTCCATTCACCATATGTTCTACTGTGATAAACACATTCTACTGTACTCCAGTTCTACACTGAATATTATATACATGTTTATTTACCTTGTGATGGACAAAATAATCTGTAATCATGATCATTGTAGGTCATGCAGGTGGTGTTAACACACATTATTTATACTGTGATGGACAGTTCAATACTGTACACTGATCTACTGTGATGGACAAACTGAGTATTTTCTACTGTGATGGACAGTTCTATACTGAATATTTTATACTGTGATGGACAGTTCTATACTGAATTCTACTGTGATGGACAGTTCTACACTGAATATTTTCTACTGTGATGGACAGTTCTACACTGAATTCTACTGTGATGGACAGTTCTATACTGAATTCTACTGTGATGGACAGTTCTACACTGAATATTTTCTACTGTGATGGACAGTTCTATACTGAATATTTTCTACTGTGATGGACAGTTCTACACTGAATTCTACTGTGATGGACAGTTCTACACTGAATATTTTCTACTGTGATGGACAGTTCTACACTGAATATTTTCTACTGTGATGGACAGTTCTACACTGAATTCTACTGTGATGGACAGTTCTACACTGAATTCTACTGTGATGGACAGTTCTACACTGAATATTTTCTACTGTGATGGACAGTTCTGTACTGAATATTTTCTACTGTGATGGATAGTTCTAAACTGAATATTTTCTACTGTGATGGACAGTTCTACACTGAATATTTTCTACTGTGATGGACAGTTCTGTACTGAATATTTTCTACTGTGATGGATAGTTCTGTACTGAATATTTTCTACTGTGATGGACAGTTCTACACTGAATATTTTCTACTGTGATGGACAGTTCTACACTGAATATTTTCTACTGTGATGGACAGTTCTACACTGAATTCTACTGTGATGGACAGTTCTACACTGTATTCTACTGTGATGGATAGTTCTACACTGAATTCTACTGTGATGGACATTTCTACACTGAATTCTACTGTGACGGACAGTTCTACACTGAATTCTACTGTGATGGACAGTTCTACACTGAATATTTTCTACTGTGACGGACAGTTCTATACTGAATTCTACTGTGATGGACAGTTCCATACTGAATATTTTCTACTGTGACGGACAGTTCTACACTGAATATTTTCTACTGTGATGGACAGTTCCATACTGAATATTTTCTACTGTGACGGACAGTTCCATACTGAATATTTTCTACTGTGATGGACAGTTCTACACTGAATTCTACTGTGATGGACAGTTCTACACTGAATTCTACTGTGATGGACAGTTCTATACTAAATATTTTCTACTGTGATGGACAGTTCCATACTGAATATTTTCTACTGTGATGGACAGTTCTACACTGAATATTTTATACTGTGATGGACAGTTCTACACTGAATTCTACTGTGATGGACAGTTCTACACTGAATTCTACTGTGATGGACAGTTCTACACTGAATTCTACTGTGATGGACAGTTCTACACTGAATTCTACTGTGATGGACAGTTCTACACTGAATATTTTCTACTGTGATGGACAGTTCTGTACTGAATATTTTCTACTGTGATGGACAGTTCTACACTGAATTCTACTGTGATGGACAGTTCTACACTGAATTCTACTGTGATGGACAGTTCTACACTGAATATTTTCTACTGTGATGGACAGTTCTGTACTGAATATTTTCTACTGTGATGGACAGTTCTACACTGAATTCTACTGTGATGGACAGTTCTACACTGAATTCTACTGTGATGGACAGTTCTACACTGAATTCTACTGTGATGGACAGTTCTACACTGAATATTTTCTACTGTGATGGACAGTTCTGTACTGAATATTTTCTACTGTGATGGACAGTTCTACACTGAATTCTACTGTGATGGACAGTTCTACACTGAATTCTACTGTGATGGACAGTTCTACACTGAATATTTTCTTTTTTGATTAAAATATGGTCAGATGTTATTTTACATAGACTAAAAGTATTCAACAAAAAATGTTTGACTGCAGAGTGACTTTGAGTTTACTGTGTTTTACAATGAATAAACTCTACTTTATTTCTACAATGAAATAGTTCTACTGTATTATGAACACTTTTGCACGAACTGTTTTGGTAATGTCTCTGACATTTAACAGCTATAGAACTGTACTAAATGTATTTTGAAAGGAATAATTCATAGTTAATTTATAAGCCACACGTTTCCAAGCTTATTGTTTCAGCCATACAACAACGGTATCCACTGATTAAACACTTCTTGTTCTTCAGCAGCTTTGATATTACACACATCTTATCTTCACCTTTCCATCAACAGTCATTGAAAATCCCAGGATTCAAATGTGTACTCAAAACTGAAAAATGACATTTTAATTTCCCCCCAGAAATTAACTTAAAGAAGAATTTTTAATGGAAAGGGAAAGATTACAGGTGTTTCTTCAGGGGAGCACAGGTAGAGCATTTCAATATTAGGGGCAGAGTGTAAAATATCAGGATGTTATGATACTGGTATATGTGTATATTAACAAAAGAATTCATAAACAGAACAATCAATAAAATTTTCTTTTTGAAAGTTAACAAAATCAATAAGTTGATAATATTTGTAACCATTAGAAACAAAAAGGCTTTGTTGAAAAAAATAGGAAATTTTTGTATTTTGTTTTTGTATATATATATATATATTTTCTGTCACCAGATAAAAGCTTCCATTTTGAAACACATCTTTTATGACTGGTGTTTACAGAACATTTCAATCACCTGAACTGTTGGTTACAAATATTTAACAGAACACATCAAAATGTAACAAAGTTACAGCACACATTGCGAAATGTGCTCCTCCAATGCTGGCAAATCTACCGAGTCTATTAAATCACACACTGAGATTTCAAGGCAAGTCTACTTAGTCTAAGTCACACACAGTGTATATGTACTTACATCTCTTTCCTACAACATAAAACATAAAATATCACATATAAACACTGTATACAAAACAACACTTTTCACATGAAATGCTTTCACTTCAAAATTTGAATTCTGAAACTCAGAATATTGCCCCCTGAAGCTAATATCTTGATAATTACAAACAGTATTTATTTTTTCCTGTTGAAGTTTATTTTGAAACTTTACCTGCAATTGAAATTCTACATATGATAAATGATGGTATTTTAATTGGCTACAATTATTTATAGTCCTACAAGTATGTTGTACAAGTAACAAAGACTCTCTATTACCAGGGGGTAAGTCCTCAAAACAGGCATTCCAGTATCAGTACTATTACAGTTAACATCAACCCAAACCATCAATTTTTATTTATTTCTCTGGTTTTGTATCTGTTATGCCTTTTGGTTTTTTGACGGAGAAATAAGAATAGTTTACATGGCGTTAGCTGGTTATCATGTGATCATGTTATATGTAGAACCTTATAGACAGAAAACACCCCCAGTGGACCTCGATCTGCATGTACAAATTTGGAAAGTAAAGAACCATAGAACTCCTTAGAGTACCTTTAGAAATCATGAAAAGATTATGTTGATTATCATATGGAGAGATCTTCTTCAAACTTCTGTATGTATATAGATAATCTGGAAATGGTTTAGGATTTCAGGGACATATAATTGTACAGAGTAAATGGATTTCTATATATAGTAAAGATTCTGTCTCACCTAAGAATTACATTGTTATGCTATAAATTGATTGTGTCCTTCAAAACAATCAAAATAATCAGGACGTTTCTTATTTTGTATTTTGTTTGAACTGATCTTCACTGTTGCAATGGAGAAGCTGGATACACAACTAGAGGTAGGATTGAAAATCAACTTTTCCATGTTTTAGAAGGGAAACTTCATTGTGTATGATGTAATACAATTGAGAGCTTAATATGTTAGAAATAACACATTCATCTAAAGTCAATAGATATGCACCTTTTCTGTACAAGCTGAGGCTGATAAAAGTGTTAACTCAATATTTAAAGCTTTCATCCGTTTTTATCACGATTAAACTGTGTGTTAAGAAATGATAGGGCCTGCAGCAGCTCTATAATCAAAATGAACAAGCACCTTTGTGAGTCAGAGCAATTTCATATGAATTCAAGCATTCATGTGAGTTGGAAAAATGTGATCACATGTATGTTTGTGAGTCTGATTATACAATGTATTATCAAGCATCTGTGTCATTTTGCACAATAATGACACGAGTGTATAATGTATTAGTTAAATTAATTAGCATTCCTTATCTAGTTACGGTTAGTGTCTGTAAGTCAACATTAACACAAATAATTACCATTCATGTTGCGTCTTCCCACTTCTGTAAAAGAATGTTTTTTAATGAAATTAAAATTGATGTCCTGTATTTAAATAAGGCTATGATTTTCTAATATTGTTATAAAGATGCTTTGCCATCTGGACATCGACATCATTAAACAACAAGAGGCCTGTAGGCCTTTACAATCATCAGAGTTAATTTTTTGTTTTCAATATATGACAATCACAAACTTAACAAAAACTGCCTTGTCCTATATCTAGTATACATATTAAAGCCTGAAAAGTATTTTTTGTAGCAAGTATTGATTTAAAGGACATTTCAAAATCTGAATAAAACACTGTAGTTTTCAAAACACTGAACCTGCTTGGCAACAAAATTCCAACCTTTTTTGTAATTCCAACTGAAAATGAATACAAATACTTAAATATTTGACCCCTGTGACCGTGAAAAATAGTCAAGGTCATTCACTTAAACAAACCTGATAGCCCTTCATCCCCGTATGCTACAGTCCCAATACAGACCTCTGGGTTTACGGTTATTGAGAAGAAGTTGTTAACACATTTGATCCCTATGACCTTTAAAGTTAGTCAAGGTCAATTTGAACACACTTCGTAGCACTTCATCCCAGCATGCTACAGGCCCAACATAAGAAATCTGGGTCTTTCGGTTTTTGAGAAGAAGTAAAAAATGTAATTTGTTTACAGTGCATGATGACGGACAAAAAGTGATTGCAATGGGTCACTTCAGACTTTGTCTCAAATGACCTAAAAACTGTATTTAAGCTGTCTTTTAATTCAATATTACCAGCTGTAATACCTGACATAATCTTTCTACTAGACATGCAGTACATTTAACATCATGATATATACCTGTATGTACAGAAATAAATACTATATTTAGTATCACTGTATTAAGCCATACACTGGATTCATTATTGTGAGTAAATCCAATGACGTGGGTATTTGTGGTTCATTATAACCCCTTAATTATCCTTGACAGAGATGACAGTGTCATCCATTAATTGGTGTACCAATTCAGTCTATAATGATACACACAATAACATGTCAGGAGATAAAGTTGTAATTCTCGGTAAAAACTATGGTAGACTAGAATATTAAACCTTTGACAGCTTGTCATCACAATCTCTAACTTTCTTTTATATTCTAAAGAATTCAGAAGTTCTGACCTGTTTAATTTAGCAATTTCTTGTCAAGACGTTAATGTTTAATAGACAAATTTGAAAAAGGTTCAGCTACCTATACATAAAATTTCACAAATATTGTCCATACACTGTTTTGTTACTATATAAATTGTAAGTAAATAGTTTTGTTACTATTTAAATTGTCAGTTAATTGATCTGTTACTTAAAAACATTCAGTACACAGATATGTGACTATATAAATTGTCAGTACACAGATATGTGACTATATATACATTGTCACTACACAGATATGTGACTATATAAATTGTCAGTACACAGATATGTGTCTATATATAAATTGTCAGTACACCGATATGTGACTATATATAAATTGTCACTACACAGATATGTGACTATATAAATTGTCAGTACAGATATGTGGCTATATATGAATTGTCACTACACAGATATGTGACGATATATAAATTGTCAGGTCACAGATATGTGACTATATATAAATTGTCAGTACACAGATATGTGACGATATATAAATTGTCAGTACAGATATGTGACTATATATAAATTGTCAGTACACAGATATGTGGCTATATATAAATTGTCAGTACACAGATATGTGACTATATATAAATTGTCAGGACACAGATATGTGTGACCATATAAATTGTCAGTACACAGATATGTGACTATATAAATTGTCACTACACAGATATGTGACTATATAAATTGTCAGTACAGATATGTGGCTATATATGAATTGTCACTACACAGATATGTGACGATATATAAATTGTCAGTACACAGATATGGGACTATATATAAATTGTCAGTACACAGATATGTGACTCTATAAATTGTCAGTACAGATATGTGGCTATATATAAATTGTCACTACACAGATATGTGACAATATATAAATTGTCACTACACAGATATGTGGCTATATATAAATTGTCAGTACACAGATATGTTACTATATATAAATTGTCAGTACACAGATAAGTGACTATATATTAATTGTCAGTACACAGATATGTGACTATATAGAAATTGTCAGTACACAGATAAGTGACTATATATTAATTGTCAGTACACAGATATGTGACTATATATAAATTGTCACTACACAGATATGTGACTATATATGAATTGTCACTACACAGATATGTGACTATATATAAATTGTCAGGTCACAGATATGTGACAATATATAAATTGTCACTACACAGATATGTGGCTATATATAAATTGTCAGGACACAGATATGTGACTATATATAAATTGTCACTACACAGATATGTGGCTATATATAAATTGTCAGGACACAGATATGTGACTCTATAAATTGTCAGTACAGATATGTGACTATATATAACTTGTCACTACACAGATATGTGACTATATATTAATTGTCACTACACAGATATGTGAATATATATAAATTGTCAGGTCACAGATATGTGACTATATATAAATTGTCAGGTCACAGATATGTGACTATATATAAATTGTCACTACACAGATATGTGGCTATATATAAATTTTCAGTACACAGATATGTGACTATATAAATTGCCAGGGCACAGATATGTGACTATATATAAATTGTCACTACACAGATATGTGGCTATATATAAATTGTCAGGTCACAGATATGTGACTATATATAAATTGTCAGGTCACAGATATGTGACTATATATAAATTGTCAGTACACAGATATGTGTGACCATATAAATTGTCAGTACACAGATATGTGACTATATAAATTGTCAGTACAGATATGTGACTATAAATAAATTGTCAGGGCACAGATATGTGACTATATATAAATTGTCTCTACACAGATATGTGGCTATATATAAATTGTCAGGACACAGATATGTGACAATATATAAATTGTCAGGACACAAATATGTGACGATATATAAATTGTCAGGACACAGATATGTGGCTCTTTGAGCCAGGTAAGGTAATAATAGGAAGGACCGATGTCTGATTATCAGTTTTCTGGACTGGGTTCTTAAGTTTGGCTATCAACATTACAGTTAGAATTTGAGTGAGGCTATATATCAAATATAGTACAATCTACATATTTTGCACTAAGTTACTGGTATATGCCAAAAACTATTGTTATAGTAGATTGTAGGTTGAAGACAATTTTTTTATTCTTCAGTTTGTTCCATAAGAACCAGTAGAGTTGTAAGAGGAAGTAAATGTGTGACACAGTTGTTAATAATCACAAACAGAAAGCAAGACGGCTGGTAAGACTGGTGGTCATTAAGACAGATGGTTAGTAAGATAGATGGTAAGGCAGGTATTATTAAGACAGGTAGTTAGTAACTAGTAAGAAAGCTGAAAAGACAGGTAATTATTAAGACAGTTAGTTAGTAACTAGTAAGAAAGCTGATAAGACAGGTAATCATTAAGACAGGTAGTTAGTAACTAGTAAGACAGCTGATAAGACAGGTAATTATTAAGACAGGTAGTTAGTAACTAGTAAGACAGCTGATAAGACAGGTAATTATTAAGACAGGTAGTTAGTAACTAGTAAGATAGCTGATAAGACAGGTAATTATTAAGACATGTAGTTAGTAACTAGTAAGATAGCTGATAAGACAGGTAATTATTAAGACAGGTAGTTAGTAACTAGTAAGACAGCTGATAAGACAGGTAATTATTAAGACAGGTAGTTAGTAACTAGTAAGACAGCTGATAAGACTGATAGTTATTAAGACAGGTAGTTAGTAACTAGTAAGATAGCTGATAAGACAGGTAATTATTAAGACAGGTAGTTAGTAACTAGTAAGATAGCTGATAAGACAGGTAATTATTAAGACAGGTAGTTAGTAACTAGTAAGATAGCTGATAAGACAGATAATTATTGAGACAGGTAGTTAGTAACTAGTAAGACAGCTGATAAGACTGGTAGTTATTAAGACAGGTAGTTAGTAAAGTGGCCTATGGCCATTGAATCATTAAGACATTGCTAGTGAGGTAGCTGGTAAGATAGGTGGTAGGTGAGTTGTATGATCAGTGACACAAATGTACATGTCAGTTCTGTTATTACTTACCCATTGACCATGGCTCCATGTTCTGTTGGCCATAGTTCACTTGTGCCTTGAATCCTTCAAACCCAGCACAAACATAAGTCTGACCATCCACAAGGTCCTCCAGGTCCTTGACACGTCGGCCACCAGAAGGGGTAAAGATCTGACGCACGCCATATGGTAAACCAACAGAGGAAGGTAATTTTCCAGTGAGGTCATTTAAAAGGTCACTGAAGTTAAAGTAACGATGAGGCGTAATGTACATCTTCTTTCCCTTGAAGAAACGGTCCCCGTTGACATAGAAACGTACCTTACGTGCCCGACGAAGTTCTCTCATCTTATCATCTGTGATATCCTTGTGGGTCTGCGAAATGGCAGGTTGGGCCACGTTAAAGTTATAAACACGTCTTGACATACTAGTGGTCATTTGTACAGAGTAGATGGAGCCAAATTCTGAGAAATTGTTATAACACAGCAGCAGTTGTCAATAGTTCCTTGGAGTAGAGATCTTGATTAATCTCTACATGGCCCCTGTACAAGGTGATTTCCTGGTAAAAGAAACAATAATTTATCTTAAACTTCTGAATACATTTGTAAACATTGCTCACATAATTGTATACATGCTTAATCTGCAATAGCAATAATACATTGTAATACACCCATACTAGAGGGGGTGGGGTGGGGTGTTGGGGTGTTGTATATCTGAGGGAGAGGAGGTGGGTGGGGGGTAGGGTGGGGGGTGGAGTGTTGTATATCTGAGGGGGGGGGGTTGTATATCTTATATCCTGCTTTTAGTTCACACTTATTTGTATTTTCACTAAAATGGGCAAAAAAATATACTTTTTTTTTATTACAAAGGAAGCCATAGTGATTAGTACCAGGTATACATTTTTGTGTACTTTTTTCTTACTTTCTGGACTTTTCAGAGCATTCCTCATAACTGAAGTAGTACTTTGAACTTTTCAACTGTACTTTTTTTGTACTAAGTTCTGACTTAGGACATTTTGACAAATAGTGTGAAACATAGTGTACTTTCCCCTATCCCCCCCCCTCCCAATATATCTCATTTGGACTACTTTTATCTTTCCCACAAAGTATCAGAGAAATAAATGTTTCAATCTCTGGATGTACTGATGTGCAGTTTCCTACACATTGTCTAGCAATATAAGAATAGCTGTAAATCAGGTGTTAAAGACAATGTATTGCCATGTTATGATGTAGAGACGGAGAAAAAACTTGTTTGAATTGGTATCTCATACGTAAAGGCACTTGACAGACTGTGCAAAGATGTTCAGTTCACAGGCATTACAGTAAAGGATCAATAAGTCAGAACAGACTACCTGCCCATATCAATTAATTAATGACATAGAATTAAGTGATTCCACACTTTAGTGTGATCTTTGGCACAGAAATCTCGAGAAACATGACTATACCTAACTGCTGACTTGAGCAAGTCTTCATTGTTTACATGTTTTTCTCAGCTATCATGACACATCTTGAATCAAAGCCATTTACAGTGTTTTGAGAACATGTTTCATTTAGCAAAATGGGTTTGTTAAATTGACCAAAATATATTAGCTTGCAAATTTCTAGCTACATGAGCATGTGAAACACATTGTAACCTAACTGAAGGTGTATGTGTAAAACACCATTGATTCCATAACATCACAATGCACTCTTGGAAATATTGATTTTATCGACCAATGAAATTTATTGTGCATTTTGAATTAAGATTGATCACTGAAACAAAGAAATCAGACTATAAAACAAAGCATACAGCATAATGTCTCTTTTATAATTATATTTGTGAATATCAAGCAAATAAAAAGAGGGATTACATTATGTTGTATACTGTTGCAGTTCCATTATAAAGTTACTGTATACAAAGACTGAAGGGATTACATTATGTTGTATACTGTTGCAGTTCCATTATAAAGTTACTGTATACAAAGACTGAAGGGATTACATTATGTTGTATACTGTTGCAGTTCCATTATAAAGTTACTGTATACAAAGGTATATGCATAGTCACAACAATCAATTTCAAATTAACATAATTCTGCAAGTTATACTTCTTTAAATGCATGGAAACAATGGGGGTTGTAACTCACCAAAAGCAATGGATACAGCTGGGACCTCAGCAATAAGTATGGAAACTTTCAGGTAAGGGACTTAAACATGTTCATGCAAGGGAGGTAACTCTTATCTCATTCCCTCAGCCATTTGATTTCAATAAAAATTTCAAGAGGTGATTAACTAATTTTCCCTTAATGTACTGGATCTGGTTTTCAAACTGTACAAAGATAAAGGCAACTCATATAGAAAGGGAGGTAACTTTAAACATTCAGTTCAGTCACAGATTTTATTCCAAAACAATAGTTTTTGAAGAGCTCTGCTGTCACGCCTGCGACATCTGAAAGCTACTCTATTATTTGATTCTAAAAGCAGTACCTACAGTTAAAATTCAGAGTGACATACAGAATACTGAATGCAGATTTCTTATATGCTATTAACGGATCAATTACACTCACACATTCGATCCAGTCACGTACAGATGTAAAGTTCAAGACGTCTAACATTAAAAGTGTACTCCAGTGCAACGAATGTCTGGGGTGTTTGTTAAAGTGTCTGTGTTGTAAAATGTCAAATAAGAGGCTACATAATGCATTATAAGTAGAGTATCACTTAACAAACAACCTAATACATGTCATACACACCTCATGGTTATGTCCCATGTGCCAGCATTTTTAGCCCATGTTTATTGAGTAACTTTATTATTCTGGTGTAAAATGTAGGTCATTATAGGACACACACAAGACTATATAACATTTATCATACATAATTAAGTCACCAGTATTTTTGGTAACAATCCTTAAATCCATCGATGTCTGAAACTTGAGCAATCTTAATTCATTCCCCAATATAATCAATAGCTCTCCAGTAATGATTCAATATGTCAGGGTAGCCCCCTGGTCATATTGCAGAAGTTAGAAAATATAAAAAGAATTTTGCGGAGGTAAAACTTCTATATAGTAATTCTACCTACATTGTAAAAAACATTACAGAAACTTGATATAGAATACTAATTAAGTTTTAATATGTGTACTAGAGAACACTGTGAGAGTGTGATGAAGGCTAGTCTATAGACTGTATATGTGTACTAGAGAACATTGTGAGAGTGTGATGCAGGCTATTCTATAGACTGTATATGTGTACTAGAGAACATTGTGAGAGTGTGATGAAGGCTAGTCTATAGACTGTATATGTGTGATGTACTGTATAGAGAACATTGTGAGAGTGTGATGAAGGCTTCTATAGAACTGTATATGTGTACTAGAGAACATTGTGAGAGTGTGATGAAGGCTGTATATGTGTTAGAGAACTATAGACTGTATATGTGTACTAGAGAACATTGTGAGAGTGTGATGAAGGCTTCTATAGACTGTATATGTGTACTAGAGAACATTGTGAGAGTGTGATGAAGGCTATTCTATAGTGTATATGTGTACTAGAGAACACAGTGTGTGAGGCTATTCTATAGTGTGTGTACTAGAGAACATTGTGAGAGTGTGATGAAGGCTATTCTATAGACTGTATATGTGTACTAGAGAACATTGTGAGAGTGTGATGAAGGCTTCTATAGACTGTATATGTGTACTAGAGAACATTGTGATAGTGTGTGTACTAGAGAACATTGTGATAGTGTGTGTACTAGAGAACATTGTGAGAGTGTGATGAAGGCTTCTATAGACTGTATATATGTACTAGAGAACATTGTGAGAGTGTGATGAAGGCTATTCTATAGACTGTATATGTGTACTAGAGAACATTGTGAGAGTGTGATGAAGGCTATTCTATAGACTGTATATGTGTACTAGAGAACATTGTGAGAGTGTGATGCAGGCTATTCTATAGACTGTATATATGTACTAGAGAACATTGTGTCTATAGACTGTATATGTGTACTAGAGAACATTGTGAGAGCGTGATGCAGGCTTCTATAGACTGTATATGTGTACTAGAGAACATTGTGAGAGTGTGATGAAGGCTATTCTATAGACTGTATATGTGTACTAGAGAACATTGTGAGAGTGTGATGAAGGCTATTCTATAGACTGTATATGTGTACTAGAGAACATTGTGAGAGTGTGATGAAGGCTTCTATAGACTGTATATGTGTACTAGAGAACATTGTGAGAGTGTGATGAAGGCTTCTATAGACTGTATATGTGTACTAGAGAACATTGTGAGAGTGTGATGAAGGCTATTCTATAGACTGTATATGTGTACTAGAGAACATTGTGAGAGTGTGATGAAGGCTATTCTATAGACTGTATATGTGTACTAGAGAACATTGTGATAGTGTGTGTACTAGAGAACATTGTGAGAGTGTGTGTACTAGAGAACATTGTGATAGTGTGTGTACTAGAGAACATTGTGATAGTGTGTGTACTAGAGAACATTGTGAGAGTGTGATGAAGGCTATTCTATAGACTGTATATGTGTACTAGAGAACATTGTGATAGTGTGATGAAGGCTTCTATAGACTGTATATGTGTACTAGAGAACATTGTGATAGTGTGTGTACTAGAGAACATTGTGAGAGTGTGATGAAGGCTATTCTATAGACTGTATATGTGTACTAGAGAACATTGTGAGAGTGTGATGAAGGCTATTCTATAGACTGTATATGTGTACTAGAGAACATTGTGATAGTGTGTGTACTAGAGAACATTGTGAGAGTGTGATGAAGGCTATTCTATAGACTGTATATATGTACTAGAGAACATTGTGATAGTGTGTGTACTAGAGAACATTGTGAGAGTGTGATGCAGGCTATTCTATAGACTGTATATGTGTACTAGAGAACATTGTGAGAGTGTGATGAAGGCTATTCTATAGACTGTATATGTGTACTAGAGAACACTGTGAGAGTGTGATGAAGGCTATTCTATAGACTGTATATGTGTACTAGAGAACATTGTGAGAGTGTGATGAAGGCTATTCTATAGACTGTATATGTGTACTAGAGAACATTGTGAGAGTGTGATGAAGGCTATTCTATAGACTGTATATGTGTACTAGAGAACATTGTGCTATTCTATAGTGTATATGTGTACTAGAGAACATTGTGAGAGTGTGATGAAGGCTATTCTATAGACTGTATATGTGTACTGAGAGTGTGAGAACATTGTGAGAACAGGCTGTCTATAGACTGTATATGTGTACTAGAGAACATTGTGATGATGTGATGAAGGCTATTCTATAGACTGTATATGTGTACTAGAGAACATTGTGAGAGTGTGATGAAGGCTATTCTATAGACTGTATATATGTACTAGAGAACATTGTGATAGTGTGTGTACTAGAGAACATTGTGAGAGTGTGATGAAGGCTATTCTATAGACTGTATATGTGTACTAGAGAACATTGTGAGAGTGTGATGAAGGCTATTCTATAGACTGTATATGTGTACTAGAGAACATTGTGAGAGTGTGATGAAGGCTATTCTATAGACTGTATATGTGTACTAGAGAACATTGTGAGAGTGTGTGTACTAGAGAACATTGTGAGAGTGTGATGAAGGCTAGTCTATAGACTGTATATGTGTACTAGAGAACATTGTGAGAGCGTGATGCAGGCTATTCTATAGACTGTATATGTGTATTGTGAGAGTGTAGAGAACATTGTGAGAGTGTGTGTGTGATGAAGGCTATTCTATAGACTGTATATGTGTACTAGAGAACATTGTGAGAGTGTGATGAAGGCTTCTATAGACTGTATATGTGTACTAGAGAACATTGTGAGAGTGTGATGAAGGCTATTCTATAGACTGTATATATGTACTAGAGAACACTGTGAGAGTGTGATGAAGGCTTCTATAGACTGTATATGTGTACTAGAGAACATTGTGATGATGTGATGAAGGCTATTCTATAGACTGTATATGTGTACTAGAGAACATTGTGAGAGTGTGATGAAGGCTATTCTATAGACTGTATATGTGTACTAGAGAACATTGTGCTTCTATAGACTGTATATGTGTACTAGAGAACATTGTGATAGTGTGTGTACTAGAGAACATTGTGAGAGTGTGATGAAGGCTATTCTATAGACTGTATATGTGTACTAGAGAACACTGTGAGAGTGTGATGAAGGCTTCTATAGACTGTATATATGTACTAGAGAACATTGTGAGAGTGTGATGAAGGCTATTCTATAGACTGTATATATGTACTAGAGAACATTGTGAGAGTGTGATGAAGGCTATTCTATAGACTGTATATATGTACTAGAGAACATTGTGATAGTGTGTGTACTAGAGAACATTGTGAGAGTGTGATGAAGGCTATTCTATAGACTGTATATATGTACTAGAGAACATTGTGATAGTGTGATGAAGGCTTCTATAGACTGTATATATGTAGAGAACACTGTAGAGAACATTGTGAGAGAACATTGTGATGTGTATATGTGTACTAGAGAACATTGTGAGAGTGTGATGAAGGCTTCTATAGACTGTATATATGTACTAGAGAACATTGTGAGAGTGTGATGAAGGCTTCTATAGACTGTATATGTGTACTAGAGAACATTGTGAGAGTGTGATGAAGGCTTCTATAGACTGTATATGTGTACTAGAGAACATTGTGATGATGTGATGAAGGCTTCTATAGACTGTATATGTGTACTAGAGAACATTGTGATGATGTGATGAAGGCTTCTATAGACTGTATATGTGTACTAGAGAACATTGTGAGAGTGTGTGTACTTTTTAAGTTTGTGAGAGTGTGATGAAGGCTATTCTATAGACTGTATATGTGTACTAGAGAACATTGTGAGAGTGTGATGAAGGCTTCTATAGACTGTATATATGTACTAGAGAACATTGTGATAGGCTATTCTATAGACTGTATATATGTACTAGAGAACACTGTGAGATGTAGAAGGAGACTGTATATATGTACTAGAGAACATTGTGAGATGTGATGAAGGCTTCTATAGACTGTATATATGTAGAGAACATTGTGAGATGTGATGAACTATAGACTGTATATATGTAGAGAACACTGTGAGAATGTGATGAAGGCTTCTATAGACTGTATATATGTACTAGAGAACACTGTGAGAATGTGATGAAGGCTTCTATAGACTGTATATATGTACTAGAGAACACTGTGAGAATGTGATGAAGGCTTCTATAGACTGTATATATGTACTAGAGAACATTGTGATGATGTGATGAAGGCTTCTATAGACTGTATATATGTACTAGAGAACACTGTGAGAATGTGATGAAGGCTTCTATAGACTGTATATATGTACTAGAGAACACTGTGAGAATGTGATGAAGGCTTCTATAGACTGTATATATGTACTAGAGAACACTGTGAGAATGTGATGAAGGCTTCTATAGACTGTATATATGTACTAGAGAACATTGTGATGATGTGATGAAGGCTTCTATAGACTGTATATGTGTACTAGAGAACACTGTGAGAGTGTGATGAAGGCTTCTATAGACTGTATATATGTACTAGAGAACATTGTGATGAATGTGATGAAGGCTTCATTAGACTGTATATATGTACTAGAGAACATTGTGATGATGTGATGAAGGCTTCTATAGACTGTATATGTGTACTAGAGAACACTGTGAGAATGTGATGAAGGCTTCTATAGACTGTATATATGTACTAGAGAACACTGTGAGAGTGTGATGAAGGCTTCTATAGACTGTATATGTGTACCAGAGAACACTGTGAGAGTGTGATGAAGGCTATTCTATAGACTGTATACGACGTGAGTTAATATATCAAGCCACACAGCTCTGTATTGATGCACCTCGACGACTGTATTATTTTGTATTTAAAAGTCACATCAATCCATACATATATTCTTTCAAGGAGTCTAGCATTTATCAACCCTTACACGGATTATTTAAAATGACCTTTCATTATTCCTCAAACCTGTTGTACCTTTAATGTATTTCGTGAGAAAAATAAATCCAAATTTAGACTTACCAGGTATTGAATTAAACCTAAATAAATCCACAATCTTTCAATTTGTTTGGTTAATCGTAAACCAATCTGCGAGTAATCACACTTTTCTTCTGTACCCACACTCACAAAAGGATCGTATAATAAGTCCTAATATTACCCACGATCTCGCCATATTTCATGGAGATTGCTGTTGTTGTATATTTAACCGGTATTATTCGGATAATATTCCTGACACAGTGTATCACCAACACTTGTACATGGTTTTAAAATCCACACATGAAATTGACTTAAGTCTTAGTCCGCTATGTTCCAATTTTGTGTATAATACCTGCACATTTAGATCTAACAAATACCCCTTCAACATACATTGTTAGCTTTGAATAAAAACATCAACTCATTTCTTTTCTTTGAATGTTTACATCTTTGATAAATTTCAATTAAACATTTTGGAATTCTAAAGTAATGTACAATTTTCTAACCAAAATTTATCCAGGTGAATATTCAGTCTGGAATAAGAGTAAAACGTTGAGAACATTGTAAAGTTAAGCTGTAGGGTCGGCACCTACATTGTCAAGGTATTAAATATATAAACTGCTTTCTTACTCTGGTACTGGGTCGTATAGAAAGGTGTACACCAGGGTATGTATACATTATACATGTAGCTAGTCCCCTTTAAAATATGTCTTGTTGAAGAACAAACAAATATACTGGGATAATTCATCCAACACTGACAGAAGGTATTTAAGAGTCACATGAACCAACAGTTTTATAAACAAATATATTACCTAGAGATTGAAGATAATATTCAAAGTTATTCATCTCAACCTATATCTTTGTAAACAAGCCAATGTGCTGCAATTGGTAGATATACCCCACTCCAGGACAAACCTTGGTATGGAAAATGAACAAGGGGCCATAACTCTGTTTATACTAGGGATAGAGAATTAAAAGAGTATACAATTTCAGGTACTCTAACAAAAGTTATATATAGTTGGCAGACTTCCTGGTACACATGATACAATCTTAAGGGAGAAAGTTTTAGAGGTATTAATCTTTAGGAAAATGACCAAAACATATATATCAATCAATGTTTACTGATGGAAATTCACCAGTGAAATGTTAAGTCTGGGTCTTAAAGACATCTGCTATGGTAAGATCTGAGCTAGAGCAGCTACATTTGACCTTCTTTTTCAGATATATTTTATTACAAGCCTTTAAAATGAACAACAAAGAATGCCATGTGATGGACAATTTGTTTCCCTTCTCTAATTGCAGTTATCATGATACTGAAGTTATTTTCCTACTGAATTTTTTGTGTCGCAGCTACCAAAAAAAATGGATTCCAAACTGAACAAAACATTTGTTGTCTTCTTCATAGAGGAGGGAAAATTGGCTGAATCAACACTCAAATCAACCAATTGGACAAACAGGAAAAGTGGAACTGACTTATTAGAAAAAATAATTTGGAACAGATCCCTCCACATTCTTCAAATGTAACAACATTACTTTAAAATCAAAAGACTGCTAGTGATTAGCAGTGGTCTTGCCTTGTTCCTTCAATCTTATTCAACTTGCACAACAAACAACTCACAGATAATGTGTGGACTGTTCTTGTTCCCCTTGTGGTTTTTAGAAAGCATGCCAAGAACCAAAGAACAGATAGGAATGTTAAGACATAAAACCAGAGAACTTTTTAAGAAACAAAGATGTATGTGCATCTTGCTTTGAAATCTAGAATCACAAGCACTCCTTACTGCTATTTTTCTATCAGCATCAATATTTGACCTGTTACCAAGATCAAAGTGAACCAAGCTTCAATATTCCAAAAAGACATCCCTTTCAGTAGAGTAACATACATTTAACAAACTCTAAACTGTCACAAGATGACTACTAGGTCTCAGCCATTCATATTTACAAGTCTAATGTGCAATTGTTGTGGTGTGTTGATAATGAAATTTTGTTTTGTATTTTCCAGTTTTTAAAATACAGGAATAAAAAAAAAATCAGTTTTCAAATGTTAAATCTTAAACCTTTTCCAAAATCTCAGCACATCACAAAATAACCCCATACACAGAATATATATGTACTGTATGAACAATGATTCATCTGCTTGGATGTGTATTTACTAGATAATATTTATTGGATTCTACCTATATTGAGAGCACCTGCCCCAGTAGGCACATCCCACCTATTTCTGGGAAAGCGGATTGTGCACTAATCACATGCTGAAACAAAATTCCTTGCGTGACTGCATGATCTGCCTATTCCATCTAAAGTCTTTTTACCAAAATTCCAGAGAAATAAAAAACAAAAGAAATTGATTCACAATTGTGAAACAATTTATATTCATACAGGAAAAATGATTGCTTCATCAATACACTTGTACAGAGGTTTCTACAACAGCAAAGTCTATTGGATTACAATGTCTCCTATACTGTTTTTGCTATATAAAGGTTACCCTACATGTTGGTGATTATTTGAAGTAAATACAACCTTGTCAAAGGGTACTTATACACAGTACAGCTGAACCCCTCTTTATACAACATTCAAAGTACTTATGATATGCCCAATAACCTTTCGTCACATGTTTAATAAACCTGATCAAGACAAGTGTTGAAACCATATTTATATATACCCACTATCACTAAATGGTTGGGCCATCTGTTACTGGCCTGGTCACCACATACAATCATTCTTATCTCTGTCTTTTTACTGCATGTAAAGTATATATCCAAGTTCTAGTCAGAGTAGCTTTAAATATTCAAACAATATTTTCAAATTTATGTCCTTAATTCTATTTAACAGCAGAATTAACCTGTTTTCCTGGTTCTGTACAGCAACAAATCTAAGTAGAAAGATATCATTTACGTTGTTGACATTTGATGAGTATTAAAATACCAGCAGTTTAAGTAAGACGATAGAATGTATAAAACATGACATCTATAGAGACATCAGTAATAGTGTTGTAATTACTAATTCTGTGTATCAGACAGCGGTAGTGTTAATCCTATGGAATGTTCCTAAGTTATGTCCCTTCAACAAGAATCCAGGTATGGCTTGATGCCAGTCAATATACATTTAAGCAGGGGCTTTGTGCGGGGAAACTCACACGCTAATTGCTTATAGGATATTTGTATAATGAATAAGATATCAGCTGTAATTTACTCTGTTTGTTTACAAAAATCAATCAAATCTGCATATATTGATAGAACATGTGTTTTATCGTCTCCAGCATTGATCTGTATTACTGACTGTGAGCTCAAAACGTAATAAACATACAACTATCAGCCTATATATATATATATATATATAAACTGTGTACATATACATGTGTAATGTTGGTAAGCATAATTTGACTGGACTGTACAATAATTACTTTGTGGATGAGACAGCCAAATTGGTCAATATATTTACCCTTAGAACTGATCATTTATTTGAAGTATTGCAACTTTTTGTCAATATTATGCTTCACCTATTTACAATCATTCCAGGCCTATTACCAATCACCTTACCTCTATTGACAACTATCACATGCCTATTTACAATAATCCTACACCTATTGACAATCTTCCTATACCTATTGAAAATCTTCCTACACATATTGACAATTCTCCTACACCTATTGACAATCTTTCTTCACCTATTGACAATCTTTCTTCACCTATTGACAAGTCTCCTACACCTATTGAAAATCTTCCTTCACCTATTCACAATCATCCTACACATATTGACAATCTTCCTACACCTATTGACAATCATCCTACACCTATTGACAATCTTCCTACACCTATTGACAATCATCCTACGCCTATTGACAATCTTCCTTCACTTATTGACAATCTTTCTATACCTATTGACAATCTTCCTTCACCTATTGACAATTCTCCTACACCTATTGACAATCTTCCTACACCTATTGACAATCATCCTACACCTACTGACAATTCTTCTACACCTATTGACAATTTCATGACTGCTTTACAATTGTTTATTTGATTCTTTATGATTTGTTAAAGCTGCATGAATATTTCATTGTTTTATCAATTATATAATTGACAATAACTTTATACACAAACAAAATCAAAACAAAATGAAAGGTAGTTTTTGTGATAATTATATGAAAAGAATATGCTATGTTAAAAACCAAAGAAATGCCAGCATTCAGCATTGTAGCACAATTACAGGTCACTATAAAGATATACTGCTGTATCACTACAGCTGTATCACTGTTACATGTCACAACAGCTGTATCACTGTTACATGTCACAACAGCTGTATCACTGTTACATGTCACTACAGCTGTATCATCGTTACTTGTCACTACAGCTGTATCACTGTTACATGTCACTACAGCTGTATCACTGTTACTTGTCACTACAGCTGTATCATCGTTACATGTCACTACAAAGATATACAGCTGTATCACTGCTACATGTCACTACATCTATATCACTGTTACATGTCACTACAGCTGTATCACTGTTACATGTCACTACAGCTGTATCACTGTTACATGTCACTACAGCTGTATCACTGCTACATGTCACTACAGCTGTATCACTGTTACATGTCACTACAGCTGTATCACTGTTACATGTCACTACATCTGTATCACTGTTACATGTCACTACAAAGATATACAGCTGTATCACTGTTACATGTCACTACATCTGTATCACTGTTACATGTCACTACATCTGTATCACTGTTACATGTCACTACATCTGTATCACTGCTACATGTCACTACAGCTGTATCACTGTTACATGTCACTACATCTGTATCACTGTTACATGTCACTACATCTGTATCACTGTTACATGTCACTACATCTGTATCACTGTTACATGTCACTACATCTGTATCACTGCTACATGTCACTACAGCTGTATCACTGTTACATGTCACTACATCTGTATCACTGTTACATGTCACTACATCTGTATCACTGTTACATGTCACTACAGCTGTATCACTGTTACATGTCACTACATCTGTATCACTGTTACATGTCACTACATCTGTATCACTGTTACATGTCACTACATCTGTATCACTGTTACATGTCACTACATCTGTATCACTGTTACATGTCACTACATCTGTATCACTGCTACATGTCACTACAAAGATATCCAGCTTATCTCAAATTATTCATAATATTGCTACCCCATCAAAATCACAAGATACAGACTTTGTCTTCATAAACTATATTTTCTTTAGAAACAGATTGACCGCAGTTAAAAGACTTCCATCAAAAGATCTAAGTTAATCATCTTTTTGTCTGGTCAAATATTTATTTCAATATCCTCCAATAAGCCCACCCCAGACTTTATATCACAACTTATATCAGAATGCTGGCAGGCTTCTAGGCTGATTCAGCAGGATGTGAATCAGGGCACAGAAGTTATTTGTAGTAGACTTTGAGTTTTAGAACTTCTTAAACTGACATCCATTTCATATGGGCAAAAGAACAGTCATAATGATTATACTTCATAAAGATCAGAGAACGCAGCTTCAAAATATTCTGTTTCATTCCTGGTAAAAACAAAAATCCGGATCTTGATTTGGTCCTATGAAAACCCTGAAACTGATTTGGCTTTTTATCTTGATAGATCACCCTAGTCACATTAAGAATTCCAAGTTTTAATGTCAAACTTTATCAGCATGCATGCAAACCTGCATATTTTCAACTTTTCAATTTGTTAAATAACCTAGCTTGTTCATTCCAACAGCAAATAAATATGAATGTCTTTATTTACATGACAATAATTCAGGACATATCTTCCCCAGTCTAATGATATTCTGATGTGATACGGAAATGCATTTATCTGGTTTCAATAGGAGAGAGTTTCACACCTGTCTCATTAACATAATATATCATGAATGTGACAGGAAATCATTCTATTCCATTTTCTAGATAACGATTTGTCAATAAGTCTAAAAAGTTTATTACATTTTGTTTATCATCCTCATATTTAACCTTACATTTCTGCAACAATTTTCAGAATATAAAGAAACTTCTAAAATTTTCACTTCATCCACTGTCAATTTTAAATGTCTCCTCAGGCTATTGAAGCATTTCCTTTTAAAGTTAGGTTACTGGTCTTTCTAAAGAGAAAATGACACTTTGGATTTATTATATGTTACAGCTGGCACAACAAACACCTTGATAACTGTTGAGTGTCCCTCTTGGAAAATGTCATTTTTTTAAATAAAAAAAATGATAAGATATTTATTTCCATTATGTGATAAACATGTATGGGCCTGTTATTTTTTTTTCATCTTACGCCTTATTTTCCAGTTCTGATTACATATTAAAATTCACAATAAACTGATACTAATGTTGAACCTTTTTTTTGTGATAAAAGTTATTTTTACCATTTATCTGTAAAAGGCCCATACCATTGCTTAGGTCAACAAACAGATTTCTGAGTAAAAGAGAAACATCAAACAGATTGGATCTCGTTTTCATTGGAAAACTAATTCATTCTCATTAGAATGAAGACTAAAAGCTAATTAACCAATATTATACAGGGTTTTCCATAAGAGCCGGTCGCCGGCCAATTTGACTGGCAACCTTGATCATTTGGCCGCCCACACCAATCCAGTTCCGTAATAATGTTCCGTACACGACTACACGTGCACAGCAGGCCAGCATCCTACTTTCACTACACAGCCTACTACTAACAAAATTATGGAAAACCCTGTTATAACATTATTAAACAATACAAGATTTTGGAAGATCCCTTAATAATTGTTACACAACATTTGATAAATCCTGATATATCATATAGCCAGTTACTGAAATCAAGAATATTAAATGATTCTGCCTTAAAAATAAGAAACAAAATCTATCAGTATTTTCTATAACATTAAAATTGCTTTTCAAAGTGATGTTTCTTTCTAAGGGAATCAACCTTTCATGAATACCTTAGCTTGAGTTATATAGAATATGAGAAATACTGTATACATAGTGAGTAGTTCATCACATTTTAAAACAAATCCACAATCCAAACTAATCATAAACCTACTATTTCTATGGAAACTTGTAAAAAAAAACTCACCAATCCACACGTGCTCTGAGATCTGATGGATAGAACACCACTTGATGACATTGTGTTGTCAATGACAACATGTTGCTACTACATCATCATACAAACCATGAGAAAATAAGGAGACTTGCGTAGGATTATGATCTTTATTTTATTGGAATGCTTCCTCCTAGGAGCTTCCTACTTAGGTTGTAAGTAAATTATGTGTAAAAGGACTACAGTGAGGATTTAAACACAGAAGTTAATGGCTGGTCATCACCATTTGTTGTCAGCTTCCATTCCTGTCCCAACAAATCTACAGTCTAGGTAACCTGAGCTATATACATATCAAAACCTACATGTACACTATTTGCAATAAGTGTGAGGTGCCTGCTATCCAAACTGGTAAAGATTGACCTGAGAACCAGTAGTATCATTAAAACCAAAATAAAATTAAACAAAATGACATCATTTCATATAAATCCTGTAGTTACACATTTACCTGTACACTAGTTACAGTGATATACACCCGCTGACCTGTAGTTACAGTGATATACACCCACTGACCTGTAGTTACAGTGATATACACCCACTGTTCTGTAGTTACAGTGATATACACCCACTGTTCTGTAGTTACAGTGATATACACCCACTGTTCTGTAGTTACAGTGATATACACCCACTGTTCTGTAGTTACAGTGATATACACCCACTGACCCGTAGTTACAGTGATATACACCCACTGTTCTGTAGTTACAGTGATATACACCCACTGACCTGTAGTTACAGTGATATACACCCACTGTTCTGTAGTTACAGTGATATACACCCACTGTTCTGTAGTTACAGTGATATACACCCACTGACCCGTAGTTGCAGTGATATACACCCACTGTTCTGTAGTTACAGTGATATACACCCACTGACCTGTAGTTACAGAGATATACACCCACTGACCTGTAGTTACAGTGATATACACCCACTGTTCTGTAGTTACAGTGATAAACACCCACTGACCTGTAGTTACAGTGATATACACCCACTGTTCTGAAGTTACAGAGATATACACCCACTGTTCTGTAGTTACAGTGATATACACCCACTGTTCTGTAGTTACAGTGATATACACCCACTGTTCTGGAGTTACAGTGATATACACCCACTAACCTGTAGTCAAAGTGATATACACCCACTGACCTGTATTTACATTGATATACACCCACTGTTCTGAAGTTACAGAGATATACACCCACTGACCTGTAGTAACTGTGATATACACCCACTGACCTGTAGTTACAGTGATATACACCCACTGACCTGTAGTTACAGTGATATACACCCACTGTCCTGTAGTTACAGTGATATACACCCACTGTTCTGTAGTTACAGTGATATACACCCACTGACCTGTAGTTACAGTGATATACACCCACTGTTCTGTAGTTACAGTGATATACACCCACTGTTCTGTAGTTACAGTGATATACACCCACTGACCTGTAGTTACAGTGATATACACCCACTGACCTGTAGTTACAGTGATATACACCCACTGTCCTGTAGTTACAGTGATATACACCCACTGTTCTGTAGTTACAGTGATATACACCCACTAACCTGTAGTCACAGTGATATACACCCACTGTTCTGTAGTTACAGAGATATACACCCACTGACCTGTAGTTACAGTGATATACACCCACTGTTCTGTAGTTACAGTGATATACACCCACTGACCTGTAGTCACAGTGATATACACCCACTGTTCTGTAGTTACAGTGATATACACCCACTGTTCTGTAGTTACAGAGATATACACCCACTGACCTGTAGTTACAGTGATATACACCCACTGTTCTGTAGTTACAGAGATATACACCCACTTTTCTGTAGTTACAGTGATATACACCCACTGACCTGTAGTTACAGTGATATACACCCACTGACCTGTAGTTACAGTGATATACACCCACTGACCTGTAGTTACAGTGATATACACCCACTGACCTGTAGTCACAGTGATATACACCCACTGTTTTGTAGTTACAGTGATATACACCCACTGACCTGTATTTTCAGTGTTATACACCCACTGACCTGTAGTTACAGTGATATACACATTTCAAGTGGAGTAGAGATTTGCTAAGATTTCAGAAACAAATCATCAGAAATTGTTAATGCTAAAAAACCCTGTTTACAAGATTAATATGGACACTGAGATAAGGAAGAGGCCATGATGGAATCAATATTACTGCTAATTTTTATATGGTGGGATTAATTAAGGATGGGTTCTACATAATTGGATCATTAACCAAAATTAACACCTGTAGACAGCGTGTGTATATGTATATCCAGGGAGGATGCCAACAGTATACCTTGAGGAGGTGTTCTCTTTCTGTTGGTGGAGAGTAATAGGGCTTCCACTTTTTCAAAATGTGTTTTAAGACCCCCATCCCCCTTTCCAAATCCTGAATACACCTAAAGGGACATACATTATCTTCAATGAAAATATCTGATATAAATATGTATATTTAACCGAAGACTACATCATTATTTAATGTTGATTTTATCATACTTAATATAACTAGATACTACATGTCTGTAGGATCCAACAATGTTATAGTGTCACAATTCATTTTCTATGTGTCGCTGAAGGTCAGAAGTCAATCTAGAACGTCTTCATGCTCTTAACCACAACAAATTGGTTAAACTTCTAACTGTGGTCAAACGCACAGAAACAAGCAGAAAAACAATCATTACAAACTTGTCCTACTTATTGGTTCCGGACCGTGTTTCTTTCTAAATTTATAATCTTTCTCGGCTGTTTCAACCATATCTTTTCAGATATCTAAACGCCCTTCTCGTGAAATGAAAATTGGATGATAGTGTATATTTAAATTGATTTTTTTATTTAAATATCTTTTGATGATACAAAATATAGAAAACTGTGGAAAAAGAGCTTTCAGTCAAATCGGCCTATCTGCCGTCTTCCGCCGTAACCAATGTAAATGATCGGGCACCTGCTCAAATTGTTTACGTTGCGTTACTCTCCCCCAGACTCGCGATACACTATGTACTTGCTTCATACGGTCACATTTTCTAAATAATATTGACGAAGATAACAGAAATGCACTCACCTCAACACCCATTTCCCCTCGTGGTTCGAAAATTGACATAAATATTCTTGTTACCAATCCACATCGCCATATTGGTTTTCTATTTGTCGGTTTAGGGGCCCCCAAAGGGAAATCAACCAAGCAAAAAATACGACACAGAAAATACACATACCTGTCATGGCGTTACATTGTATCAAAACTTTTTCTGTTTTGTATTTATTATTTTTTTCTGTAAAAATGTTAAGTTGAAAAATCACCTCATACATTGATGAAATGTTAAGTATTATTCTGCATAGATTAAATATAAGTAACAGATCGATAGACCCCTTCTCTGCAGGATATATATATATATATACACTTGCTATACTACTAACTCTATTTTATCCATAAAGTGAGTCCTATTATAAAGTCACCATGTAGACAGTTGATATAACTACCCGATAGTAATATGAAACAAATTGATGACTAGTAGAAGTAAAGGTGATTGATTGATTGATTGATTGATTGATTGATTGAAAGTATAACTGAAAGGATACAGAATTTGAGAAGCTGCCGTGATAACTTCTAAACAAGGATACGAGCATTGTACGGACTTGTGAATAAACAATCATACCAAGAGACTGACAGCTTTAATATCCATCGATCTATACATTTCTAAACAATTAAGAACAAAACTATAGTTTTACAATACTAGTACAATGAATTGGACCAAATACATAAAACGTACTAACCCTTTAACACTTCGTTAATTGCTTGGTGTACGGACATAAAAAGGGATATGTATGGAATTTGAAATAGCAATAATGATCTGAAAAAATAGCAATTCAAGATGAGTGCTGTCAGTATTCTTATTCTCCGAATCAGCCTGAGACCAAACATTCCTGTCTCTAAAATGATATTTTAATGTCTATATTCACATTTATTATGATATGCTATTGTTCCTGGTCTAAACTTTAGTATTAAGAATACGGTGACATCTTATACAATGTCGATCATAATTACTGATGGCTGGGCAGACAACAGTCAATTGGAATAGCAGAATTTGTGAAATACCATAATTCTTCCTCATACAAAACAGTTAAATCAAGATACAATTTAAGAAAAGCTCTATATTTTAACAAGATCAATTAACAATTCTAACAGACCTTATTTCGAGAGGCGTTAATCATGTTTTGGCAAATTCGCCAACAAGTTCTAAAACTGTAGAGTAATACTTTATACAAGTCAAGGATAGAACGAAAACTGAAGATCTAGACCGTACAAATAAAAGTACAATGTCAATGATTTAAATTTATTTATTTAAGTTTCTTTTCTTTTTTTCTCTCCCATTTTTGCCAAAGCTAATGAATAAGTCGTCGATTTCGTTATGCCAATGAAATTTAAAGTGCGGGGTTCAATCGGATTTCAGTTCATTATTCTTGCAAACAATGGTCACTAGGCAAATTTTGGATGCAGCGCGGGCCGGGTGCGCCCCCTCTGGAGGAGCCTAATAAGATAGATTTACACGAGATGGGAATTAATTATCTACTTTGGTTTGTCGTACCAATTAGAGAGTTTTAACTTACGAGTTTCTAGCATTACCAATTCAAGACGGATAAGATGTTATGCACCACACTGAGGAAAAAATAAGACAAAGTATAGTGTTTGTATGGGGTTTTACGTTCTCGCTACGCCCGAGTCTGATAATGAGGTCATTGATGGAAGATAGTGTTATCACACTGAATTATCCTGACCAGAACACAGTAAGACATCCCTGTTATACCCGCTCACATACTAATAAAGGACTATCGGATTACGTCACGGCACGTTTGCACATGTGCAATACACTACAAACGTGTGGTTACTAGACCCCTACATTGTTATTGGTATACGAGGGCCATGCAATACATTATGGCCCTACACAGGCCCTGTATAAACAAGCAATTAAACACCGCAGCGCCCTGGCTTGCCGAAAAGGCATTTACAGAAGGAATACAAGGGTGTAACATTAAACAGAGAATTCGATAAAATACGTTGTAATACATGGCTAGTTAAATTTAATAAAAAAAACCCCTGATGCACTGTTTATTTGAATATATGGATGAAGATCTAGAGTTAGAATTTAACGAAAAATATTCGAAATTTTACTTATCTCCATAAACATTTAGAGGTAATCTTAATTCTCGTGTTAGACGGGAGTCCATATTTATGTAATACTTCCGTAATGACAACTATAAATTCTTTACGTAAAAAGAAATACTGACATTCATTTGACCAGTAGCAGAATATACTTCTGAATTTTGGGATGGTTGTACCGAATTTGAATTCCGAAAAGCCAGAAAAGATCCAGAGATAGTCCGCCCGAATAATAACAAGACTTCCCTCATAGTCTGTAATTAAGCTTTGTATTATGAGTCTGACTTGGAAACTCCGACCGATGGAGGAAAAAAACAACTTTTTTCAGAAGATGCAAAACAAACAAAATCCTGATGTCTATAACCGATATATTTACCACCTATTGCTGGTGAAAGTTATCGTTATGCTCTACAAAACAACAATAATACAGAATTCCCCAACTTGGACCCACTCTTACAAAACCTCTTTCATACCATTCACTTTTAACCGTTTGAAACATTAGATAATTCATTGAAATCACTACCGTCTCAAAATACTTTTTAAAAATCCTTATAATCTGACATGCATATATAATTACCTCTCCAGTGTATCACGAACTGGGAGAATGAAATTAAGATATTCAGTATATAAAACTTCAGTGTAGTTCTCTTAATTACGATCTCTTTAGATCTAATCTTGCCAATACTGCAGCATGTAATTGTGGTTATCCAGATAAAAATGTCTTTCCTTATTTTTTTAGAAAGTCTGCATTTAAGATATGAGACACGCATTCTAATACAACATTTTCAGCTGTGAAAACTCTTTAGAAAATCCACACTTAATATAGAGACCTTCAGTCACGTGCATACCTTCATAAAGTACAGCTAAAGGTTGTGATCCAGTTTACAATTAGTGATGGCAAATACAAAAGCAATGCCGAGGGTTATCGAAAATCAGTCAAAGTCAGTGATTGCTAAACGCAAATTCACAAAGAGAGCGCGAAGACAATTTAATACGCATTGTTTTGTTCTACTGAGCCAGTAGTTCAGGTACCATGTTTGACAGGGAAATGATCCAAGTGTAATTTATAGACAAAATGCTTGAAATGTAAAAAGAAATCGATTAACTGCGATTATCGACAATGCTTTACTCCACAAAAGTAATATTGTACAAACATTTATCGACAATGCTTTACTCCACAAAAGTAATATTGTACAGACATTTATCGACAATGCTTTACTCCACAAAAGTAATATTGTACAGATATATCGACAATGCTTTACTCCACTAAAGTAATATTGTACAGACATTTATCGACAATGCTTTACTCCACAAAAGTAATATTGTACAGATATATCGACAATGCTTTACTCCACAAAAGTAATATTGTACAGACATTTATCGACAATGCTTTACTCCACTAAAGTGATATTGTACAGACATTATCGACAATGCTTTACTCCACAAAAGTAATATTGTACAGATATTTATCGACTTTACTCCACAAAAGTAAAATGCTTTACTCCACAAAAGTAATATTGTACAGACATTTATCGACAATGCTTTACTCCACAAAAGTAATATTGTACAGACATTTATCGACAATGCTTTACTCCACAAAAGTAATATTGTACAAACATTTTCGACAATGCTTTACTCCACAAAAGTGATATTGTACATTTATCGACAATGCTTTACTCCACAAAAGTAATATTGTACAGACATTTATCGACAATGCTTTACTCCACAAAAGTAATATTGTACAGACATTTATCGACAATGCTTTACTCCACAAAAGTAATATTGTACAGACATTTATCGACAATGCTTTACTCCACAAAAGTAATATTGTACAGACATTTATCGACAATGCTTTACTCCACAAAAGTAATATTGTACAGACATTTATCGACAATGCTTTACTCCACAAAAGTAATATTGTACAATGCTTTACTCCACAAAAGTAATATCGACAATGCTTTACTCCACAAAAGTAATATTGTACAAACATTTTCGACAATGCTTTACTCCACAAAAGTAATATTGTACAGACATTTATCGACAATGCTTTACACATTTATCGACAAGCTTTACACAAAAGTAATATTGTACGACATTTATCGACAATGCTTTACTCCACAAAAGTAATATTGTTGACAATGCTTTACTCCACAAAAGTAATATCGACAATGCTTTACTCCACAAAAGTAATATTGTACAGACATTTATCGACAATGCTTTACTCTACAAAAGTAATATTGTACAGACATTTATCGACAATGCTTTACTCCACAAAAGTAATATTGTACAAACATTTTCGACAATGCTTTACTCCACAAAAGTAATATTGTACAGACCTTTATCGACCATGCTTTACTCCACAAAAGTAATATTGTACAGATATATCGACAATGCTTTACTCCACAAAAGTAATATTGTACAAACATTTTCGACAATGCTTTACTCCACAAAAGTAATATTGTACAGACATTTATCGACAATGCTTTACTCCACAAAAGTAATATTGTACAGACATTTTCGACAATGCTTTTCGACAATGCTTTACTCCACAAAAGTAATATTGTACAGATATATCGACAATGCTTTACTCCACTAAAGTAATATTGTACAAACATTTTCGAGAATGCTTTACTCCACAAAAGTAATATTGTACAGACATTTATCGACAATGCTTTACTCCACAAAAGTAATATTGTACAGACATTTATCGACAATGCTTTACTCCACTAAAGTAATATTGTACAGACATTTATCGACAATGCTTTACTCCACAAAAGTAATATTGTACAAACATTTTCGACAATGCTTTACTCCACAAAAGTAATATTGTACAGACATTTATCGACAATGCTTTACTCCACTAAAGTGATATTGTACAGACATTATCGACAATGCTTTACTCCACAAAAGTGATATTGTACATTTATCGACAATGCTTTACTCCACAAAAGTAATATTGTACAGACATTTATCGACAATGCTTTACTCCACAAAAGTAATATTGTACAAACATTTTCGACAATGCTTTACTCCACAAAAGTAATATTGTACAGACATTTATCGACAATGCTTTACTCCACAAAAGTAATATTGTACAGACATTTATCGACAATGCTTTACTCCACAAAAGTAATGCTTCGACAATGCTTTACTCCACAAAAGTAATATTGTACAGACATTTATCGACAATGCTTTACTCTACAAAAGTAATATTGTACAGACATTTATCGACAATGCTTTACTCTACAAAAGTAATATTGTACAGATATATCGACAATGCTTTACTCTACAAAAGTAATATTGTACAGACATTTTCGACAATGCTTTACTACACAAAAGTGATATTGTACATATTGTCGACAAAAGTAATATTGTACAGATATATCGACAATGCTTTACTCCACTAAAGTAATATTGTACAGACATTTATCGACAATGCTTTACTCCAAAAAGTAATATTGTACAGACATTTTCGACAATGCTTTACTACACAAAAGTGATATTGTACATTTATCGACAATGCTTTACTCCACAAAAGTAATATTGTACAGAAGTGTACGAGATCTACACGGTCATCTTCATCAGACAAGTGACCAGCGTGGAGCGTACTAACAATGATGTAAGTAGTGTACGAGATCTACACGGTCACATACATCAGACAAATGACCAGTGTGGAGCGTACTAGCACTAACGTACGTAGTGTGCGAGATCTACACGGTCACCTACATCAGACAAGTGACCAGTGTGGAGCGTACTAGCACAGACGTACGTAGTGTACGAGATCTACACGGTCACCTTCATCAGACAAATGACCAGTGTGGAGCGTACTAGCACTGACGTACGTAGTGTACGAGATCTACACGGTCACCTTCATCAGACAAGTGACCAGCGTGGAGCGTTGTAACGTGGGAGTAGCTGAGAAGTCTCTTACTGGGAACAGAAGACACAACGGCATTAAGTTCAACAAAGCTTACGTTTATATACACCAAAATTATGCAAAGACAAGATATATAATTAAAAAAAAAAAAAAAAAAAAACAGGAATACTACACACACACAGCTTTCACCCAACTTTCTCACTAGATAAAGTCTTTCTACACGGGCCCCATCCAACGTGCACCGGTCCAAGAGCGTCGACAACAATTGTCCGATGAAAATACGCAACAAAGTTCTTTACACAAAAGTTTGAGGACCTTTCCAAGTCTGTCTGCATAGTCAAAACCTCAGGCTCAAAGACCAAACTTGCGTGTTGCAAGTGAGTATCATACCACAATGTCAGTGGTCCATCAATGACATAGTGCATCCACTGGCACCGCAGCTGCCCTCTTGGTATGTCACATCTTCATAAGTTGTGCACGATAACTTGTCCAGTATAATGACTCAGTTCTGAGCTCTGCATCCTCAGGCCCGCAATAAGTGCTGTTGAAAACACAAACACGCTCAATAGATAGTCATCAACATTCACACAGAAGTATAGAACATAACCTAGAATTATGTAATTACCCTATCTCGAAGTAAACATTGTCAAAATATATGAAAACCAGTTTGTAATAACATAAATATGTTACTAGTAAATGAAGTCAAGTATATAAAGCTACAGTTCACAAGCTTGTAGCTCTGAAAAGTGCCGGTCCGCGCAATAGCTATATCTTACAAGTTGTAAATAATGCTCCCTATGGGCTTCCGCACAATAAATTTCCATTAGCACCAATATTATATAAAGTTAGTATAACACATAAAATAACCTAAATACCTTCCAAACACCTATTATAACCTTTGATGTATGTGTGTATTTGGAAATACGATTGAAGTAACTTATACAAAACTATTACAAACAAATACAAAATCATAAACACTATTCGATACGCATGATTGGACCGCACGATTGATAATGTTTGACTAACATTCCAAAGTAAAATAATAATCCAAATTAGAAAGAAAATAAGACAACAAGTACTATAAACCAACACTCACCACAGTCTATATTAAATCTGTGCCTGTATAATGCGCATCGCCATAAATTATTTACTCAGCGACACGGCCAGGTAGAGCACTGTCATGGCTCCTGCTCGTGCGTCCCCAGTGTTAACTCACCTGCCCTCGCTACGGAACTCCATACGCGTCAAAGTACGACACAAAACACGACACATAACAACATGAAATACGGAAATAATGTATAGGAATATACTCGATCGTGACAAGCGTACTAACAATGATGTAAGTAGTGTACGAGATCTACACGGTCACCTTCATCAGACAAGTGACCAGCGTGGAGCGTACTAACAATGCTGTACGTAGTGTACGAGATCTACACGGTCACCTTCATCAGACAGATGATCAGTGTGGAGCGTACTAACAATGATGTACGTTGTGTACGAGATGGTAAGGAATTGACCAATTTTTTCGGTTATACTACAATTCTATGTGTAGAAATAGTGTGGCAAGACAGCAAACACATACACAAGATGATAACAAAGTAAAATAGCCAATTTAACTAATACGCTTTGTTTAACACGTGATCTTGTATGTGCGAGAATGTGCCCCCTCGTCCCTGTTAAGTACTGACCGGCTGCGGCGTATCGTATCTAGGTGGCTTCCTTAACCAACCGCCTTGAAAGGTAGTTGTCCTTGTCGACTGTTTTGTAATTTTCCCAGTCAATGATATGATATTGCTGTGTGATATGATCTTACATTGTCATGATAATTTTCATGTTGCGATTGAAGAACAATTCTTTTACCGAGATGCAATGATTATTTAGCGAAAAAACCGAGACGTAAGTGGCGCTACCCTACCTGACCTACTTGTAGCCTGCTCAGACGACGTTAAATTCCTTATGCTTTATATATACATTGATATGTAGATAGGATACCTGCCATTTTCGTGGTATCAAAGCTAGATTTCACTTATAGAACGTCCGATTGATGTGGTTAACCTAATAAAGGCTCTTCAACCTTAGGTAGCGTGCTGTGTATTGCTATTAAGTCATTGTGACCTTCAACTTAGTGTCAAAGGTCACATGGAAATACAATACTAGATCTCCATCACGAAGTTTTTCAGCCTTTAGAATCAGTATAGTATCACAGACAGATATTGTTCATTATTGTACTAGTCACTGATCTTCAAGCTAAACGTTTTCCTAACTGAAAATGATTATTTCGTTCAATATTAAGTTATTACATTATAAATAGATGTCGATGAAAATGTAACGACTGAAATGAAGAATCACCTAATTACATTTCAATGTCACCAAATTAATTGGTTGATTTTGCACAATGTTCAAGTTGTGTACTCAGCTCGTTGTTGAGCTAGATCTCTCTCTCTCTCTCTCTTAGAGCAACTCTTGTCATATCTATGAACATACTCTGAATTTCACCTACAATTTACTGTTTATTGGACTTAAATACTTAATATACATAAATAGTAGGGACAAGCAAGACAAAATTACACAAATTCTTAAAGAATGTATCCGTGCTCTGGTACATATGTAATTTGTAACAAAAGTATGAAAGTCACTTGTCTTCCGGGAAGCCTGGAATTTGTCCCCATTTGCTCTGAAGCATGCGTAGGCAAAGAGGAATCAATTTTTTATAAACAACGGGTCTCGGCCCCTGTGGCAGGAGGGTCAGATTTCATTAGGGAAAATAGAGAAAATACTTGTAAGTCCTTCTTCTTTAGAAATTCCCAGATCCTATCCCAATTTCGTCCACAACATTCTTGGATAAAAAAGAATCAATTTTGAATAAATTGTTGATCTCAGCCACCTGAGGTGGGAGTGACTAAACCCAATACGCGAAATAGAGCATATTCTTTAAATTCTTTTTTTGCAGGAATGTCTTTTCCCAATAATGTCTGAAACATCTTGATTAAAGAAGAATCATTTTGTGGCGGGAGGGGTAAGCCCATTAGGATCAGGGTTAAGGTATGTGTTGTGAGATTGAATATTTATAATTCGTCTCCCCTTAGCTTGGACATGCCTGTTGTTTTACTGTATCCTAACCGTATGACCATGAACTAAGGCAAGGTCATTTACATGGGGCGACGAAAGCAAACGATATATCCCAGGTATCTCCTGGTCAGATATCAACACCAACTGGCTTATAGTTTTCAAGGAGAAGTTGTACGTGTTAGTTTGTATTATAAGATATCTATTCCAATGGGATCTAACTGTGCCCTCTGTTGACTGACTTGATTTTATATGAGGCTATTGGATAGGTTATCACAAAGACCTTGCGATGTCCTTTAATTTCCCTTTTAGATATGTTAATGACGTCATGTTTCAAATAACAGATTTATCAACAATGTCTATCGTATATATCAGAAATGATATCTCGACCCTACAACGAATCCTACAACATCTCAACCAGTGTATTTTAGTATTCACATGTCGCAGCTGATGTCACGCTTTTCGAGTAAGATGTCGGTAAGTGACAGACACAAATCGTCATGTGATCTACTCAAAAAGTGCTCTACTTCTTTGTAAAGCTGGACGTGTTTGATACTTGCTAGTTTGTATGTTAGGCCCGTCATTGTATACCCTGTTCTAGTTTGATGACTTTACGTCATTACTTGGATTGACCAAGATTTACATGGAGGGTGTCGCCGATGAAGTAGAAGACGCTTACTGTTGCAGAACACCTGGTCTGATATTCCTTGTACTTGTTCAGGATGTTTCATGATTATATTTGCTCTAATTTAATTGAATTTGAGGTTTACTATTATTAATGTTATAATTATTTTTATAACAAGTAAACCAGTAATATATATATAGAACTGTATTCTATAGGGACCCTTTGAGACATGAGCCAGTGGTTGGTGCGAATATTTTTTTTTTATAGAAAATAAACATGTGTGCAAGGAAACAATATAAATACAAATATAAAACGGTGCTTGGAACCTCTTGATCCCGTCATTACGTTAACGCGAGCCAGGATGAAAACAACGTCTGAACAGGATCTAGGTACTAGAATATTTTCGTAAGAAACATTTTTGAAAACAAAATTTATTTTGATCGTAAAAAATCATTTGTTTTATTTTATAGATTAAATAAAGTGATAGAGCAAAAAAAAGTAGTGTTCGATCGACAGATTAGATTAGAGAGATTGTGAGCATGAGTCTAGAAACTTTGCAACACGGACGCGGATTGATTTCGTTTTCCAGTCGGCGATTTGTTTTTTTTCTGGAGGTGACAACTTGTACGCCATCCTCAACTGTGAAATTTTCCGACTCTTTGCATATTAAAGCTAACCTACGATTAGATATATATTTTTTTGGGAAATACCAAACAATAGCTTAACCTATTTGATGGTAAATATATAAGTTTCACTCGAAAAAGAGGCATAATTCATACCTAATCTTGCATTTATTTTGATTGGGGATCGCGAGTCGTCCGATTTCCGTGAAACTTGGTATGTAGGTGTAGTTTTACACCACAAACAAAAGGGCGATAATCGTTTACGAATTGGAGTAGATGACCAACATAACGGCTTTTGATTGGTTGAAATATAAACTGACCGGTAAATTGCGGCGTCTGATTGATCAGAATTTGGTCTAAATTTAGATATCACCCGATTTCCATCAAATTTGTTATGTATATGTAGTTTTACGTAGAAAAACAATGGTGACACTCATTTCCCGACTGTATAGATGGCCAAAACATAGTAGGGTCTGATTAGTTAGGATTTAGATATCGTTCGAATTCCATGAATATTGGTTTGTAAGTATGGTCTTACACCAGAATGACGTTGGTGACAATCGTTTTGGAATTGGAAAATTGACCGCCAGGTGGCAGTTTCTGATTAGGTTTAAAATCATACATCGTTTGGTATCCATGAAACTTGTATGTGGGTGTGGTATTACATCGGAATAAAGTGATGTGGTGTCACTGCGCCAATAAAGTGAAGTCACGGCGCCAATAAAGTGAAGTCACGGGACCAATAAAGTGAAGTGGTGTCCGATAAAGTGTAGTGGGTCAACTTCTTTGTTGAGAATGAAGAGTGGTGCAGTGTTGAGTGGAGATGAAGAAATCCAAACGCTGTTCAGGTTGATGTAAATTTATTGTGTGTAGACATGGAGAGGTGGTACACTCGCATGCCTTCAGGAACCGAAGCTAACTGGCTAGAAACCTAGTCATATTTATACTAAAATTCGTAGACATTGATAATTTAATATTACATATTTGCTAACAAGAAGTGGATAATACATGAGTTATTTACATGGTCTAATACACACACATAGTGGTAGATTAGGTTGTTTACGACAAGCTAAGGTTTTGCTGACCAGTCCTGCAGACGGTATTGGTAAGCTTATGTAATTACGTAAATAACCAGGGAGCGAATGTATACTGGACATGTGTGATAGATTATTAACAGAAAGTATGTTCTGGCTACTGGACAACACGTCAATTATTCACAAGTCTACAAGTGTCATTAATAGATTAAGCTGTCTCCTTCTGGCATTTAAATTACGATTAGAAGTCTGACTTATGTCTAGTAGACTACAGTTTTGGATAGTTTAATTTGACTTACATATTAACATTTAATAGTTCAGGAACCATAATGGTGATATTGCTTTTCCTATTGGACAAGACAGACGACACATCGTTGCTTCTAATTGGCTAGAATTTAGATTTCCTCCGATTTTCATGAAAATTGTTATGTAAGTGTTGTTTTTCTTCAGAAACACAATGATTGGGTCCTTAAAACAAAATAGCCTCGACCTTCTGATTGGTGGAAATTTCCATAATGTCTGATTTTAACAAAAGTGTTGTCTGACACGACAAACACAACGTTGATGTTTATGTACTTATTGGACAATATTACGGCCATACATGAATGACTAAATTGGTGAAATTCAAACATTGTTCAATTTTTATTACATTTCTTCGCAAGCTGTAACACTATCAGTTACGACTTCGAGTTTTTTTTAGGTGTGTGTGTGTGTTTTGGGGCATATGTATGGGTACCCATTACAACTTGTACTTGCTGGGACAAAGATTCAAAAAGAATAAAAAAGAATGACCCGAGGATGCACTTGGTTTACTATGATATACAGAATTTTAGTGACCATGTTAAGCTGGAACTATTATTCCTTAGGTAACAACAACACGTATTTAATACTTCAAAACTCTCTATCGTTAAAAGACATTTTCATCTCCCAGGTAAAGCTGAAAAATGCTCCTGTGTTGAAAACTCCAAAAAATTTACAAAATAGAAATACTAATCTTTAGCCTTTTAAATGACACCTTTACCGGTTCTCGATTTTCCTGAAAGTTTCGCCAAACGTTCTTGACATAAAGGACCAATATTTTGCTACATATTTATCACCATATTGTCAAACTAATCCTTGGTAATCAAACAGTTTATCATTTGGTAATATAAGCGGTGGTTTGAGTACCTTTTCAGATGTCATACTCCTATGGTTACGACACTAAATGGGTTGTAGCACAGGCTCTATGGACCTTTTGAATTTTTTAATCATATTTCATGGGAAGTCACGCAAGGTGCTACAAATACGTACCACTTTTATTTAATTTGTTTCGAGGGCAAATTTCCATTGTTCCTGAAAGAGATCCTTTCATAATTTTCGATATTGAATAATTTCAGAAAGTACATATGTATATTCTGAACCATGCTATGTCAATATTCGAGCAAGTTAAGATGTTGCATGCTGTTGAAGTATTCTTCAGTGATAGAAATTTAGATTGGCAAAAACAGATCATTCTGCTTCCTAAAATGTACAAAAGAGCTTGATATACTTGATACCTAATATTATAGAACCGCTATAACAAGATTAGGCACACAGAACCTTTCAGCCTTTTCTTATCAATCCTGGAATAAAGTTTGGCCAAAACGTAAAAAGGTATCATTAAATTGTTTAACAGATGATGAAAGAAGAAGTGAAATTCACGAGTCACTCGGTGAAAGACGGGGAATTCTAGAGTTTCTCGATGAAAGACGGGGAATTCAAGAGTCCCTCGGTGAAAGACGAAGAATTCTAGAGTCCCTTGGTGAAAGACGAGGAATTCTAGAGTTCCTCGGTGAAAGACGAAGAATTCTAGAGTCCCTTGGTGAAAGACGAGGAATTCTAGAGTTCCTCGGTGAAAGACAGGGAATTCTAGAGTCTCTCAGTGAAAGACGAGGAATTCTAGAGTCCCTCAGTGAAAGACGAGGAATTCTATAGTCCCTCAGTGAAAGACGAGGAATTCTAGAGTCCCTCAGTGAAAGACATCATGTACATAAAACATGACTTTCTCATGACTTGGTATACTGTTTAGTCGTATGCCGTCATTTTGTATGTATCTTGCGTAAAATTTGTGTTAATGTTTTATAATTTTTTTTCTAGTTTCAATTATGCTGTAGTTATAACTATATCTGTAAACAGATCTATGGTTTTATAAACGGCTAGAAATCAGAATATTGTTTCTAGCTCACCTGTTGCTAGGGATTTTGTTCCAATTTGGTCCAAAATAAGCTAGCTTGAAGGAGAATAGATTTGTATAAACTGTGAATGTCGACCTCTGGACTGGTAAGGGCTTGTCCCAATAGGAACATTGAGTAAATTATTGTAAAACACTTCTACTTCTGAAGGAATACCAGGATTCAATCCCAATTTGGTCTGAAGCACCTTTGGGTGTAGAGAAACCCATTTTGTATAAACAGTGGATCTCAGATCCTTGGAAGTAGAGTGGCAGGGTCGAATTGTGCATTGAATATTAATTTTAGAATCATTTTTCTAACATTTGACATGAAGAGATTAATCAAATGTACTGGTCTCTGGCAATACCTTTTAAGAGATGTTGATCATGCTAAAATATCTTATTTCCGGTTTTACAAGATTTCCTGTAGATCTTATTTCCGGTGTCACAAGATTTCCTGTTGGTTTCCTTTCCAGTATAACGAGAATTTCTTCTTATTTCCGGTATTACGAGTAGAAAAGAGTAAAACACGATACAATACAGAGGAAATCATTACTAAAATGCGAACAGTGAAAAGTTGTAATGATATAGATGATTAAGTCTATGTAAAGGCCTATCATATCTAGTCACTGTTACCTTTAAAAGGTGTATATAACATTCAATAGGACATCATATCTAGTCACTGTTACCTTTAAAAGGTGTATATAACATTCAATAGGACATCATATCTAGTCACTGTTACCTTTACAAGGTGTATATAACATTCAATAGGACACCATATCTAGTCACTGTTACCATTACAAGGTGTATATAACATTCAATAGGACACCATATCTAGTCCCTGTTACCTTTACAATGTGTATATAACATTCATAATGACATCATATCTAGTCACTGTTGCCTTTACAAGGTGTATAAAGCACATCATATCTAGTCACTGTTACCTTTACAAGGTGTATATAACATTCAGTAGGACATCATATCTAGTCACTGTTACCTTTACTAGGTGTATATAACATTCAGTAGGACATCATATTTAGTCATATTGGCGGATGTCTCTTTAGCTTGATTAACCACTAGAACAGCGACTGACTGGAGGACCCAGATGTTAGCTTATTTGTCTCTCATCTCATTATATTGAGCATATTCCGCTCTCTTTGAGGCAGTGCATATTTCACATATATTCGTGTTGTCTGTTATATTGTTCAATTCATTATTTATCTAAATCTAACTGAAAAGTTGCTATTGATTTGTGCCTGAAATCTTATACAATGCAAATTATACATTTCTGTATGTACAATGTATGTACATCAGAAGGTACTTTGTTGTTTGTTAAATATTGTCTGGGTTTATCACATTTTATAAACTATACATTTCTGTGTATGTACAATGTATGTACATCAGAAGGTACGTTGTTGTATGTTACGTATTGTCTGAGTATGTAACAATATCACATTTTATAAACTATGCATTTCTGTGTATGTACAATGTATGTACATCAGAAGGTACTTTGTTGTTTGTAAAATATTGTCTGGGTATATCACATTTTATAAACTATACATTTCTGTGTACGGTGAAACCTCACCTAACGACCACCTCAAAATTACGACCACCCCGCTATTACGGGCACTTTTTTCAGTCCCATTTTTTTCCACTATATATCTTTGTATTGGTCGCTTCAGTATTACGACCACCCCGCTATTCCGTATTACGACCACTTCCTACAGTCCCAACGACCACTTATTAACGATAATTGACCTCACTATTACGTCCACGGTGATTAACGTTTACCTGGTGGGCAGTGAACCGCGAACAGGTGTGTCGTTCACGACCATTGTTTTCGTCACGGGTTACCGACCCTGTCACCAGGTGGCGTTAAACGAAGTAAACATCATTATCGGATTAACTTGGCCTACCCGTCCGAAACCGCGTGCTAGACACGTTTTAATAGCAATCTGTTGTTTGTTAATTATATATTGATGGATCGGTAGGTATGCTGTTAAACACCTTAGAAGCCCTGCATACCCAAAAGTGAATTATGTAGTCGTTTCGGCCGATATTCCTTGGCTTGCACGCGCACACGTTGTCGAGGGTTTTTAACTGTTTTTGTAGCAATGTTACACTCTCGATATCGCTTGAACAATAAAAAAACGTGTATGTGTTCCAATTTTTTACGACACATTTTCTCTGTCACAAAACTCCGATGAACTTTATCAAGCAATGACGAAACCACGGAAACGAAACGGGCTATCGCGATCGGTAAAAAGGACGTATGAAAGAGGAGGCTGTCCAGATCCGTAGCTCTTCGCAATATTGTGCACTGGACTCTTTTTTTTAAGTAAAAAGAAAAATGTGTTGTACTGAGTGATACACTGATAAAGATAATGTGTTTGCGAATTTAAGTGAAAAATGAAGCGTTGAAAGACTTTATAGGGACTTCATTAATGTTGTTACAAATACTGAGTAAATGTGTTCGTAAATTTATGTGAAATAGTTGCAAAATTAACGTTAAATTCCAATTGAACTTAAAATGGATTGTTTGTTTCCTTTTATTCAATGTTTACAATAGTAAATATATATGTATATTATGATATAAACTAAGGAATATATACATAATTATTCTTCTGTCACTTCAGCAATTTTGTCTTTTTTACATGCATTTCATAAAATTCAACATTTTAGTTTATTATTATTAGTTAATATTGATGAATAATATACATGTACATTACTTAATGATATATATACTCTTTATTTTAAACAGAGTTACGGTTCTTTGTGGTCAATCTGATCCACCTCACTATTAAGACCACCTCGCTATTAAGACCACTTTTGTCCAGTCCCCAAAATGGTCTTAATAGCGAGGTTTCACTGTATGTACAATGTATGTACATCAGAAGGTACTTTGTTGTTTGTTAAATATTGTCTGGGTATATCACATTTTATAAACTATACATTTCTGTGTATGTACAATGTATGTACATCAGAAGGTACTTTGTTGTTTGTTACATATTGTCTGGGTATTTTCTTAGTGATACATTCCTCTGCACCAGACATTGGTATGTAGTAGGTTTGTATGTACATACAGTACTATGTAAGTATATATTATAATGCTTATTTATCGACATGATATTGGATATAATGAATAATTCCTGGAAACACTAGTCCTACGTCGATTGTCTTGTTTGTTTACCTGATATCATCATTTATCAACATTAGTGTAAATCTATTTCAGGATAAATATAAGAAAATGCAATATTACAAGTTTTCATAAAAAAGGATTAAGAGATGGGCTGATCTAGGCAAAATATTTTATATTATTGCTTTTTAAGCCTTTTTAAATTGCCCTTTTGATCCGTCACCTGAAGACCGTAGTCTGTGGTCCGCCCGTCCTTAAGCAACCTTATTATTGCTATTTCGTGAGAATTGTTGGAAGGGTATTTCTCTAACGTGATGATTTGATTGCCTTTGTCTGTCCCTGGTTATGCCAATCTAATGTAACATGGTGAATTGTACATCATTTGTATTTCCTTATTGATATTCGTTCCCTAATGTTTTATCAATATAATGCTATATAGATATTGTCTATGTCACATGACAGCCACGTGATACAAATGTACAATGTGGATTATCACTACATGTATTTCAATTATATTAATTATTATTGTTATAATTGTATTATATTCTACGGATAGGCTCAGTATATGTAACAACGAGTACGTAATTTATATAAAAGATTTAAAGTTTATTCACAGAATAAAACGAACTGCGTCGACCAATCGAATTTCAGCGATCAGTTCAGATCAATTTCTTTGTGATCGATCTGGCAGTTCGAGATCTGACAGCAGACGCTCAGTATCTGTTTTCAAACGTCTGAGTTAGCAATGTGATTTCTAAGTAATATATCTGTTTATGATTTACTATGTATAAGTATAACTGGAATATGAAAAATGCGTGTTAACACAACTTACTGTATTTGTGATCGCTGCTGTTTATTAATATTTTACCTGTATCTACATACATGTAATCACATCGTAAGTGTTAATTAGTATATTCGCTTTGCTACTATTTGATGACGTCTGCGATAGCGTGATGAATAAGATCGTGGTGCTGTAAATTGTGATGATTTGTAATTCTCGTTTCCGTGGTTCAGAACTTACTGAATTTTATTCTTGAATTTTTCATATATCGTAAGTTTCTAATGTCCATCTCAGGTGTTCATCTCAGGGAGATTTATTGTAAAGCGAAGAAGGATTTTTGCTATCATGTCTCGTTTACCTTACAGTGAGTTTTGTTAACACTGTTCTGATTACTGTTGACATAGGCCATGTTAACAGACACTGTTTCTCGGTGTATGACAAATGTGTATGTAATCCTATGCGAGATGCCACCATCAATGCAATTGTATGATGGTGGTCAAAATGTTAATCCTTCTCATTCATTTATTCTAATTTGTTACAGGTGCGTTATCATCTGTGTTTCTATTGAATGTTATGTTTTTAATATATTGCAGACGAATGCCTTCCGTCTGTAGCTAAAATTAAAGAAGAATCGAACTGAAGACTGAAGCAGAGGCTCTGTTGCTTTTTCTGCTGGTTACACTATTTTTAGCTTGTTAAAAAAAATCGCCTACAGGCGGCCATCTTAGATTTGGACAGTCGAAGTTTGCTGTTGTTTTAGATCTTGTGTGCAGGTTTTCCCTAATCCGCTGTTCAGACTGATTTATTCTAAGGCTGATCAGGAAAACAAAATTATCAACAGGCGGCCATCTTTGATTTTGACTGCTGGAATCGTTATCACTTTTTCTCGAGAAATACTGGAGGAATATTTCTTTAACTGTATCGGAAAAACAAAATGTCTATGCAGGATTTAGACAATGAAAGTTTGTTATCGCTATTTCTCGAGAAATATTGGACACTATGTTGTTTATCTTGAATATTTCACTGTTAACTATTGTACTGTTTATTATCCTACTGAGTGACTTCTATGCCAGTCATTTACTATATCCATCTATGACAGATCAACCACTATATGGGTACAATTGAATTTATTATCTTTTATAATGTAATAATATGAAATACTATATCTTATGAGAGCGGACCTTGATACCTTGATCAAGGGACCTACTTGATCCAAAATGAAGGACTCTTCCTACTTACAAACGAACCATTCTGTGCTGTCCTGGTTGGTATTTTACCCGAATTGATCCAAAATGAAGGACTCTTCCTACTTACAAACGAACCATTCTGTGCTGTCCTGGTTGGTATTTTACCCGAATTGATCCAGAATGTAGATCCAAGGACTTACTTTCAAACGAACCATTCTATGCTGTCCTGGTTTGGCAGTTTATCCTAATTGATCCAGAATGAAGATCTGAGGACTTACTTACAAACGGACCATTCTGTGCTGTCCTGTCATTTTACCCTAAATGATCTAGATGGTATATAGCTGGTCTCCTGTACATTCTTTATGGTAGCCCCTACAAGAGGACTTCTCCGCGAAGTAACCCCGCCTGGGTATATACAGGCAAACTAACACAGTAACAAACTTGTGTAGGATACACAAGCTATGGTGAGATTGTATTAAGCCAACCAAGTCAATACTTTTAATAAAACTTTAATCAGGATACAATACAGACAAAGAATAGATTAAACTGCAACACACAGCTGCTTCGTCCTTTTAGGACTCGTCAGTGATACGAAGGGCCTAGATTTTAAACCCAGGAGGTGCCTGCTTTCTGTTAACATTCATGGAATTATAATTGCAAATTCAATATGAATCTCTAGTGTACTTCATTTTCTCTTATCCTGTTGGCGTTTATATTCCTATCATTTCCAACTGAGAGCAATTAAATGCTTAATTAGATATATTCTGTATAATACTACCGTATCTAAGTGATTGTTGCAGGAAATAAAAATAGCATGTACATACTTCAGTCAATTAACAATATGTACACACAGACACACATTATATATATATATATAAACTTTATTTATTTTACAACAATTGCGAAGCAAGTTATGTCAACTTATACTAATCACTCTTGTTGGCCCGGATGTAAGCGCGCGAGGGGTCTTATTGTGGGAGGAAACCGGAGTACCCGGGGAAAACCCACGTGGTCGGGCAGGTGACCCCTTACCTTACCTTACAGACACACATTGTAGATACTTACTACAACATACAGACATACATGTACAACACAATAAAAACAAGCGATATGACTATGTAAAGTACTATAATTAGAAGTAGCTTTATATCGCAAACAGGTTTAACTAGGACATATGTACAAGCTGTATCCTTACAATAAAGAAAATAGGAAAAAAAACAACCATAAGGAATGATTAGTTAAGTAAATCAAGAAAATGAGTTTAACAGAAAAAATGTTTCTACCATGGAAAACTCTCATTAACCAGTTGTGCAAAAAAGAGATTTGAGGTTCAACTTCATTACATCGTAACGAAGCATTTACCAATACAATATTCAGCACCTGACCTTTATCGTTTACTACATGACATTAACCAATAGTTAGGACCCTTTTTTATTTAATTCTTGGCAGCCGAGTTCAATTTCATAACAAAACATTTACCAATTAAATGTTTGACCTTGACCTTTTAACTCGTGACATTGACCTGTAGTCTGGCCTCTTTTTATTTAATTCTGGTCAACTGTGTTAAATGTCAGAGAAAAATCTTTACAAACTAAGAGATGTCATAGAAAAATCTTTACAAACTAAGAAATGTCATAGAAAAATCTTTACAAACTAAGAGATAGATGTCATAGCAAAATCTTTACAAACTAAGAGACAGATGTCATAGCAAAATATTTACAAACTAAGAGATAGATGTCATAGCAAAATATTTACAAACTAAGAGATAGATGTCATAGCAAAATATTTACAAACTAAGAGATGTCATAGCAAAATATTTACAAACTAAGAGATAGATGTCATAGCAAAATATTTACAAACTAAGAGATAGATGTCATAGAAAAATCTTTACAAACTAAGAGATGTCATAGAAAAATCTTTACAAACTAAGAGACAGATGTCATAGCAAAATATTTACAAACTAAGAGATAGATGTCATAGCAAAATATTTACAAACTAAGAGATAGATGTCATAGCAAAATATTTACAAACTAAGAGATAGATGTCATAGCAAAATATTTATAAGCTAAAAGCAAAATGTTATAAGAAATGAATTACAAATTAAGAGTAAGAAATATTTAGCTTTAATGAGAAAATCAGTGATACATGTTTACTACCTAACGATGACACTGATATAATTAATACTATGAGTATCAGGCTCTATACGAATGTCTTGTTAAAGTCAAAATCCGTCTAATTCCATTTATTTTACAAATAAAAACAAAAGATAATTACATGAATACATATGCACAAGTCTGTCTTTGAAAGGGAGTAAAATCAGCTTTGTTTCCAGATAGTTAAACAAAGGATATAAAAAAAACTACTATGCATTTAACGGCTTGTAATATCATGTTTTTAATCAATCGTTGTGTGCAGTAACGATATTTTTGTGGTTCGAATTTTCGAGACTTTTAAAACATGAAGCTAAAGAGGTTGTCATATACAAGGAAGAATTGAGACTTAGTGAAGCTTTCTTTATCAGTTCTTATTTCATGGTTTCTCGTTTTCGCGGTATCAACCATTGTATATATACGTTATAATAAATGAAGATGACCGTTAGGTCTGAAAACGTTGGCGGAATACATTTGCTGTGTTGATTTTCTTCTTTTCAAACACACACACATATATATATATATATACACATTTCTTTATTGAAAGACTGTCTAGGACCTAATGATATAAAACACCATGTTTCAAGTTATCCTATTCAGCGGGTCGTCAACACTCTTTATTTTAATCTGTTCAGTCTTTTGGGTGAACGACGTGGTCGTATTCTGATTCAGCTCCGGTTGCGACGTCACGTTTCTGGAACAAGTCATAATTACCCTCCGTTGTTGAGCAGGACTGTGAAGTGGCGTAGAACGAATCCCTCACACCGTTGTCGCGTTCTCTGCCTTCTTGAAGATCATTGTAAATTCCTTCTTGAAGTGGCCGTGCACTATCATAGGAGTTTGATACATTTGAAATTTGTTTAGAAGTAAACCCATCGCCAAGTTTATCATAGTTCCCTTCATCCTGGATCCTCATTTCATTATCGCTGTTGGTATTATTTGATGCGGTCGGATCTGTAACACTACTTGCTGCGACTCTCAGTCCTGATGCGTCGGTTGACTGCACGTGCTGCATTTCTGTGTAGTCATAATGTGGATGGCTTTGCTGGTGTGGTGTTCGTTTTGATTTCATTCTGCAACAGGTTTGTGAGTTTAGCAAAGCTGAATATTTGTTTCGGAAGTATTTGTGGGTGTCAAAGTCACGCATTCATTGAATAAATGTAATACAGTAACAAATTTACTACGATCCTGTTTGTTTTTCTGTGAATAATTTCTCATTACCCACTAATTGTTTACTCAGCTTCAGAAAAAGGTGTTGCAATATATAGAACGGATCATTACGTTATTCTCCTTTTCATTATTTTTGTATATCGTGACATAAGTGTAGAAGCAAATCCTAAGGTTGTGTTTTATTTACCTTCTCTTCACAAGAATTGATGTTCCAACTATGATACCGATGAAGGCGACTGCCAGGACCGTACCGAGTATGATGTAAACTGAAAAAATAAATAAATCAAATTACATAGCGTAGAACAAAAATTAGTGTCAGTATATCTCTGCAACTTTTTTTTTAATGTTTCCAATTCACAACAAACGTGTTTCAAGCCATTTGCGCTCTGGTAAAATTTTGTTTAATCGAAGACCTGATAGTAATGAACGTATCAAGTATTATCTTAATATATGCTTTTTGTTTGTGAAAGTTGTTATTCACTGGCGAGTCTTTATTACATTTCTATGTCCGCCGTTAGAGAGAGAGCGAGAGAGAGAGTGTAAGGGGGGGGGGAAGAAGTGAGGGAGAGAGAGTGAGCGTGGGGGGGAGGAAGTGAGGGAGCGAGAGAGAGAGTGAGGGGGGGGGAAGTGAGGAAGAAAGAGCGAGAGAGAGAGAGAGAGAAGGGGGGGGGAAGTGAGGGAGAGAGAGCGCGAGAGAGAGAGACAGGGATAGAGAGAGAGAGTGGGGGAAGGGGGGCGGAGGGAGGAAGTGAGGAAGAGAGCGAGAATTCGAGACAGAGACAGACAGGCAGACAGGAAGGGAGGATGAGGGAGGGAGGAAGATATATATCAGATTTATTGTACAAAAGGACTCGTCAATGATTCTGAAAGTCTAAACTGGCGACCGAGGAAAAATGAACTTGAATTATAACAAAATAAAACAAGTGTAACAAGCGTTAGAAAATACGCCCGTCCTAAGTTGAACAACCATGACTGGACGAATTTCAGGTTTTGGTTTCTAGGTTGTAAGATTGATTTCCAAGATTATCTTCTGAATTTCTATTAAGTTAACGGTGCTTTGCTACAAAAACTGCTCAGACGATTTGTAGCACAGGATGTTTTTGATTCGTAGGAAGGATTACTGACAGCTCTTAAACAAACGGACATTGATGATTGGTAGAAAGGTTTCATTCATAGGAAGGCTTATTGATGATTTGTAGGAATGTTTATTATGATATTTACTTAAGTTTACAGACTATTCATAAATATTGCAAGTTCACTGACGATTCATAGGAAGGTTTATTGCCATCGTTTGTAGGATTGGGTTGAAAATCATGGATTAATCGCCCTTTGTGGAATTAGGGAAATTGTCCAGTGCAGTATCACATATAATTGAGACAACATGGTCATGTAATGGTATGTTGACTGGAAGCAAAATTGTAAGGATTTACCATGTTAAAGTGCCATCCAAATAACCATTTAATTATTATTACGTAATTTATTGGGCGGAAACCTTTTTTGTAATTAACCTTCATATGAAGTTTCAAATCAATAAATAAAAAAAATTACTCGAGTTATTGAGGTGAAACCTATTATGCAAATGTAACAAGGGCCATAACTATGTTAATAATGGGCGAAAAAATTTGGTTATCGAACTTGACCTGGCTTTTATGGTAATAAACCTTCAACTGAAGTTTAAAATTAATCTGTAAAACAATTACTCGAATTATCGATCAGAAACCTATTTTGCAAACGTACCAAGGGCCATAACTCTGTAAATAATGGGCGAAAAATTTTGGTTATCGAACTTGACCTGACTTTTATGGTAATAAACCTTCATGTGAAATTTCAAATTAATCTGTAAAAATTATTCAAGTTATCGAACGGAAACCTATGTGCGCCCGCCCGCGTGAAAACATAATACGTCACGTCTTTCGACGGGAGTATAAAAAGCGAAACGGAATGAAGGTGTACTATCCCCAAACTACAATACATTTAGTGAGTTTTAATAAAATTACAATTGAACTTGGAGGTTAAAGGTCATCAGCAGTGCCTACCACCTACAAAAACAAATATTGTACAAAACATACACAAGCACCATACCATAGGTTACCAGTTTTAGAATGGGATATTGTGATGTTGTTAGCAAAGACTAGAAGAAAGGGCAGACCCTGAAAACAACTAAGGTGAAGAAAACCAGATAGAAATGTAGCGTTCTCATGGTGGGAACAAGGGTAACAGCAAGCACGTATCAAAAGTGATCACAAATAAGAGCTGAAGGCAATTAAACGTACCGGTAGAACGATCATCAGTTGGGAAACCAGAAGTACTGACCGTGGTGGAAATGTAATGGTGAATGACTGAAACAAAACCGACACAATCTTACTTCGCCAAACACATGACACGGAAAATGGGTTTTAATTTCACAATCTTACTTCGCCAAAGAATAGCGGTAACATGGGTTGTAATATTATATTCTTACTTCGCCAAAGAATAGCGGTAACATGGGTTGTAATATTACAATCTTACTCCACCAAAGAATAGCGGTAACATGGGTTGTAATATTAATCTTACTTCACCAAAGAATAGCGGTAACATGGGTTGTAATATTACAATCTTACTTCACCAAAGAATAGCGGTAAGCAGAATGAAAACGCAATCCTTTCAATTGATCTTTATTTGTATTAAATCGAATTGAACAATCGTTTGTAGATTCCATAACCGCTTATATAGCTGTCAGCAGTAATTGATGTTTTTATTAACTATCATTAACTTTTTTTATTTATTTTGAAAAAAAAATGAAGAATTGTGTTAAACTATTTGAAACTATTGATGGAGATAAGAGGTCAGTTCTCTACATCAGGCAGACTGACAGTTTCAAATCGGACACTTTATGAGTACCAACTTAGAAATAGGACGTAATGGAAGTTACAACACATACGACAAAAAAAAAAATAAATAAAAATAAAAACGAAAAAATAAATGATGTGACCTGCGGCGATAACAAGAAGATTGTCCCCTCAGTAGAAATTAAAGAAGAGTATCTACACTTCTGCAGATGCCTTAGTCAAGTCATCTGTACCGACATGTAATAAAAGCAAGGGTAGAGACAAGGCCTAGGGACAACAAAACCAAACGTACCATTAGTCATACAAGCAACAGTCAGTCGTGCCATAAATGACATTTTTGAATTAATTTTTCAAATACTTTAATTGGAACAAGACATGGGAATTTTAACTAGTGTGTATCATATATATGTCGAATTGTTCAGAGGTATGTTTGTATCAAATGGTATTGACCAAATTGATCAAGTAACACTATCCTTTGCAGAAGTTGTCAAAGTGGAAACGAACGTGTGTGATAAATGTCTATTTTCCATCCCTAACTCAAGTTATCATTTGGAAACCAAAAATCTATTTTAAGCAACAGTGACCTTTGTAGTTGACCTTTCGACCCCCAACTCAAACTCACACTAGACCTCCTACTAAAGTAATTTCATATCAAGTTTCAAACTAATCCGTCATCCATTACTCAAGTCATCATCTGGAAACCATCCGGACGGGCGAACAGGCAGACGGGCGAGCGGACGGACGGACAGACATACAAGCAGGGAACTAACAAGAAAATACCAACATTTCAACATAGTCTTAAAGGGGCTATTTGTCAAGCAACGTTTTTTCTATTCAGCTGGAAATGAAAATATATGTGTCCAGATAAACAAATCTGTACATATTAGTTTCCCCCTACATAGCCAATGTCCAGTGTGGTCAGTTTAAAATCTGGGGAAGCCCCTGCCAAAAATAGCGATAATCCCAATATAGCGCGAAACGCTGTGCCCTCTGGTGGGAAGAAGACTGTAAACAAATGCACGCCATATGGAGGCATCAAGTGACGAAATGGTGTGTCTGATTTCGCGTTAACTCCTTTCATAAGGAAATCATGAAAGAAATTGCGTGGTAAACCTTTGTGAAACATATAAAAGTTACTAAAATTCACGGTGAATTGTTATTTGATGGGTTAAATCTGCCAAATATGGTCTTACATACAAAAAACTTCACCAGCGATGATGACTTATCACTTACCAACAGTTTAGGGGAGTCTTCGTCATTACTTTGGAAAAAGCTTTATTTCTTGAACTTCTCCAACCTCTCGCACTGCTCTCTTATTGTTATTCGAGGGTGAGCTTTCTGCAACTGGCCTTTTCGACGTTTTGTGTTCGATGACGTGACCCGTTTGCCACGAACACGCTTCGGCTGGGAAGCCTTTTTTGTTTAGTTTTTTCAGACGCGTTTGCTCATGCTCACAGGTTAAAGTGTGCATAGGCGGCTTGCTCATTTGCATTTATCGTGTCTATACAGACGATTAGGATTTCCCATATAATTAATTAAAAACCGATGGAAAACTAGCGCTTGTATCAATATGTCGGCGAGGATAATTCATAAGGATGAATTTGTAACTAGAAAAAAAATAAACAAACTTGACTAAATAGCCCCTTTAAATCAGCATTGAAATCGGCGAAACAGGATCGAAATAGGTACAAACGAAATATTTGATGGAGTTATTAGGACCATGTGATTCAGAATGGCAAGCGTCCTCTGCTTTACAAAAAACACCAACCGTGCAAATATTGAACAATACAATTATATAACATCACGATCTCAAATGGAATATCTCCCGACAAGATTAAGGCAAAGATTGCTGTCCGAGTCCTGCGTGTGCCTTCGAGCATCGACAATAGCATTCGACAAATAGGCACTATTCAATACCACAACTTCAACAGCCAAAACAATGAGGTAAAACAACAGGTCGCAGCTACCGACATAGAACATGCGAAATACATGTAAATAATAAATAATGCATTTTGGAAAAATAAAACGGACAGCAAATGGAAACAGTTCGGAACGTACCGATGGAGAGATTCACTGTCGGAAGGCTAGAAGTGCTGTCCGTGGTAGAATTACCATTGTCAAAGCCTTGATTGGTCTCCTTATTACCAAAAACTTGATCTTTGTCATCTACTGAAACACAGAAATACATTTAAATATTCACAATATTTCTATTTAGAGCAGTAAAGACAGAAAGGGATCACGCGTGTTCCGGAGCAAGATATTCAATCGCAGTTATATAAGTTAATTTTAGATTTTGAGGTAAATTCGATGATAGCAGTTGTTCGCACATCTATGATAAATGAGACTGGAGAACAATATGATAAAGCATGCATGAACACCAAATTTTCTTCAGTGGAATCTTGATGGGTAACTGGTAAAAATTTAAATAAAATTCAAGAAAAAAAAAAAAAAAACAAGAATATTAGTGAAACGGGTGAATGCTCACCAAATATCACTTTATCGGACTCAAAATTTTAAACAAAGAGCACTAATTCTGAAAGGGGATACGTTGCATGCCCTGAATTTGGTATACTGCACATCCTCTTAGTATGACCAATGTATACACCAATGTTCATAATACAAGCAAAATAATGCTCATGACAAAATTTAACAAAGGGAAATAACTCTGTAAGTGAGGGGTCATTGGCAAGGACTTTCCTTTTGTGTGACTGATGTATGTATCACATTTCAATATCTTAGTTTAAATGCTGGCAAAGTATTGAGCGGACACAATATTTAACAAAGGGCAATAACTATGTAATCAAGGGGCTGCAGGCCTAAACACGGGTACATCGCAAGCAATTGCAAGCAACGTTATACTCTAGACAAAATATTTTGAACAAGTGGCAATAACTCTGTAATTGAGGTTCTAAGGTACTGAATATGTTTCCCCGAAAATTTGTGGAACATAAAAACAAAAACAAACATTCATAATTACACATGATATATTAAAAATTGCGATATACTTACAGTTTGCTTTACAAACGGCAAATGCTCTATCGGAACAGTTTCTCATTTTGACATCGTGATCGTTGTTTTGGATGTAGGAGCATCGTGATGAAGTGTTAAAAGAAGTATTACCTACAAGGTGAAGGTGTTTTCGTGCTTAATAAATTACAAAAAATATTCTACAAGAAAATGGCAGAGGTATTGTAAACCGTTTAAAAATATCAAAATCTTTGAAATTTGACATAAAAATGAAATAAACCAGATTCTATAAAAAGTAACCATTGTTGTTTTTTTTATTAGAATATCAATATCATGATTTGTTATTTTACAATATTTCAGAGAAAAATCCATACAGGTAACATCAGAGCAGTGGAAATCTGTTCTCTAAAGACGGGTGTGATTGGTTTCTTGTAGACCTTTAAAGACGGGTGTGATTGATGTCTTCTGGACCTTTAAAGACAGGTGTTATTGGTGAGTTGTGGACCTTTAAAGACAGGTGTGATTTGTGTTTTGTGGACCTTTCAAGACAGGTGTGATTGATGTCTTTTGGACCTTTAAAGACAGGTGTTATTGGTGTGTTGTGGGCCTTTAAAGACATATGTGATTGATGTCTTCTGGACCTTTAAAGACAGGTGTTATTGGTGAGTTGTGGACCTTTAAAGACAGGTGTGATTTGTGTTTTGTGGACCTTTAAAGACAGGTGTGATTGATGTCTTTTGGACCTTTAAAGACAGGTGTTATTGGTGTGTTGTGGGCCTTTTAAGACAGATGTGATTGATGTCTTCTGGACCTTTAAAGACAGGTGTTATTGGTGAGTTGTGGACCTTTAAAGACAGGTGTGATTTGTGTTTTGTGGACCTTTAAAGACAGGTGTGATTGATGTTTTGTGGATCTTTAAAGACAGGTGTGACTGGTGTCTTGTAGACCTTTAAAGACAGGTGTGATTGGTGTCTTGTATACCTTTAAAGACGGTTGTGATTGCTGTCTTATGGAGCTTAACAGACGGTTGCGATTGGTGTCTTGTAGATTTATAAAGACAGTTGTAATTGGTGTCTAGTCGACCTTTAAAGACAGGTGTGATTGGTGTCTTGTGGACCTTTAAAGACAGGTGTGATTGGTGTCTTATGGACCTTTAAAGACAAGTGTAATTGGTGTCTTATGGACTTTTAAAGACGGTTGTTATTGTTTTCTTGTGGACCTTTAAAGACGTTGGTAATTGATGTCTTGTGGACCTCTAAAGACAGGTGATTTGTATAACGTGGAACTTCATTTTTCCTCTATCCCATTACGTGAAAGAAGTTGAAATGTTTGTAATATGTTCTTACATTTCCTGGTTTCGTTGGTGTGAGCGTTCTTCTCAATGTCAGAATAATATTTATATCCTATCTGTTATAGATATAACTATTACATTGTATGAAGAGTTTCGGAATATTTACTGCATCAATTTTTCTGAAATTCTTCCGTGTCGAAGGTGGCATACATACTCTCGAGGTCCATTTTTGGTCATTACCGGAAGTTTAACATGTGACGTCGGGCAAATATTCATAGGCTGACTAAGAAATTCCGGTGTTTATTTTTAGACCTAGGTTAATTAATTCTCATGCAAGTTTTGCAAAATCATTTCGGAAACATTTCGTGCTCTAATTTTAAAGCAACTTGTGGTCTGTTTATCAGACAAGCAAATTTGAATGAATACTTGACCATGTCTAAAGCTATGAGAAGTATTTCGACCAATCAGAAAATACAATACAAAATAACCACGCTATGATAATATTGATACTGTACCTGCTATAGATATTGTTTGTGTGTTCGCTCTACTTAATGCCACCCAGAAAGTGGTAGAGGATGAGTAATTGGAATTTTGTCTTTTCAAACTCTTTTCAACGTCCTGGTTTTGCGATACATCGGCAAGATTAGCATCTTGTTCGCGACAAAATTCATTAGATTTTATCCAGGACATTTTTCTGGAGACATTGGCTATCAGCTCGCCATTCGAACCTTCAATAGATATGTTCATGTCAGTAGTTTTGGTTTCAGTATAAGGTTGGAACAAAAGGTGATAATTATCAATAACTTTTCTTATAGCTTTTCAATTGAATATCATTGTGTATATCAGCGAAGACTACACACTGGTCTGTATCTGTACCATGTACATGGTCTGTGAGGAAGGGTATATATAGATTTCTTCAATAATACATCGTGTCATTTCACTACCAGACCATTGTGAAAATTGCTGATAGTTAAATAATTATATTATATATATCACTAGTAGTATATGACCTTCCGGCCTTTTGATTGGTGAGAAAATGAACTTTACGAAAAGGCGATTTACGCACTCGCGCAAATTAAAATGCGCAATTAGTAGTTCACGAGTGTTTTTGTTTCATATTGTTTTGAAATGAGTTTCTACCAATTTTGATGATAATAAACCCTTTATTACTTGCTAAGATTTGTGATATTATAGTAAAGATATTTTATATATATATATATAAAAAAAAAAATTAGTGTCCGGTAAAAAAACCCCAAATGAAAACACCTCTGACTAATTAAGCGCAATGTCAACGTCAGCTAAACAAAAGATGAATAGACCTAACAACCAAGGTATGTATGTATGTATGTATACAGACCAATATATCTTTAAAATCTATGGTGTATATGTATATACATGTATACTTTGGTAAATTTACCTGTTAAACAGATAGGGATGTGTTCTTCTTCACACAAGGCGGTCCTCGATGTCCCATTCAAGTAAATGTACGCACAATTATGCCTGAGATCAGACTCTTCCGGACATGTGTTTAGAAAGCCTGTTAGAAAACCATTTTTCACATAGAGTGTTATTTATAAGCCATGTTTTGATAAGCTGTTGCTTCATTTGGCAAGTCTGGGTTTAAATCTATACTGTTTGTTCAGGTGATAGAAAGAATGTAGTAATGACACAGGTGAAAAAGCAAACAATATTTTTCGTCTTTTCTATGAAATATAAAAAAAAATTTACAATACCGCCATTGAAAAGTCAGATCCGATATCTTCACTGAAGTCTGCATCTAAATAGGAGTGACTTCCCTTACATCACATCAACTTGAGTGTTGATCACTTCCCAATAGTAAGCACATTATTTTAAACCAAGAAATTATCAACAATTCGTTACCAAGCCTATTTATCAACAATGTTAAGATTATGTTTGATTTGCTAACACCTGAACTAATGAAACTATTGAAAGATAATTCAGAAGATTCAAATTTGCTAATTTTAAAGCGGTAGTTGCTAGAATTTAAACACGTTTACTAGATAAATCATAAAAAAATTATTTGACTATACCCAATGTACATATTACTTATACAACGGTATGAGAACATTAGCACTTACACCTAGTATACTGCGTGTGTGTGTTAATCCCACCACACGCTCCCCTGTCTCCTTCACAAGCCTTTTGGCAAAAGTAATAGTTTGTTTTCGTCGCGTAAGGCTGTTGTGTGCAAACACATTCTTCCCCCTGTTGAATAAGAAACGATAAAAAACAATGGTGTACATCTGAGAACTAGGAAACGTATAAAAGTGTACTAGATTTACTTAGGAAATTCACTGAGTGATTTATATAAAAGTGTACTAGATTTACTTAGGAAATTCACTGAGTGATTTATATAAAAGTGTACTAGATTTACTTAAGAAATTCAATAAGTGATTTATATAAAAGTGTACTAGATTTACTTAAGAAATTCAATAAGTGATTTATATAAAAGTGTACTAGATTTACTTAGGAAATTCACTAAGTGATTTATATAAAAGTGTACTAGATTTACTTAGGAAATTCACTAAGTGATTTATATAAAAGTGTACTAGATTTACTTAGGAAATTCACTGAGTTATTTATATAAAAGTGTACTAGATTTACTTAAGAATTTCACTAAGTGATTTATATAAAAGTGTACTAGATTTACTTAGGAAATTCAATAAGTGATTTATATAAAAGTGTACTAGATTTACTTAGGAAATTCACTGAGTTATTTATATAAAAGTGTACTAGATTTACTTAGGAAATTCACTGAGTGATTTATATAAAAGTGTACTAGATTTACTTAAGAAATTCAATAAGTGATTTATATAAAAGTGTACTAGATTTACTTAAGAAATTCACTAAGTGATTTATATAAAAGTGTACTAGATTTACTTAAGAAATTCAATAAGTGATTTATATAAAAGTGTACTAGATTTACTTAAGAATTTCACTAAGTGATTTATATAAAAGTGTACTAGATTTACTTAAGAAATTCAATAAGTGATTTATATAAAAGTGTACTAGATTTACTTAAGAATTTCACTAAGTGATTTATATAAAAGTGTACTAGATTTACTTAGAAAATTCAATAAGTGATTTATATAAAAGTGTACTAGATTTACTTAGAAAATTCAATAAGTGATTTATATAAAAGTGTACTAGATTTACTTAGAAAATTCAATAAGTGATTTATATAAAAGTGTACTAGATTTACTTAGGAAATTCACTAAGTGATTTATATAAAAGTGTACTAGATTTACTTAGGAATTTCACTAAGTGATTTATATAAAAGTGTACTAGATTTACTTAGGAAATTCACTAAGTGATTTATATAAAAGTGTACTAGATTTACTTAGAAAATTCAATAAGTGATTTATATAAAAGTGTACTAGATTTACTTAGGAAATTCACTGAGTGATTTATATAAAAGTGTACTAGATTTACTTAAGAATTTCACTAAGTGATTTATATAAAAGTGTACTAGATTTAACTGAGAAATTCACTAAGTGATTTATATAAGTGTACTAGATTTACTTAAGAAATTCACTAAGTGATTTATATAAATGTGTACTAGATTTACTTAAGAAATTCACTAAGTGATTTATATAAATGTGTACTAGATTTACTTAAGAATTTCACTAAGTGATTTATATAAATGTGTACTAGATTTACTTAAGAAATTCACTAAGTGCTTTACATAAGTGTACTAGATTTAACTAAGAAATTCACTAAGTGATTTATATAAATGTGTACTAGATTTAACTAAGAAATTCACTAAGTGATTTATATAAATGTGTACTAGATTTACTTAAGAAATTCACTAAGTGCTTTATATAAGTGTACTAGATTTAACTAAGAAATTCACTAATTGATTTTTTTAAAACGTACTTGATTAAATTAACAACAAGAGTGGTTAGTATAAGTTGAAATAACTTATTTCGCAATAGTTGTAAAATAAAAGTGTACACACTCCGCCATAGAACTATTTCGTCTTTCTAGAACTTCTAAGTGAAGTTAAGGTATAACACGGCAATGCAGGAAATTCAAATTTGTCGAAATGAATGTCAGATTGGTATGTGTACTAACTCGAATCTTTGAGCAAATTTTGATAATTTTCAATAAGACCACATCCTCATAATCCGTATTTGTGGCACTTTAAATAGTAACAAGTTGTGATGACAGTGACTTTTCAAGTTTTTGATGCAGCAAATTGCGTTCCTTGATAAAAACAAACAGCAAAATGTCGCGAAATGGATAAATGGCACCACCAAAATAAAAAAATGTCACCGATAAAGACATGGTTGGTGATGTTATTCACTGAATCAAAATGTCTAAATAACACCGATAAAGACATGGTTGGTTATGTTATTCACTGAATCTTTTCTGGTCTTATTAGCAACGAATAAAACAACAAAGTGTTTATTTTGTGGATATCATCACGTAATTCTAATGATTTATGAATATAATTTAGTGAGTGAAGTCACCACATAAGATACATGCTTATTATAGATGATATGAAATACCTTTACAAAAGCGGTATCAAATTCAGGACCACATGACTGCAAACATGCCGAACCACTGTTGTTAGAAATATTAAAGGACGTCGTTGTGTCAAAATCTCTCCAACATCCTGATAATTAGATCAAACGTTAACACTTAGCAACAGTGGGAACCATAATTATAATGATAGAAACACTGTCTGTAGACATTAGAGAGAAATACTGTCTGTAGATAGTAGAGAGAAACACTGTCTGTAAATAGTAGAGAGAAACACTGTCTGTAGATAGTAGAGAGAAACACTGTCTGTAGATAGTAGAGAGAAACACTGTCTGTAGACAGTAGAGAGAAACACTGTCTGTAGATAGTAGAGAGAAACATTGTCTGTAGACAGTGGAGAGAAACACTGTCTGTAGATAGTAGAGAGAGGCACAATGTGTTAATAGTAGAGAGAAACACTGTCTGTAGATAGTAGAGAGAAACACTGTCTGTAGATAGTAGAGAGAAACACTGTCTGTAGATAGAAGATAGAAAATACTGTCTGTAGACATTAGAGAGAAATACTGTCTGTAGATAGTAGAGAGAAACGCTGTCTATAGACAGTAGAGACAGTGGAGAGAAACACTGTGTGTAGATAGTAGAGAGAAACACTGTCTGTAGATAGTAGAGAGAAACACTGTCTGTAGATAGTAGAGAGAAACACTGTCTGTAGATAGTAGAGAGAAACACTGTCTGTAGATAGTAGAGAGAAACACTGTGTAGTTAGAGAGAAACACTGTCTGTAGTAGAGAGAAACACTGTCTGTAGATACAGAGAGAAACACTGTCTGTAGATAGCAGAGAGAAACACTGTGTGTAGATAGAAGATAGAAATACTGTCTGTAGACAGTAGAGAGAAACACTGTCTGTAGATAGAAGATAGAAATACTGTCTGTAGACAGTAGAGAGAAACACTGTCTGTAGATAGTAGATAGTAGAGAGAAACACTGTGTGTAGATAGTGGAGAGAAACACTGTCTGTAGATAGAAGAGAGAAACACTGTCTGTAGATAGTAGAGAGAAACACTGTCTGTAGATAGTAGAGAGAAACACTGTCTGGAGATAGTAGAGAGAGACACTGTCTGTAGATAGTAGAGAGAAACACTGTCTGTAGATAGTAGATAGTATAGAGAAACACTGTCTGTAGATAGTAGAGAGAAACACTGTCTGCAGACAGTAGAGAGAAACACTGTCTGTAGATAGTAGAGAGAAACACTGTCTGTAGATAGTAGAGAGAAACGCTGTGTGTAGACAGTAGAAGCAGTAGAGAGAAACACTGTGCGTAGATAGTAGAGAGAAACACTGTGTGCAGACAGTAGAGAGAAACACTGTCTGTAGATAGTAGAGAGAAACACTGTCTGTAGATAGTAGAGAGAAACACTGTCCGTAGATAGTAGAGAGAAACGCTGTCTGTAGATAGTAGAGAGAAACACTGTGTGTAGATAGTGGAGAGAAACACTGTCTGTAGATAGAAGAGAGAAACACTGTCTGTAGATAGTAGAGAGAAACACTGTGTGTAGATAGTAGAGAGAAACACTGTGTGTAGATAGTAGAGAGAAACACTGTCTGTAGATAGTAGAGAGAAACACTGTCTGTAGATAGTAGAGAGAAACACTATCTGTAGACATTTGAGAGAAACACTGTCTGTAGACATTAGAGAGAAACACTGTCTGTAGATAGTAGAGAGAAACACTGTCTGCAGACAGTAGAGAAAAACACTGTCTGTAGATAGTAGAGAGAAACGCTGTCTGTAGACAGTAGAGACAGTAGAGAGAAACACTGTGTGTAGATAGAAGATAGAAATACTGTCTGTAGACAGTAGAGAGAAACACTGTCTGTAGATAGAAGATAGAAATACTGTCTGTAGACAGTAGAGAGAAACACTGTCTGCAGACAGTAGAGAGAAACACTGTCTGTAGATAGTAGAGAGAAACACTGTCTGTAGATAGTAGAGAGAAACACTGTCTGTAGATAGTAGAGAGAAACACTGTCTGTAGATAGTAGAGAGAAACACTGTCTGTAGATAGTAGAGAGAAACACTGTCTGTAGATAGTAGAGAGAAACACTGTCTGTAGATAGTAGAGAGAAACGCTGTGTGTAGATAGCAGAGAGAAACACTGTCTGTAGATAGAAGAGAGAAACACTGTCTGTAGATAGTAGAGAGAAACACTGTCTGTAGATAGTAGAGAGAAACACTGTCTGTAGATAGTAGAGAGAAACACTGTCTGGAGATAGTAGAGAGAAACACTGTCTGTAGATAGTAGAGAGAAACACTGTCTGTAGATAGTATAGAGAAACACTGTCTGTAGATAGTATAGAGAAACACAGTCTGGAGATAGTAGAGAGAAACACTGTCTGTAGATAGTAGAGAGAAACACTGTGTGTAGATAGTAGAGAGAAACACTGTCTGTAGACAGTAGAGAGAAACACTGTCTGTAGATAGTAGAGAGAAACACTGTCTGTAGATAGTAGAGAGAAACACTGTCTGTAGACAGTAGAGAGAAACACTGTCTGTAGATAGTAGAGAGAAACACTGTCTGTAGATAGTATAGAGAAACACTCTCTGTAGATAGTATAGAGAAACAAAGTCTGGAGATAGTAGAGAGAAACACTGTGTGTAGATATTAGAGAGAAACACTATCTGTAGATAGTATAGAGAAACACTGTCTGTAGATAGTATAGAGAAACACTGTCTGTAGATAGTATAGAGAAACACTGTCTGTAGATAGTAGAGAGATACACTGTCTATAGATATCAGAGTGAAACACTGTCGGTAGACAGTAGAGAGAAACACGGTCTGTAGTTAGTAGAGAGAAACGCTGTCTGTAAACAGTAGAGACAGTAGAGAGAAACACTGTCTGTAGATAGTAGAGAGAAACACTGTCTGTAGATAGTAGAGAGAAACACTGTCTGTAGACAGTAGAGAGAAACACTGTCTGTAGATAGTAGAGAGAAACACTGTCTGTAGATAGAAGATAGAAAATACTGTCTGTAGACAGTAGAGAGAAACACTGTCTGTAGATAGTAGAGAGAAACACTGCCAGCAGATAGTAGAGAGAAACACTGTCTGTAGACATTTGAGAGAAACACTGTCTGTAGACATTAGAGAGAAACACTGTCTGTAGATAGTAGAGAGAAACACTGTCTGTAGATAGAAGATAGAAATACTGTCTGTAGACAGTAGAGAGAAACACTGTCTGTAGATAGTAGAGAGAAACACTGTCTGTAGATAGTAGAGAGAAACACTGTCTGTAGATAGTAGAGAGAAACACTGTCTGTAGATAGTAGAGAGAAACATTGTCTGTAGACAGTGGAGAGAAACACTGTCTGTAGATAGTAGAGAGAGGCACAATGTGTTAATAGTAGAGAGAAACACTGTCTGTAGATAGTAGAGAGAAACACTGTCTGTAGATAGCAGAGAGAAACACTGTGTGTAGATAGTAGAGAGAAACACTTTTTGTAGATAGTAGAGAGAAACACTGTCTGTAGATAGTAGAGAGATACACTGTCTCTAGATAGTAGAGAGAAACACTGTCTGTAGACATTTCAGAAAAACACTGTCTGTAGACATTGGAGAGAAACATTGTCTGTAGATAGTAGAGAGAAACACTGCCAGCAGATAGTAGAGAGAAACACTGTCTGTAGATAGTAGAGAGAAACACTGTCTGTAGATAGTAGAGAGAAACACTGTCTGTAGATAGAAGATAGAAAATACTGTCTGTAGACAGTAGAGAGAAACACTGTCTGTAGATAGTAGAGAGAAACACTGTCTGTAGATAGTAGAGAGAAACACTGTCTGTAGATAGTAGAGAGAAACACTGTCTGTAGATAGTAGAGAGAAACACTGTCTGTAGATAGTAGAGAGAAACACTGTCTGTAGATAGTAGAGAGAAACACTGTCTGTAGATATTAGAGAGAAACACTGTGTGTAGAGAGAAACACTGTCTGTAGATAGTAGAGAGAAACACTGTCTGTAGATAGTAGAGAGAAACACTGTCTGTAGATAGTAGAGAGAAACACTGTCTGCAGACAGTAGAGAGAAACACTGTCTGTAGATAGTAGAGAGAAACACTGTCTGTAGATAGTAGAGAGAAACGCTGTGTGCAGACATTAGAAGCAGTAGAGAGAAACACTGTCTGTAGATAGCAGAGAGAAACACTGTGTGTAGATAGTAGAGAGAAACACTGTCTGTAGATAGTAGAGAGAAACACTGTCTGCAGACAGTAGAGAGAAACACTGTCTGTAGATGGTAGAGAGAAATACTGTCTGTAGATAGTAGAGAGAAACGCTGTCTGTAGACAGTAGAGACAGTGGAGAGAAACACTGTGTGTAGATAGTAGAGAGAAACACTGTCTGTAGATAGCAGAGAGAAACACTGTGTGTAGATAGTAGAGAGAAACACTGTCTGTAGACAGTAGAGACAGTAGAGAGAATCACTGTGTGTAGATAGTAGAGAGAAACACTATCTGTAGACAGTAGAGAGAAACACTGTCCGTAGACATTTGAGAGAAACACTGTGTGTAGATAGTAGAGAGAAACACTGTGTGTAGATAGTAGAGAGAAACACTGTCTGTAGATAGTAGAGAGAAACACTGTCTGTAGATAGTAGAGAGAAACACTGTCTGCAGACAGTAGAGAGAAACACTGTCTGTAGATAGTAGAGAGAAACACTTTTTGTAGATAGTAGAGAGAAACACTGTCTGCAGACAGTAGAGAGAAACACTGTCTGTAGATAGTAGAGAGAAACACTGTCTGCAGACAGTAGAGAGAAACACTGTCTGTAGATAGTAGAGAGAAACACTGTCTGTAGACATTAGAGAGAAATACTGTCTGTAGATAGTAGAGAGAAACACTGTCTGTAGATAGTAGAGAGAAACACTGTCTGTAGATAGTAGAGAGAAACACTGTCTGTAGACAGTAGAGAGAAACACTGTCTGTAGATAGTAGAGAGAAACATTGTCTGTAGAGAGTAGAGAGAAACACTGTCTGTATATAGTAGAGAGAGGCACAGTGTGTTAATAGTAGAGAGAAATACTGTCTGTAGATAGTAGAGAGAAACACTGTCTGTAGACAGTAGAGAGAAACACTGTCTGTAGACAGTAGAGAGAAACACTGTCTGTAGACAGTAGAGAGAAACACTGTCTGTAGATAGTAGAGAGAAACACTGTCTGTAGACAGTAGAGAGAAACACTGTCTGTAGATAGTAGAGAGAAACACTGTCTGTAGACAGTAGAGAGAAACACTATCTGGAGATAGTAGAGATACACTGTCTATAGATATCAGAGAGAAACACTGTCGGTAGACAGTAGAGAGAAACACTGTCTGCAGACAGTAGAGAGAAACACTGTCTGTAGATAGTAGAGAGAAACACTGTCTGTAGATAGTAGAGAGAAACACTGTCTGTAGATAGTAGAGAGAAACACTGTCTGTAGATAGTAGAGAGAAACACTGTGTGTAGATAGTAGAGAGAAACACTGTCTGTAGATAGCAGAGAGAAACACTGTGTGTAGATAGTAGAGAGAAACACTGTCTGTAGATAGTAGAGAGAAACACTGTCTGTAGATAGTAGAGAGAAACACTGTCTGTAGATAGTCTGCAGAGAGAAGAGAGAAACACTGTCTGTAGATAGAAGAGAGAAACACTGTCTGTAGATAGTAGAGAGAAACACTGTCTGTAGATAGTAGAGAGAAACACTGTGTGTAGACAGTAGATAGAGAGAAACACTGTCTGTAGATAGTAGAGAGAAACACTGTGTAGACAGTAGAGAGATAGTAGAGAGAAACACTGTCTGTAATAGAGAGAAACAGTAGAAAGAGAAACACTGTCTGTAGATAGTAGAGAGAAACGCTGTCTGTAGACAGTAGAGATAGAGAGAATCACTGTGTGTAGACAGTAGAGAGAAACACTGTCTGTAGAGAGAAACACTGTCTGTAAAGTAGAGAGAGAAACACTGTCTGTAGATAGTAGAGAGAAACACTGTGCGTAGATAGTAGAGAGAAACACTGTGTGCAGACAGAAGAGAGAAACACTATATGTAGATAGTAGAGAGAAACACTGTCTGTAGATAGCAGAGAGAAACACTGTGTGTAGATAGAAGATAGAAATACTGTCTGTAGACAGTAGAGAGAAACACTGTCTGTAGACAGTAGAGAGAATCACTGTGTGTAGATAGTAGAGAGAAACACTGTCTGTAGATAGTAGAGAGAAACACTGTCTGTAGACAGTAGAGAGGAACACTGTCTGTAGATAGAAGATAGAAATACTGTCTGTAGACAGTAGAGAGAAACACTGTCTGTAGATAGTATAGCGAAACACTGTCTGTAGATAGTATAGAGAAACACTGTCTGTAGATAGTAGAGAGAAACACTGTCTGTAGATAGAAGAGAGAAACACTGTCTGTAGATAGTAGAGAGAAACACTGTCTGTAGATAGTAGAGAGAGGCACTGTGTGTAGATAGTGGAGAGAAACACTGTCTGTAGATAGAAGAGAGAAACACTGTCTGTAGATAGTAGAGAGAAACACTGTCTGCAGACAGTAGAGAGAAACGCTGTCTGTAGATAGTAGAGAGAAACACTGTCTGGAGAAACACTGTCTGTAGATAGTAGAGAGAGGCACAATGTGTTAATAGTAGAGAGAAACACTGTCTGTAGATAGTAGAGAGAAACGCTGTCTGTAGACAGTAGAGACAGTAGTGAGAAACACTGTGTGTAGATAGTAGAGAGAAACACTATCTGTAGACATTTGAGAGAAACACTGTCTGTAGACATTAGAGAGAAACACTGTTTGTAGATAGTAGAGAGAAACACTGTCTGTAGATAGAAGATAGAAATACTGTCTGTAGATAGTAGAGAGAAACACTGTCTGTAGACAGTAGAGACAGTAGAGAGAATCACTGTGTGTAGATAGTAGAGAGAAACACTGTCTGTAGATAGTAGAGAGAAACACTGTCCGTAGACAGTAGAGAGAAACACTGTCTGTAAATAGTAGAGAGAGGCACAGTGTGTTAATAGTAGAGAGAAACACTGTCTGTAGACATTAGAGAGAAACACTGTCTGTAGACAGTAGAGAGAAACACTGTCTGTAGATAGTAGAGAGAGGCACAGTGTGTTAATAGTAGAGAGAAATACTGACTGTAGAAAGTATATAAACTAATGTATTGCATGAATCTGATCATATTGATTTGCACATTGTTCTGTAGTTGTCTCTTAGTTTCTCCCATCAGAGTTAAATTTATTGCTCAAATTTATGATTGGTATTTGATTTTTTTGATATAGAGAAATACGATGAGTCTGGATATGGTGGGTGATTTTGCCATTTTGTTGTTTCGTTTTGTCGTCCCGACGGACCGATAATCTTATCGCCCCCGCTAATTATCATCGTTTCGAAGCAATATAACGAAAAGGCGTCATAACTCAACGCAAAATACCGAACTTATGAAGTCTCTGATTAGCGGGCGAAATCATTCGCCTTGCTAAATATGGTCCTTTCGCTACGTCAAAACGATATTTATCGTTATGTCGCCCCGCTGATTATCGTTATTTCGCAGCTACAAAACGATAATTTTCGTTATGTCGTCCCGCTAATTACCGTCTTTTCGCCGCGAAAAAACGATAATTATCTTCTTTTAGTGTTCCGATTACAAATCCGGAACAAAGATGGCGGCGTAGAATAGCTTTTGAAAACAATAGTAATAGCATCATGTTTTCTAAATTTAATGCAATATGTCTGTTTGGTTCCAAGCGTAAGATATTGTTTTAATGAGAAATAGTATTCAAATATTATAATTCACCAGGCCTTCGTCGGATAGGGTACTCAGATCACTAGGCCTCCGTCGGATAGGATACTCAGATCACAAGGCCTTCGTCGGATAGGATACTCAGATCACTAGGCCTCCGTCGGATAGGATACTCAGATCATTAGGCCTCCGTCGGATAGGATACTCAGATCATTAGGCCTCCGTCGGATAGGATACTCAGATCACAAGGCCTTCGTCGGATAGGATACTCAGATCACTAGGCCTCCGTCGGATAGGATACTCAGATCACTAGGGCTTTGTTGGAATGGATACTCAGATCACAAGGCCTTCGTCGGATAGGATACTCAGATCACAAGGCCTTCGACGGATAGGATACTCAGATCACAAGGCCTTCGACGGATAGGATACTCAGATTACTAGGCCTTCGTCGGATAGGATACTCAGATCACAAGGCCTTCGACGGATAGGATACTCAGATCACTAGGCCTTCGTCGGATAGGATACTCAGATCACTAGGGCTTTGTTGGATAGGATACTCAGATCAATAGGCCTTCGTCGGATAGGATACTCAGATCACTAGGGCTTTGTTGGAATGGATACTCAGATCACTAGGCCTTCGACGGATAGGATAATCAGATCATTGGGCCTTCCTCGGATAGAATACTCAGATCACTAGGCCTCCGTCGGATAGGATACTCAGATCACTAGGCCTTCGTCGGATAGGATACTCAGATCACTAGGCCTTCGTCGGATAGAATACTCAGATCACTAGGCCTTCGACAGATAGGATACTCAGATCACTAGGCCTTCATCAGATAGAATACTCAGATCACTAGGTCTTCGTCATATAGGATACTCAGATCACAAGGCCTTCGACGGATAGGATACTCAGATTGTCGGATAGGATACTCAGATAGTAGGATACTCAGATCACTAGGCCTTTGTCGGATAGGATAATCAGATAGGATAATCAGATGACTAGGGCTTTGTTGGATAGGATACTCAGATCATTTGGCCTCCGTCGGATAGGATACTCAGATCACTAGGCCTTCATCAGATAAGATACTCAGATCCCTAGGCCTTCGACGGATAGGATACTCAGATCACTAGGCCTCCGTCGGATAGGATACTCAGAACACTTGGCCTTCATCAGATAGGATACTCAGATCACTAGGCCTTCGACGGATAGGATACTCAGATCACCAGGCCTTCGTCGGATAGGATACTCAGATCACTAGGCCTTCGTCGGATAGGATACTCAGATCACTAGGCATCCGTCGGATAGGATACTCAGATCAATAGGCCTCCGTCGGATAGGATACTCAGATCACTAGGCATCCGTCGGATAGGATACTCAGATTACTAGGCCTTCGTCGGATAGGATACTCAGATCACTAGGCCTTCATCAGATAGGATACTCAGATCACTAGGCCTTCGTCCTATAGGATACTCAGATCAGCAGGCCTTCGACGGATTGGATACTCAGATCAATAGGCCTCCGTCGGATAGGATACTCAGATCACTAGGGCTTTGTTGGATAGGATACTCAGAACACTTGGCCTTCATCAGATAGGATACTCAGATCACTAGGCCTTCGTCCTATAGGATACTCAGATCAGCAGGCCTTCGACGGATTGGATACTCAGATCAATAGGCCTCCGTCGGATAGGATACTCAGATCACTAGGGCTTTGTTGGATAGGATACTCAGATCACTAGGCCTTCGTCCTATAGGATACTCAGATCAGCAGGCCTTCGTCAGATAGGATACTCAGATCACTAGGCCTTCGTCCTATAGGATACTCAGATCAGCAGGCCTTCGACGGATTGGATACTCAGATCATTAGGCCTCCGTCGGATAGGATACTCAGATCACTAGATCTCCGTCGGATCGGATACTCAGATCACTAGGTTTTCGTCGGATTGGATCAGATCACTAGGTCATCGTCGACAACATGCAACAACAATTGAAATAATTCAAACTGTATAGGTTAGTGTATCCCCTTAACTAGATACAATAGATCAATGTTATGGATAGTTTCCATTACATGTAATCGTCTGTAGCCGAATTTCAAAAGACACATGGAAATAATTGTTAGATCCTGTAGGTATGTCATTCAACTGCAAGTCAGTAGGTATAAGATAAAAATTAAAGTATTTGTTCTGTATTAAACTTGTTGTCTATATGAGAATGAATACAATATTTCTCATCCCCTGGAGTATCGAGCATGCGCAAAACATGTGAGTACATCATCCAAATCAGAAGGCGGAAAGACGATAATTAGCAAGGCGACACCACGATAATTGTAATTATGTTACGGCGAAAAGACGATCATTAGCAAGGCGACACCACGATAATTGTAATTATGTTACGGCGAAAAGACGATAATTAGCTAGGCGACACCACGATAATTGTAATTATGTTACGGCGAAAAGACGATAATTAGCTAGGCGACACCACGATAATTGTAATTATGTTACGGCGAAAAGACGATCATTAGCAAGGCGACACCACGATAATTGTAATTATGTTACGGCGAAAAGACGATCATTAGCAGGGCGATATTACGATGATTACTGTTTTATCACTGCGAAAAGACGAAATTAGACTGGGACATAACGATGATTATCGTTTAGCTCCGCTTATAAGCAACTTCTCAATTTAGTGTTGAATTATGTCGTTTTTTTCTGTATGTCGCTGCGAAATAACGATAATAAGTGGCGAAAAGACGAAGGTTATTTTTCGGTCGGTTCGACAAAACGAAACAAGGAAATGGCAGAAATCATCTATCATATTAAGACCACTTCGAAAATAAACGTTTAATTATATTCGGCCAATTTCAGAAATCAAATATCAAATAATTACATCTCAAGTGCACGTCTTACCTCTGGCATACGCCCATGGAGCAACATTTACATACTGTCCTGTCCAGGCCCCATTTTCGTCAATCTCCTTGAGGATGTTTAACAACTCCTCGTCTTCTGTGTCCGGAATGGCCAACTCGCTGTTGTTATCCTTGCAAGCCTTAACGGCTTCCGACGGCGACATCAGTTGTGGTATGACGTAAAACATCGAACCTAATATTTAAAACAGATCATTTGATAAAATCTTTATATCTTACTTGAAGTAATAGGCATGCTATTTTGGATCGTCGAAGATTAATCAAAACACGGGATACGACCATTTGAATTTAGGTACTTTTGACCACAAGTTGTTTATTAGCTTATAACGAGGGCAGAATTTCAAAAACATATGGCTTAATGTGAGCGTCGGACGATTTGTTGTGACAAAATCATGTGACATGCACGTTTCGACAATTTAAGGGTATTAAAGGCAGTATTTCTTTCAAATAGCCGATGGGTACCTCAATGAATAACATGTGTAAGGACCAACGCCTGCCACCTAGAGTAACAAATATGGCCACAACAACACAGAACGTTCACCGGCATTAGCTTCGTGTAAACCTGGATCCGACTTGGTATATTTACGTGGCAATGTCCAAATCAATGTCGGACGATTTGATTTGATCCAAGTACTACAGGAAAAGAAATTTTTCTGAGATTAACCTTTAACTGGATACTTTACATGTGGTCTGTCCATTTGTAGTTTGTATGTCACCGAAAATTATCACATGAAAGTGACTTGACTACAAGTTAACATCGTTTACACCATCCTCGATACTCCTCAGGAATTACGGTCACTTTCGCTCTTTGTGTCCCTGGGATATGTTTACTTACTATTTCTTTATCTTTTTTCTGTAGTAGATTCTGTGTAATTCGACTGACGGGTTGGTTTTGATGACGTCATTAAGTTTTCGGCTGTACCGAAGAGTATAAATATCCTTTATACAATGGTATATGAATTGTATGGCGTGTTTTGGCGTGTATTGTTGGTATTTTGCATACAAAAGTATATTTTTACAGGTTTTTTTACATACAAAATGTTACTATTTTACTGACAAGAAAAGCAAAAAATTATTACATTTCCTCAAATCAACACATATTCTTTATGCAAAATTTGCATTTGTCACTAACAAAATTACGTTTTTATTTTATTTCTTTTTCAAAACATGTCATGGTGACAAAAAAACAGACTTTTGCTGTTGTTACCGCTGGTGTGCTGTTGCTATTTGCTGTTATTTGCAGCTGTTTTGCTATTGTTTGCTGATGTTTTACAGTTGTTGTTGTTTGCCACATTTTGCTGCTGTTGTTTGGTGCTGTTTGCTGTTGTTTTAAAAATAGGTAAAATATTTCAATTACACCAGTCAATTATCCATAAAATTAATATCTAAACTGAAAATAAAAACCAGATCTCAATCAGCTGATCGAGACCATGAATGAATTAGATTATATATAAATACTTTAATATACATATATAACATAAGTTGCATCACATATTTGGAACGTGAAGCAACATAAAATTATAAAGTTGAAATTGTGAGCGATGGGGTAAATTAAGGTGTCACTTCGGCCGAATCCACACCCACACCTACACACCCTCACACACCCACACACACCCACACACACCCACCCTCACCAACATCCACACACACACACATACGCACACACACACGCACGCGCACATACACACACGCATCATCTTTCTCTCTCACACACACACACACACACACACACACACACACACACACACACACTCTATCTCTGTCACACACACACACACACACACACACACAGAGAGAGAGAGAGAGAGAGAGAGAGAGAGAGAGAGAGAGAGAGAGAGAGAGAGAGAGAGAGAGAGAGAGAGAGAGAGAGTATAAGATATATATATAAAGACTTTGAGATATAAATAGACAATAAGATATATATAAACACTTTATGTAAACACTGTGAGATATATATATATAGACTATAAGATATATATATAAATACTCTGAGATATAAATAGACAACAATAAGATATATGTAAACTCTGTGAGATATATATTCTAAACAAACCGCATATAAATCCGCTATAAAAGGCAGATTCCTATCAAATACATATCTTATACATGGATAGAACGACAGTGCACGATAGAATCAAATGTGCCTGGTATGATGCGTAAAACTATTTCATACAGATAACACTGTTTCGTGCATCTAAAACGACATCAAAAGTATACAGATATTTACCTAACACATCTGGTATGCAGAAGAGAGTGAATAAGAAGACTATCTCCATCCCTCCGTACAGTATTGTGCTATCACATTAGTCTATACTGTGTGTGCAACTATCCTCCATATTTGATTACAAACCAGATGTTGTATGAAAAACACTTCATATGGCAGGACATGAACACTTGTTTTAAAGAGGAGAAGATAAATGTATCACAGTAATTTCCCCGAACTCTCTATAACACATTTGTACGAAAAATGTAACAAACCATAGTTTCTCATGATCAATATTTTAAGTTATTTTTGTTTGCCAACATTAGTCAATATATATCTCACAGTCTATATATATATATATCTTATAGTCTATATATAGCTTACGGTCATTGTATGTGTCATACAATTTTTATACATGCATGATCTCGCGCAGCTGATTGATATGATGACAATAGTTTCATAAAACAATATTTTACTTAGTAAGGTAAGGAAGCTAAACCAGTACATCGCCGGTTTTTGTCTGAACAAGTCAAGTACCATCCTCGATCGTCCAGGGGTTGCGATCACTTTTGTTCTCTACACTCCTGGAACATGTCATGGCAAAACTGAAGGTTCCATGTGCGAAACTTAGTGGACAAAATCCCATCAGGCTTTCAATAAAATCAAATAAGATTTTTATTCGTAGACCAATATTGGTGCATTTACCTGTACAAAATTAGCTTTTCCCTCACGCCCCCGAGTACAACCTCTCCTCACATACATATATACAAATATATCTATATAATTATGCATATTCATTTTTTTCTCAAGCAGTCAGGGTAATGCTAGATTTATCATCTAGTTCGTGAAGAAATGTATGCATATATCTCTGTAGATATGCAGTATAAAGTTGATAAGATTTTAAAGTAAAATCATTTCCAACTGGATCAAAAGTTAATTAATTCTCTATATTTGCGTTTGCGAGATATCACAATACATTTTCTTATTTCTAATTAAGTGAAGTCGAGATAAACCTGTAAACGTGTTTCCTTGCAGTGTAACACGAATTGTTTTTTTCTGCGATCACAAATACGATCAATGACTAGATTGCATTATTTTATTATATAAAACATTTTTTATATTTTAATCATCATCTTTCATACCACGACTTTAAAGAATTCAACGTTAAACTAGTCTTCTCGGCTTTCCCACAAGTTGTCCATCATCGATACACTATACCATGGGATGGAGAGAGCGATATCCTAATACTCATGAAAACCAATTACTAATTGGAACATGCATAACACTATACACAAATTTATATTTTGATTATTACCAGTAGAATAAAAATTGTTACTTGGCCTAATGAAGTCATGCACCTGTCTAGAGATATCTAAACTAAGATCTGTGGTAAGATGAGGATTTCCGAACAAATTTTTATCCAAATTGAAAGCAACATTCAAAATAGTAAACTGGATTTAAATATTCCTTTCTTTGGTATAAAGACAGCACTCAAGAAACAGCGAAACGTTTTCAAAAGGTATATCACAAGTATACGAAGCTGATTATTTACAAGGGTTGTCTTAAAATCATCATAATTCAGGGAACTACAGTAGTGTGTAAGTCGTGTGTGTTATGTAATAAACAGGCAGGGAGACGGTACATCTGATATTTATGAGAATACAAATAATTTTAACGAAGGTAGTGAACGAAGCGCTTTATTTAAGGTATCCCAATGTAAATACATTATAACCATGGATGTATCTGTGTAAATACATTATAACTATGGATGTATCTGTGTAAATACATTATCACCATGGATGTATCTGAGTAAATACATTATCACCATGGATGTATCTGTGTAAATACATAATGACCATGGATATATCTGTGTAAATACATTATCATCATGGATGTATCTGTGTAAATACATAATGACCATGGATGTATCTGTGTGAAAACATTATCACCATGGATGTATCTGTGTAAATACATTATAACCATGGATGTATCTGTGTAAATACATAATGACCATGGATATGTCTGTGTAAATACATTATCATCATGGATGTATCTGTGTAAATACATAATGACCATGGATGTATCTGTGTGAAAACATTATCACCATGGATGTATCTGTGTAAATACATCATCACCATGGATGTATCTGTGTAAATACATCATCACCATGGATATATCTGTGTAAATACATTATAACCATGGATGTATCTGTGTAAAAACATTATCATCATGGATGTATCTGTGTAAATACATTATCACCATGGATGTATCTGTGTAAATACATAATGACCATGGATGTATCTGTGTAAATACATAATGACCATGGATGTATCTGTGTAAATACATTATAACCATGGATGTATCTGTGTAAATACATTATAACCATGGATGTATCTGTGTAAATACATTATCACCATGGATGTATCTGTGTAAATACATTATCACCATGGATGTATCTGTGTAAATACATAATGACCATGGATGTATCTGTGTAAATACATAATGACCATGGATGTATCTGTGTAAATACATTATAACCATGGATGTATCTGTGTAAATACATTATAACCATGGATGTATCTGTGTAAATACATTATCACCATGGATGTATCTGTGTAAATACATTATAACCATGGATGTATCTGTGTAAATACATTATAACCATGGATGTATCTGTGTAAATACATTATAACCATGGATGTATCTGTGTAAATACATTATCACCATGGATGTATCTGTGTAAATACATTATCACCATGGATGTATCTGTGTAAATACATTATAACCATGGATGTATCTGTGTAAATACATTATCACCATGGATGTATCTATGTAAATACATTATAACCATGGATGTATCTGTGTAAATACATTATAACCATGGATGTATCTGTGTAAATACATTATAACCATGGATGTATCTGTGTAAATACATTATCACCATGGATGTATCTGTGTAAATACATTATAACCATGGATGTATCTGTGTAAATACATAATGACCATGGATGTATCTGTGTAAATACATAATGACCATGGATGTATCTGTGTAAATACATTATAACCATGGATGTATCTGTGTAAATACATTATAACCATGGATGTATCTGTGTAAAAAAAATTATCACCATGGATGTATCTGTAAAAACATTATCACCATGGATATATCTGTGTAAATACATTATAACCATGGATGTATCTGTGTAAATACATAATGACCATGGATGTATCTGTGTAAATACATTATAACCATGGATGTATCTGTGTAAATACATAATGACCATGGATGTATCTGTGTAAATACATTATAACCATGGATGTATCTGTGTAAATACATTATAACCATGGATGTATCTGTGTAAATACATTATAACCATGGATGTATCTGTGTAAATACATTAACACCATGGATGTATCTGTGTAAATACATTATCACCATGGATGTATCTGTGTAAATACATAATGACCATGGATATATCTGTGTAAATACATTATAACCATGGATGTATCTGTGTAAATACATAATGACCATGTATCTGTGTAAATACATTATCACCATGGATGTATCTGTGTAAATACATAATGACCATGGATGTATCTGTGTAAATACATTATAACCATGGATGTATCTGTGTAAATACATTAACACCATGGATGTATCTGTGTAAATACATCATCACCATGGATGTATCTGTGTAAATACATAATGACCATGGATATATCTGTGTAAATACATTATAACCATGGATGTATCTGTGTAAATACATAATGACCATGGATGTATCTGTGTAAATACATTATAACCATGGATGTATCTGTGTAAATACATTATAACCATGGATGTATCTGTGTAAATACATTATAACCATGGATGTATCTGTGTAAATACATTATAACCATGGATGTATCTGTGTAAATACATTAACACCATGGATGTATCTGTGTAAATACATTATAACCATGGATGTATCTGTGTAAATACATAATGACCATGGATGTATCTGTGTAAATACATCATCACCATGGATGTATCTGTGTAAATACATAATGACCATGGATGTATCTGTGTAAATACATTATAACCATGGATGTATCTGTGTAAATACATTAACACCATGGATGTATCTGTGTAAATACATCATCACCATGGATGTATCTGTGTAAATACATAATGACCATGGATATATCTGTGTAAATACATTATAACCATGGATGTATCTGTGTAAATACATAATGACCATGGATGTATCTGTGTAAATACATTATAACCATGGATGTATCTGTGTAAATACATTATAACCATGGATGTATCTGTGTAAATACATTAACACCATGGATGTATCTGTGTAAATACATCATCACCATGGATGTATCTGTGTAAATACATAATGACCATGGATGTATCTGTGTAAATACATAATGACCATGGATGTATCTGTGTAAATACATTATAACCATGGATGTATCTGTGTAAATACATTATAACCATGGATGTATCTGTGTAAATACATTATAACCATGGATGTATCTGTGTAAATACATTATCACCATGGATGTATCTGTGTAAAAACATTATCACCATGGATATATCTGTGTAAATACATTATCACCATGGATGTATCTGTGTAAATACATAATGACCATGGATGTATCTGTGTAAATACATTATAACCATGGATGTATCTGTGTAAATACATTATAACCATGGATGTATCTGTGTAAATACATTAACACCATGGATGTATCTGTGTAAATACATCATCACCATGGATGTATCTGTGTAAATACATAATGACCATGGATGTATCTGTGTAAATACATAATGACCATGGATGTATCTGTGTAAATACATTATAACCATGGATGTATCTGTGTAAATACATTATAACCATGGATGTATCTGTGTAAATACATTATTACCATGGATGTATCTGTGTAAATACATTATAACCATGGATGTATCTGTGTAAATACATAATGACCATGGATATATCTGTGTAAATACATTATCACCATGGATGTATCTGTGTAAATACATAATGACCATGGATGTATCTGTGTAAATACATTATAACCATGGATGTATCTGTGTAAAAAACATCATCACCATGGATGTATCTGTGTAAATACATAATGACCATGGATATATCTGTGTAAATACATTATAACCATGGATGTATCTGTGTAAATACATAATGACCATGGATGTATCTGTGTAAATACATCATCACCATGGATGTATCTGTGTAAATACATAATGACCATGGATGTATCTGTGTAAATACATTATAACCATGGATGTATCTGTGTAAATACATTAACACCATGGATGTATCTGTGTAAATACATCATCACCATGGATGTATCTGTGTAAATACATAATGACCATGGATATATCTGTGTAAATACATTATAACCATGGATGTATCTGTGTAAATACATAATGACCATGGATGTATCTGTGTAAATACATTAACACCATGGATGTATCTGTGTAAATACATCATCACCATGGATGTATCTGTGTAAATACATAATGACCATGGATGTATCTGTGTAAATACATAATGACCATGGATGTATCTGTGTAAATACATTATAACCATGGATGTATCTGTGTAAATACATTATAACCATGGATGTATCTGTGTAAATACATTATAACCATGGATGTATCTGTGTAAATACATTATCACCATGGATGTATCTGTGTAAAAACATTATCACCATGGATATATCTGTGTAAATACATTATAACCATGGATGTATCTGTGTAAATACATAATGACCATGGATGTATCTGTGTAAATACATTATAACCATGGATGTATCTGTGTAAATACATTATAACCATGGATGTATCTGTGTAAATACATTAACACCATGGATGTATCTGTGTAAATACATCATCACCATGGATGTATCTGTGTAAATACATAATGACCATGGATGTATCTGTGTAAATACATAATGACCATGGATGTATCTGTGTAAATACATTATAACCATGGATGTATCTGTGTAAATACATTATAACCATGGATGTATCTGTGTAAATACATTATTACCATGGATGTATCTGTGTAAATACATTATAACCATGGATGTATCTGTGTAAATACATAATGACCATGGATATATCTGTGTAAATACATTATCACCATGGATGTATCTGTGTAAATACATAATGACCATGGATGTATCTGTGTAAATACATTATAACCATGGATGTATCTGTGTAAAAAACATTATCACCATGGATGTATCTGTGTAAATACATTATAACCATGGATGTATCTGTGTAAAAACATTATCATCATGGATGTATCTGTGTAAATACATAATGACCATGGATGTATCTGTGTAAATACATAATGACCATGGATGTATCTGTGTAAATACATTATAACCATGGATGTATCTGTGTAAATACATTATAACCATGGATGTATCTGTGTAAATACATCATCACCATGGATGTATCTGTGTAAATACATCATCACCATGGATATATCTGTGTAAATACATTATAACCATGGATGTATCTGTGTAAAAACATTATCATCATGGATGTATCTGTGTAAATACATTATCACCATGGATGTATCTGTGTAAATACATAATGACCATGGATGTATCTGTGTAAATACATAATGACCATGGATGTATCTGTGTAAATACATTATAACCATGGATGTATCTGTGTAAATACATTATAACCATGGATGTATCTGTGTAAATACATTATCACCATGGATGTATCTGTGTAAATACATTATCACCATGGATGTATCTGTGTAAATACATAATGACCATGGATGTATCTGTGTAAATACATAATGACCATGGATGTATCTGTGTAAATACATTATAACCATGGATGTATCTGTGTAAATACATAATGACCATGGATGTATCTGTGTAAATACATCATCACCATGGATGTATCTGTGTAAATACATAATGACCATGGATGTATCTGTGTAAATACATTATAACCATGGATGTATCTGTGTAAATACATTAACACCATGGATGTATCTGTGTAAATACATCATCACCATGGATGTATCTGTGTAAATACATAATGACCATGGATATATCTGTGTAAATACATTATAACCATGGATGTATCTGTGTAAATACATAATGACCATGGATGTATCTGTGTAAATACATTATAACCATGGATGTATCTGTGTAAATACATTATAACCATGGATGTATCTGTGTAAATACATTAACACCATGGATGTATCTGTGTAAATACATCATCACCATGGATGTATCTGTGTAAATACATAATGACCATGGATGTATCTGTGTAAATACATAATGACCATGGATGTATCTGTGTAAATACATTATAACCATGGATGTATCTGTGTAAATACATTATAACCATGGATGTATCTGTGTAAATACATTATAACCATGGATGTATCTGTGTAAATACATTATCACCATGGATGTATCTGTGTAAAAACATTATCACCATGGATATATCTGTGTAAATACATTATCACCATGGATGTATCTGTGTAAATACATAATGACCATGGATGTATCTGTGTAAATACATTATAACCATGGATGTATCTGTGTAAATACATTATAACCATGGATGTATCTGTGTAAATACATTAACACCATGGATGTATCTGTGTAAATACATCATCACCATGGATGTATCTGTGTAAATACATAATGACCATGGATGTATCTGTGTAAATACATAATGACCATGGATGTATCTGTGTAAATACATTATAACCATGGATGTATCTGTGTAAATACATTATAACCATGGATGTATCTGTGTAAATACATTATTACCATGGATGTATCTGTGTAAATACATTATAACCATGGATGTATCTGTGTAAATACATAATGACCATGGATATATCTGTGTAAATACATTATCACCATGGATGTATCTGTGTAAATACATAATGACCATGGATGTATCTGTGTAAATACATTATAACCATGGATGTATCTGTGTAAAAAACATCATCACCATGGATGTATCTGTGTAAATACATAATGACCATGGATATATCTGTGTAAATACATTATAACCATGGATGTATCTGTGTAAATACATAATGACCATGGATGTATCTGTGTAAATACATCATCACCATGGATGTATCTGTGTAAATACATAATGACCATGGATGTATCTGTGTAAATACATTATAACCATGGATGTATCTGTGTAAATACATTAACACCATGGATGTATCTGTGTAAATACATCATCACCATGGATGTATCTGTGTAAATACATAATGACCATGGATATATCTGTGTAAATACATTATAACCATGGATGTATCTGTGTAAATACATAATGACCATGGATGTATCTGTGTAAATACATTAACACCATGGATGTATCTGTGTAAATACATCATCACCATGGATGTATCTGTGTAAATACATAATGACCATGGATGTATCTGTGTAAATACATAATGACCATGGATGTATCTGTGTAAATACATTATAACCATGGATGTATCTGTGTAAATACATTATAACCATGGATGTATCTGTGTAAATACATTATAACCATGGATGTATCTGTGTAAATACATTATCAGCATGGATGTATGGATGTATCTGTGTAAATACATTATAACCATGGATGTATCTGTGTAAAAACATAATCACCATGGATGTATCTGTGTAAATACATTATAACCATGGATGTATCTGTGTAAATACATTATAACCATGGATGTATCTGTGTAAATACATTAACACCATGGATGTATCTGTGTAAATACATCATCACCATGGATGTATCTGTGTAAATACATAATGACCATGGATGTATCTGTGTAAATACATAATGACCATGGATGTATCTGTGTAAATACATTATAACCATGGATGTATCTGTGTAAATACATTATAACCATGGATGTATCTGTGTAAATACATTATTACCATGGATGTATCTGTGTAAATACATTATAACCATGGATGTATCTGTGTAAATACATAATGACCATGGATATATCTGTGTAAATACATTATCACCATGGATGTATCTGTGTAAATACATAATGACCATGGATGTATCTGTGTAAATACATTATAACCATGGATGTATCTGTGTAAAAAACATTATCACCATGGATGTATCTGTGTAAATACATTATAACCATGGATGTATCTGTGTAAAAACATTATCATCATGGATGTATCTGTGTAAATACATAATGACCATGGATGTATCTGTGTAAATACATAATGACCATGGATGTATCTGTGTAAATACATTATAACCATGGATGTATCTGTGTAAATACATTATAACCATGGATGTATCTGTGTAAATACATCATCACCATGGATGTATCTGTGTAAATACATCATCACCATGGATATATCTGTGTAAATACATTATAACCATGGATGTATCTGTGTAAAAACATTATCATCATGGATGTATCTGTGTAAATACATTATCACCATGGATGTATCTGTGTAAATACATAATGACCATGGATGTATCTGTGTAAATACATAATGACCATGGATGTATCTGTGTAAATACATTATAACCATGGATGTATCTGTGTAAATACATTATAACCATGGATGTATCTGTGTAAATACATTATCACCATGGATGTATCTGTGTAAATACATTATCACCATGGATGTATCTGTGTAAATACATAATGACCATGGATGTATCTGTGTAAATACATAATGACCATGGATGTATCTGTGTAAATACATTATAACCATGGATGTATCTGTGTAAATACATTATAACCATGGATGTATCTGTGTAAATACATTATAACCATGGATGTATCTGTGTAAATACATTATAACCATGGATGTATCTGTGTAAATACATTATAACCATGGATGTATCTGTGTAAATACATTATAACCATGGATGTATCTGTGTAAATACATTATCACCATGGATGTATCTGTGTAAATACATTATAACCATGGATGTATCTGTGTAAATACATTATCACCATGGATGTATCTGTGTAAATACATTATAACCATGGATGTATCTGTGTAAATACATAATGACCATGGATGTATCTGTGTAAATACATAATGACCATGGATGTATCTGTGTAAATACATTATAACCATGGATGTATCTGTGTAAATACATTATAATCATGGATGTATCTGTGTAAATACATTATCACCATGGATGTATCTGTGTAAAAACATTATCACCATGGATATATCTGTGTAAATACATTATAACCATGGATGTATCTGTGTAAATACATAATGACCATGGATGTATCTGTGTAAATACATTATAACCATGGATGTATCTGTGTAAATACATAATGACCATGGATGTATCTGTGTAAATACATTATAACCATGGATGTATCTGTGTAAATACATTATAACCATGGATGTATCTGTGTAAATACATTATAACCATGGATGTATCTGTGTAAATACATTAACACCATGGATGTATCTGTGTAAATACATTATCACCATGGATGTATCTGTGTAAATACATAATGACCATGGATATATCTGTGTAAATACATTATAACCATGGATGTATCTGTGTAAATACATAATGACCATGGATGTATCTGTGTAAATACATCATCACCATGGATGTATCTGTGTAAATACATAATGACCATGGATGTATCTGTGTAAATACATTATAACCATGGATGTATCTGTGTAAATACATTAACACCATGGATGTATCTGTGTAAATACATCATCACCATGGATGTATCTGTGTAAATACATAATGACCATGGATATATCTGTGTAAATACATTATAACCATGGATGTATCTGTGTAAATACATAATGACCATGGATGTATCTGTGTAAATACATTATAACCATGGATGTATCTGTGTAAATACATTATAACCATGGATGTATCTGTGTAAATACATTATAACCATGGATGTATCTGTGTAAATACATTATAACCATGGATGTATCTGTGTAAATACATTAACACCATGGATGTATCTGTGTAAATACATTATAACCATGGATGTATCTGTGTAAATACATAATGACCATGGATGTATCTGTGTAAATACATCATCTCCATGGATGTATCTGTGTAAATACATAATGACCATGGATGTATCTGTGTAAATACATTATAACCATGGATGTATCTGTGTAAATACATTAACACCATGGATGTATCTGTGTAAATACATCATCACCATGGATGTATCTGTGTAAATACATAATGACCATGGATATATCTGTGTAAATACATTATAACCATGGATGTATCTGTGTAAATACATAATGACCATGGATGTATCTGTGTAAATACATTATAACCATGGATGTATCTGTGTAAATACATTATAACCATGGATGTATCTGTGTAAATACATTAACACCATGGATGTATCTGTGTAAATACATCATCACCATGGATGTATCTGTGTAAATACATAATGACCATGGATGTATCTGTGTAAATACATAATGACCATGGATGTATCTGTGTAAATACATTATAACCATGGATGTATCTGTGTAAATACATTATAACCATGGATGTATCTGTGTAAATACATTATAACCATGGATGTATCTGTGTAAATACATTATCACCATGGATGTATCTGTGTAAAAACATTATCACCATGGATATATCTGTGTAAATACATTATCACCATGGATGTATCTGTGTAAATACATAATGACCATGGATGTATCTGTGTAAATACATTATAACCATGGATGTATCTGTGTAAATACATTATAACCATGGATGTATCTGTGTAAATACATTAACACCATGGATGTATCTGTGTAAATACATCATCACCATGGATGTATCTGTGTAAATACATAATGACCATGGATGTATCTGTGTAAATACATAATGACCATGGATGTATCTGTGTAAATACATTATAACCATGGATGTATCTGTGTAAATACATTATAACCATGGATGTATCTGTGTAAATACATTATTACCATGGATGTATCTGTGTAAATACATTATAACCATGGATGTATCTGTGTAAATACATAATGACCATGGATATATCTGTGTAAATACATTATCACCATGGATGTATCTGTGTAAATACATAATGACCATGGATGTATCTGTGTAAATACATTATAACCATGGATGTATCTGTGTAAAAAACATCATCACCATGGATGTATCTGTGTAAATACATAATGACCATGGATATATCTGTGTAAATACATTATAACCATGGATGTATCTGTGTAAATACATAATGACCATGGATGTATCTGTGTAAATACATCATCACCATGGATGTATCTGTGTAAATACATAATGACCATGGATGTATCTGTGTAAATACATTATAACCATGGATGTATCTGTGTAAATACATTAACACCATGGATGTATCTGTGTAAATACATCATCACCATGGATGTATCTGTGTAAATACATAATGACCATGGATATATCTGTGTAAATACATTATAACCATGGATGTATCTGTGTAAATACATAATGACCATGGATGTATCTGTGTAAATACATTAACACCATGGATGTATCTGTGTAAATACATCATCACCATGGATGTATCTGTGTAAATACATAATGACCATGGATGTATCTGTGTAAATACATAATGACCATGGATGTATCTGTGTAAATACATTATAACCATGGATGTATCTGTGTAAATACATTATAACCATGGATGTATCTGTGTAAATACATTATAACCATGGATGTATCTGTGTAAATACATTATCACCATGGATGTATCTGTGTAAAAACATTATCACCATGGATATATCTGTGTAAATACATTATCACCATGGATGTATCTGTGTAAATACATAATGACCATGGATGTATCTGTGTAAATACATTATAACCATGGATGTATCTGTGTAAATACATTATAACCATGGATGTATCTGTGTAAATACATTAACACCATGGATGTATCTGTGTAAATACATCATCACCATGGATGTATCTGTGTAAATACATAATGACCATGGATGTATCTGTGTAAATACATAATGACCATGGATGTATCTGTGTAAATACATTATAACCATGGATGTATCTGTGTAAATACATTATAACCATGGATGTATCTGTGTAAATACATTATTACCATGGATGTATCTGTGTAAATACATTATAACCATGGATGTATCTGTGTAAATACATTATCACCATGGATGTATCTGTGTAAATACATAATGACCATGGATGTATCTGTGTAAATACATTATAACCATGGATGTATCTGTGTAAAAAACATTATCACCATGGATGTATCTGTGTAAATACATTATAACCATGGATGTATCTGTGTAAAAACATTATCATCATGGATGTATCTGTGTAAATACATAATGACCATGGATGTATCTGTGTAAATACATAATGACCATGGATGTATCTGTGTAAATACATTATAACCATGGATGTATCTGTGTAAATACATTATAACCATGGATGTATCTGTGTAAATACATTATAACCATGGATGTATCTGTGTAAATACATTATCACCATGGATGTATCTGTGTAAAAACATTATCACCATGGATATATCTGTGTAAATACATTATAACCATGGATGTATCTGTGTAAATACATAATGACCATGGATGTATCTGTGTAAATACATTATAACCATGGATGTATCTGTGTAAATACATTATAACCATGGATGTATCTGTGTAAATACATTAACACCATGGATGTATCTGTGTAAATACATCATCACCATGGATGTATCTGTGTAAATACATAATGACCATGGATGTATCTGTGTAAATACATAATGACCATGGATGTATCTGTGTAAATACATTATAACCATGGATGTATCTGTGTAAATACATTATAACCATGGATGTATCTGTGTAAATACATTATTACCATGGATGTATCTGTGTAAATACATTATAACCATGGATGTATCTGTGTAAATACATAATGACCATGGATATATCTGTGTAAATACATTATCACCATGGATGTATCTGTGTAAATACATAATGACCATGGATGTATCTGTGTAAATACATTATAACCATGGATGTATCTGTGTAAAAAACATTATCACCATGGATGTATCTGTGTAAATACATTATAACCATGGTTGTATCTGTGTAAAAACATTATCACCATGGATGTATCTGTGTAAATACATTATAACCATGGATTTATCTGTGTAAATACATACGGATCATAAGTTTCCTCTCCGTTGACCTTGGTTCACAACATGGTATTGTTTACATCTGAGTGTAGTATTGTATCCACTTAAATCTTCTTCCTTGTGTGTATGTCCGGGTTTAGCGAGTTTGTGGTAACATTCGTCAACAGGAAATGCATGTACGTTATCATACCCACCAGCCTTTGGATAACCCCGATAACGAGCTACGTGAAGACCGTCGTAAGTGTCTTAGCAACATTTTAGCTGTCCAATTCACTAATACTCCAGCGTAATTCTCTGCTGATTTTGTAGTACCCAATGAGTCTGTCAATTTTGCTCCAATGTTACTGGCTGCACATTCATTATGGTTTAAATTAACCGGCGTGTCCGTCCCTATTATGTTCATGTAGTTATTACTATCTGGTTTTAATGTTTTAATGTCCCTAATTATCAGGTTGAATTTTTGGGACACGCAGGAATTGTGTAGATAAGACTGTGATGACAAAGAAAACCACAGATCAGGGGATAATTACACAATTTATTGGAAGCACAGGTAAATCCAGGTACGTAAATCACAGCACTACAACAAATTATATTTATATAGTTATATACAATTCCTAAAGTCTTAAATCTTAGTATCTAAAATTCATTAAATCATTCCTAAACTTGAAATTTTAAGCCTTCTTGTACTGACAACATATCATTACACAACTCAACAAGATTAACTGTTTAGTTAAGAATTATAATCATTCAGTTTTTTGACAGTCATGAATAAACCGTTTCGGTACCCCAAATAGATTACCGTGGATATTTTTTAACAAATTTGATACAATGGCTATTGTTCACAGACCTGTACACATACCTATACACAGACATATGATCGAAATAATGTATATATATATATATATACATATATGCTTCAGTGTCCGCTTTTATGATGAACTATGATTATCGTGTTTTACTTCGTTATCGTCATCAGTGACAAACATGTTCGGAACATTTTCCCGCTAGTAATATCTAATGATTTGCTGCTAGATTATAAAAGGACAAGTTTTTGATATGTTTCAATATACTACTTGATGAAAACGCGATTGAAAAATAAAGGTAAATTATTCTCTTTGGATTGTAGTCTAAATGGCGTTTGACATATGTATTATACATATATATGTGAAGAATAGATATATAAACATGTATTATACAGTTACATGTAGGGAATACAAATATAAATATGTATCATACATCTATATATAGATAATAAACATATAAATACGTATTATACATCTATATATAGAAAATAAAAAGATATATACATCTATATATAGAAAATAAACAGATAAATACGTATTATACATCTATATATAGAAAATAAACAGATAAATACGTATTATACATCTATATATAGAAAATAAAAAGATATATACATCTATATATAGAAAATAAACATATAGATACGTATTATAGATCTATATATAGATAATAAACAGATCAATACGTATTATACATCTATATATAGATAATAAACAGATAGATACATATTATACACCTACATATAGATAATAAACATATAGATACGTATTATACATCTATATATAGATAATAAACTTATAGATACGTATTATACATCTATATATAGATATAATAAACATATAATTACGTATTATACAACGAATTTTCAAAACAATATTAGCTTCTTACAGTGGCAGACATTACCTAGATAATAGGTAAATGTTACCTCCTTTTTTCAAAATTTGCCAGGCTTTGATCTAGAAACACCTTTCCAGTACATATTTTGTTACTCGGACTTTTGATTTACCAGAGATCTTTTACAGGTTTTAACAAATTTGACCCCTGCGACGTTCAATATGGTTCAAGATCATATTCTTGTTTTTGCAAATTTCGTCAATCCTAAATCGGGAGACTTATTAACCTATCATGTTTCTAGGCCTTATGGTTCTTAAAAAGAAGTCGTTTTTAAGGTTATAACAAACTCGATCCCTGTAACTAGAATATGGGTCAAGCTCATTTCTTTTTACAGTATATGCCGCGCTTCCAGAAACCTTCCGGCCAAATACCATATTTATGTGCCTCTTGTTTAATAAGATGTTGTTTTAAGATTTTAACAATTTTAACTCCTGTGAACTAGTATATGGCTCGAGATATTTTTTTTGCAAATTTTGTAAGGGTTCATACTGAAAATACATCAGCTAAATGCCATGCTTTTGCGCTTTCTGGTGAATCCGATTTGACCAGCTCACTGTGTGCTGGCAGTGGGCAAAAATAAAGTCATACGTTAAGTTTTTACATGTTACATTACATATCAATATTTAAAATTGTTAGTTCCGTCATTTTGCATCACGATACATATTACTTACTTGTGACTTATGATGCGATCATTTATCTTTATTGTTTTCATCATAATGTCACATTTCTCATTCCTGTTTATCCTTAGATAAAACTGATCGAGCTGAGTTAGATCTATCTAAGTGGACAAGCAGTCACGAAAGTCAGTTACATAAAACACAAACATTTAATTTCAATATGAAGAAACATACACTAAATACTAGGAATATAAAGAAGAGAGCAATTCAAACTAAAATTGTAATGTATAGTCCGGCATGGCTTCAATAGTAAACCCACCATATGTTTCATGCTGATGAAAATATAAAACATGTTTCCTTTATTATCTGAAGTCATTATCAAATAAAATGTTTACAATCGACAAAACTTTTTCGATTGGACATGAAGGTTAAGAACTAAATAATCTCACTGAGTTGACACTGATGTGGGTAACAATGAAGAAAGGTCATTAACCTTACCATCCTTAATTCGACCTATAACTAGCTAACAAATCGTGTTTGAAATTCTACAATTATTATATTATCTTCTTCCTCACACAGATACAAATGTCTTTAATTCTAAATCTACAAAATTAACACATCCATCAGCTTTTGAACTTTCAAAAAATTAATCACTTCAAGAGCATTATTATATGTGTTAATTATTATATAGATTCCGATGGTTACATACATGAACGATAATAACAGGACCCATAGAATGTCTAGACATGTTTGACTTTGTTTGACACGTAAAATCAATGTTGAACAAATTGTTTAAGTGTTAGTGCTGGTCCTTCGTCCAATTTCAGCGCCTCAAGAATATTACCTATGGGAGTAACGAACGTCTTCGTCTCAGCAAATCCAATAGCGATCCCAAGACAAGCGTCCGGATAATAATGTTTGTTTCTCTTTATCATGACAAAAACTGCCGATCCAGAATCTCCTTCTTCAAAAAATTGCTTTCCCTTAAGTCCGCTAATAACATACTGGCCTTTAAACGTATATTTATGCGAGGAATCTTTCTTAATCCCAAGCTTATCAGAATCCGAGGTTCTTGCCTGACCAGATGTCCATGTCAGCAGTCCAACAGACAGCCCAGAACCAGCTCCAAGCTTCATACACCTGATAGGCGATTCAGGAGAACCTATCAATGAAAGCAATAACTGACTCTTTATATCTCCACTTCTTTAAGTACACCCATGGCATAAAATTTCTTGAATCAAATGTAGAATCAATTCGAGAAAAGAGCATATAATATCCTCATATCAACATTCAATGTCATCTCGTAGTATAATAAACCAATTTACACAAGGTAAGCACCTAATTAGTCAGCTGTTTCTCTATTTCATTCTTCAGTTCTATATCTACACTTGCAGGAGAAATTGTAGTAATTTAAGGTTGAAAAATATTTTCATTGAGTTGAAGAATGTATGTTTAAAAAATCCAAAAGTCACCCGTACTATGACCAATTTTATGACCCTTTCATAAATGTGATCCAGGGTGCACATCTTTCCCCAAAACGTGTTCAAAACCTTTAATGAATTAAATAATTGGGTCTTATCCTCTTCATTAAAGTTTGCTTCATATTTTTAACTCAATTATAGAACTACGTGTTACAAATATAAAACAATTATGGAAGTTTAAGTTGGAAAACTTACAGTTGCTGTTCACCGAAAATATTAACACATTTATGTATGTTCTTTAAGTCACAAAAAAATTATCAAATTCTAGAACCGGTAAAATTGTTTCAGGGACAGATTTTCTTGTGATGACAGAATTAGAAACTACACTTATTTCTGACATTTCAACCTGTGTGTTATTTTTTATCCAAATATATGTTTATTTCAATTTCATTCATTTTATCTATGTGTCTTTGATTAAAAATGATAATAGATCACATTTTGCCTCTTTGGATTATAATCAGAAAAGGCTCACATGGCCTGTACTTGCTCTTGTTCTATAAGATATAAAAGGTATATCAAAGCGGTATTCTGTGCATCATCAATGAATCAGTAAGATGGTCGTATCCCTCCTTGCGTAAAACATTCAAGCTGAAGTTGAGGTAAGCAGCTGAAGGTCACGGACTGGTGAACTGTGCCCATTAGTCTCCAGCTATATATCTTATTGCATTGTGTACCTGGTTGCTTATTAGCAAAACTAGTCAGCAATGCCGCCAAATCATTATAAAAGTAATTCATCTGTTGAAGTTGATGCTGTCATTTAATGAAGACTTGTTGTTCAGTCAACACATTACCCTAGAATTAATTCATCATTGAATGACACCGGAGTAATTTTTAGCAAACGGGAGCGGTTATATTCTGTGGTCTACTATTGGTACTTTGCACTATAATTTCACACTTAGTACAATACCTTGGTTATCTAAGCCTTGATTTATCTGCCTAAGACACAGAATACCATTACCTGTGTTTCAATGTTTTGGAACTAATACTTATGTTTGTGATATTGCTTCTGGTAAAAATGAATGTTGTATGTGGTATACCAAGTTTGCAAAACGAGATTTAAAGATCAAATAAAGAACTTGAAATCAGCAAGAATTCTAGATTCTCCTCGAAATGATTGGTTGAAAGATATGCTTAACACAGAGGGACTAGCTGTAGAGAGCGGAGTAAGCTATGTGTTAAGTGTTACATGAGGTACGTTAGAAAAAGACCACGACCTGACCCCAAGGACGATACTCTGTGTAATAATGATTCTAAGGTTATTTGCGAAACAGTTCAGGAGTCTGAGAATAATCCAAATGACAATGACATCCTGATCCAAAGATCAGTATAAACATTTTCGTTCCTCTGCATAGTAAACCGAGTGGATTCATTTCCTCGGTTATAATCAATGATTTGCCAGAACGTACATCAAGTATCCAAATATGAGAGTTCTCCGAATTTAAGATTTCAAAAATTATCAGATTAAGGCTGCCATGTAAGAACCGGCTAACGTTGGGTCAATTTAATTTTAGTTTCAATTGACAGTGCAACTGCAATTGACTTTTTTTTTGTATTTTTGGGCGAAACAAAAAACTAATCTTTCATTGAATAAAATGACCATGCTTACTATCCTCTACAAAACCAAACTGTAAAGATATTTGTTTTTAGACACAACTGGTCCTTATCACGGCAGTGTGAATGATGTATCCATAACTTAACTCATCTTGGAGAAATTCGACTTCCTGAAATATCGAATGCAAGTAAACAACAATATAATTGTGGATTGCAGTTTCAGGGGATGTCTTAGATTTTCTTGTTGAGCGATGGGTTGTAGAGTCTTATCGTGGAAGTTTGAAGAAGTAGGTACTTTTCAAGGATCAACTACTATCAGATTACTTCATTGAGATCATTTGGCCACTTAGAGTGGAACGAGATACTAAAATGGCTCAGCGAATGCTTTCGCTCCGACAAAAAAGGCCACGTTTTGGCAAAGCGAGTTGGTGAAGACCACAACATGACACGCCGAGTGAAAAGTGAATGCAAAAAACTTGAGGCATCTGATATATCATTCCCCCGATGATGATCTCTCGTCACAAGTCTCAACCGAAGTAAAATGTTAGGATTCAATTTGACGAGCATGAATCTGACCATCCTGTGAAGGCGTACTTTTTTTTGCCTGGCATGAAAGAAAACCTCTGGTATGGTTGCCCTCGTAACATCAATAAGATATTACTTCCATAACTTTTTATATTTGTAATACTCAGCTTTATATTTGACCTCATAACTTGCAGCAGACTTCAAAAAAGATGACTCGACTCTATACAATGATTTATTATAGGTTACACACACTAATGATTTAATTGAGATGTGGATAAAACTACCGTGAAACAGGTCCTTTTGAAGATAGCTCAACGTCATTGATAAATATATTTATGGTTTATTGGGACACTTTTGTTTGGTACGATATACGTTTACTTAAGGAAACAATGATATGGAAGATTTACTTACAATCGTTATCAAGGTATTTCACATCGGCCTGTTTTCCTGATGCAAATGTTGGATGATCTCTAACATTCATTTCTATAAATATTGAACATCAAACATTCAAAGACAAAGCCAATACAATATCATACACTAAAAGCAATTGTAAACAAAACATTATTTTAGAAATATTCTTAATTATTCCTCTTGTAAATACGTCATGAAATTTTTTTTTCATCAATCGGTTTTCAAAAATGCTACTGTTCTTATATTACCAGGGAAGCGAAAGTGAAATCCGACGACGTAACTGTTGTCAGCTTTGATCATCTGTAGTTTTCAAAGAACAATCGATGTCACAATTCTGTTAACTGAGTAAAATGCTTTAATTCTCTTCTTCGCAACAAAGAAAACGTCATTTGCTTTTTAATGGTAGAGATCGTAAATATATTAGACAAGTACATGTATTTATATCTAGAATTACGCAACAACACATTCTATTTAGCGTTTATAATATGTGAACACGATTCCATTTTCGGGCTTTTTTTTTATAATCACTTTACCTGCATTTTTAAGATGGGTATACTTGACGTCATCAAAAGAACCATCACGTGGATTTCGGTTTGGGTCAATCACTACAAGTGCCGCATCAATTCCCGTTTCTAAATCAGAGTTAAACACGGCTCGTTCTACATTTCCACACTGCCAGTAGACGGTCCTGTCCACAACGATATATACAATTCTCATTTAATCACTGAACTGTTTCAGATATGTTGAAAAGGCCTGTTTCCAGTAATGTTAATTCTCCATAGGAGCCTGCCCCGTATAATTTCTTATCTAGCTCAACCACTGTTTTTTTCTTTTCCGAAAAATAATTTTACACCTTTCCGACACCCAGATTTCATAATTTCAGTGAAAATGTATTTTTATAAAGTTATCAATTTCAACATCAAAGACATAAGTTCGTGAATAAAAGAAGGTTATCTCGAAATTGTAATTCGAAACATAGTATAAATTTCTTTTGACAAATATTTCCTAAACATCGTGTTTATTCATAAAACATAAAAAAAAACATATTCTCGGATGAAAATGCACTTGCAGAGACACAATTATGAAGAAAAATGCCATAAATTTGCAATTTTCTCCCGTTATATAGTTTTGGATGCAAATTTCCATCAGAAAATCGGATAGAGCTTTACTCGTTTCATATTAGTCAGCTAATTCCATGTGGTGGAACGTTCTCATATCGCCGCCTGAATGTGGTTGTAAATTGAAAGAAAAGGGGAAATGAGTAACAACCTTGTCTGTAACCCTATTATATAGCTTATTATATACAAACTTTTTCTTATTGAATATCAGAGCGGATATTTTCATGACAGTTTTATGATGTGTAACGACTAAATAAATAGTATCGATATAAAGATTTACACTGAGGACACCCTGATACATGAATACTGTTCTATCTCAAGCTGTCCTCTTCTGAATTTTCTGATCGTGTGGCCTTGTACATTTATCCGTATCTTCTTGTCTTTGTCTATACGTTTACGAAATCATTCACTCGACGCTAGCTATTCTTGTCTCAATTTCCTTGTTTTATTGTCCCATCTCCAAAGCGTTGTGGCTCTGTCCGGGTTGAGACCCTGACTTGTCTCACTTTCTTTGTGCCTGCCGACAACGCCACATCGAATAGATAGATTATCCATATGAAATACTTTATTTTGTTCGAAGAAATCAATCAATTCTGCGCTTCTTGGAGGTATTGAATGTGATTTATTATATTGTCTTGTTATTTTGTGTAATTAGTTGTTCGTTATTTATCACACATTTTCGCATAATTGTACCAAACTACTAAGTATTAGCTGTCTACAGCAATCATCGGTGGCTTGCTATTTTGTTACTTTATCGACGCTTCATAAACCAGTCGTTATTGTTTCAAGATGGAGGGTAAATGTGTTGGAGAAGAGTGTCAAGTATACTTCAAGAAACGTAGTGGCAATAAGAACAGAAGTGCACGCAATGTAAATAGTCCACAATATAAATGGCTCCTAGATACGCTGGTGCAACAAGGATTGATGTCAACAAAGGAACAAGCATTTATTTGCCAGAAGTGCTCCATGAAGTATCTTCGGAACAAAAATCAGCCTGAACCTCAACCCGACAGAACTATCACCAAATCGAAGTGGATTGTGGAATCCTATCATGGTCGTCTGAAACACTGGACGTTCTTCCGAACGCAATTGGTGTCTAACAGCTTTATCAATGTCATTGAGGCTTTGCTTCGAACCGTCACAGCCTGTCTGAATGGTATTAAAGGACCGATCTACCAGAGATCTCCAGAGAGAGATGCCAAAGATAGGCTAATGGCTGAACGTATGAAGGACCGTTTGACAACACCGAATGGTTTAGCTCAGAGAGTCAAGATAGACCCAGATCTATCTAGACGGGCAAGGTCCGAGTTTGTCAAGATGGATGCATCTTCTGTACTGTTTCCCCGTCTCGATTTTGATTACTTGAGAACCATTACGTGTCGAACGTATCAGATATCTCTGGCTCCTGGTTACATCGCCGAACATGTAAGTGATGACGGAGACTATGAGGTGTGGCTTTACCAGCACTCCCCAGACCTTCTCCGATGTCAAATACATTCTCGACACAAAAGCCAAACGAAATATAACGTTTGGATACGGTTCACAGTTTCACCCGATGTTGAGGCCCCAATAAAGGACTACTACTGCCAGTGCCCAGTTGGAGAGAGAACGATGGGAATGTGTGCGCTTATCTCCAGTATTCTGTACTACCTTGGGTATTACAGGACGCTGGAAAACCCTCGACCATTACAACCACAGGTAAAGAAATTCCGACAAAACTTGAAATAGTTTTCCATGCGGCAACAGAGTGCATATGTCGAAAGTATGTTTGGGGCTCGATATGAAAGATCCCCGTTACCATGTGACTAACCAAACTTATAAATATAGGTATTATACAATCGCCCGTAGCTATGAACACTCCCGTAAATGCGAAAACCAACCAAAATCATAAGGAACACGTTTTGTTTGTTGTTCTGTCTATTTGTCAGCCAATGTCTTCAACCACGGGGACTTGCGAAGTAGCCATCTTGGATTTTTTTTTTTATGAAAAAGTGTTTCTCTCACTTTTTTTCATATCTGTGTACATATTCTCAACATACCGAGCAAATACTCTCGTTTTTTTGTTAATTATCTAAAGAAAGTCGAAAATCGGCAATTCAACCATAGGCTAATTCAACCCAACATTTTGTTCCACCACTTACATTTTGATGATTTTTCCTCTCATCAATAGCATATTACGTACTATTTAATTGGATAAAAATTGGTTTGCATCCAACGCCCATAAAAGGGTGTATTCTCTAAAAAAACACAGTTTTTGTGTCTAAAATGTTATCATCGAAAATGGAATTTTTGAAATTGTTTCTTCCATAAAACAGCCAAATGGCGCGATGGAAACATGATTTTTTGTCACAATCATGCCATGAATGTATTCTTTATGGTGACTAATTTTGATTAGATTTTCATTAATATTTTACATAACATGCACATTTTATCAACACTTAGCTTCTGAAAGGTACAACTTTGAGGAGCCATAAAAAACAAACCAAGTGACCTAAATCTTTATACTGTATAGATTTGTGACCGCAACGGCATGGGCAATGCACCACCAACAGGAAATTTGAATCAAAGAAGGGGCCGTTTTGGAAACCGGCCCTTTATCAAGTTTTCGGGTTGGGTTCACATGGTCAATGGTAATAATACTGCAATGTTTCAAATGTATATTACAATCGATCTTCTTGATATAAGGTTGCATAGCAAGTTGTATCAAAATTACTTCATATTTACTCAAGTTATTGATTTCACAAGAAAGAAGTAAACACTTGACGCTTGGTGTCCGTAAGACCACGGACAAAGAGCGATTGCAAAAGGTAACCAAATAATACATACGTGTTTTCTGGGCTGTCATCAACGTCTTCGGGCGGATCATCATCGATTTCCATCCTTTTTACACCCCTGATATGTTTTTCGTAAAAATGATCAAATGGAGCTATGACGTCATCACCTTTCTTTTCTTGTGAAGATTGATAGCTAAAAGGAGTATCTCCCTTTTCGATTTTTTCTGCATGGAACAGATGGGAACAAGTGATGAACCCCGTTTTTCCATTGCCAATTTCCACAAATATTCCTAAAGTTCCTACAGAACCTTCTTGTCCATGAGAACCACATATACTCATTCCAACTTTCAAAGGAATGTGCTCAGTTGTTTCCATGCGACATCGTCCGGTAGGTGGATGACTGATATCAATGGCGTTCAAGCTGTATGACCGCGGGCTGAAAATAAACTCTCCTTCAAGTACTGCCACTGGCATTGCTCCCTTCTCACATTTCAGTTCAGTTGGAAAACATTGGCTCGCCAAGGGAATGTATCCTTTGTGTGAACAGTGTAGCATGATATGTGCTTCAGGGTTTGCTTTGGGACATTTTACGCTAACTATGCTTCCGGCAGTGATTGCATTCAAATTCGGATGCTGATTCCAAAGATTATCGGCCCATCGATCAACGATCGCCTTACAAACGATTTCTTCATTTTCTGTCATCTTATCATCTTCTATCCATTCGCTTTCTGGTGCAATATTCGGGTTCATGATTATAACTTTTACACCATGTATGTCTCCTTCTTTCACGTCACACACATCATCCGTAAATCCGAGGCAGACACGAAGAATCGCTTGATTTTTGCGCACTGTGTATGTTGGCTTAAATCGTGCTCCGATATCCTTATATTTTCTTTCTGCTTCCTTACAAACTGATTGCAGCAAAGTGGATTCTAATTCTAATCCGTATGACATCTTGATGAAAGCCTTCATGGACGGATTAGCCGGGCTCCTTTCTGTAATTAGCTGTACAATGTCATTCATATTGAGGCGTACGGCTAGATCTAGGGGTGAGAACTGCATGCGAATATTCCTGTTCGACTTTGCACAGACAAAGGCGGGGAGACAAAGCGTTGTATACAATGATGTATTTGCGCCGTGGTCAAGCAGTATTTTGACAATTTCGCTTTCTCCCAAAACAATGGCCAGATGTAATGGTGTCCATCCAGCGTTGTCTGTTGAATGAATGTATTCAGAGTCATTCCAGTTCTTTTCCAGATCATGCAAACCTTTATGAAGAATCTGATTATGCAGTGAGTGGCACTCTAAAAAACGCAAATGGTAGTATTTTAGTCATAGACATATATGCATTGTAGTTACAACCAGTTAACAAATAACACTATATACAATTGAAAAATAAATAGTGGCCAGGATAAAATAATAACAATATTAGAAGCACATTGTAAACCGATAAAGGATTTTTATATATATGTATGTACATACGTTTCCAACAAAACAATGTAACAGAGGCTTTTTATTCCAATGCCTCCGCTGGGATTCGAACCCGGGACCTCTGGCGTAATAATCTGACGCTCAACCGATCTAAATATTTACCACGACCACAATAATAGCATTGTACAAAAGACAACATAGTGAATAGCACCCTTATGTACAAATTAGATACTGTAGAGCAAAACTAAACGAATCGGAAGTGATCGAAATAGATGTCAAAGTACATGTCACCTACATTCTGAACCATACCACTATTCGAATGAATTGGCTTACGGCATACATCAGGGATTAAATGTCCTCCAGTAGTGTGTACAAATTTCAAAGATGGTAAAAAAGACAGCAGAATTTAGAATTAAAGACAGTGAAGCCAAAAACCTTCTTAGTGATGCTTAGGCTCTTCAATCTCAGTCAATACAAGTAATTCATGTTATGTTATTTCATGAGAATAATGTATACAACAACGCAGCATACGAACATCAAACGGGTCCAGTTTCATATCGAACAAAGGAATACAATGTGTTCCAATGAGGCAGTAAACATTTTCATCAACCTACAACCTTCGAGGCTTTTTTATCACAGTGTTATGAAGTACGGTACTTTTTTGTAGTGATACATGAAACACGAATGTATTCGATGTCCTGGTTTAAAGGTAATTCGCTGAAGGTTTCCGTACTTTCTATTGTGACGCAATAATGTGTATTGTGCATTGTGGCGTAAACAAAGTAGTGAACATATCATTAAGTTTTGTATCAGTCTAAACAATGTTATTTTTTTATTTTGTGGTAAAAAGAACATTATGTTTGGTTTTTTTTTGTCATATGAGAGTTACTAACTTCGTCACGTTACTTTGTAACAGTCGCCAGATGCTTGTGAAAATAGAAAAAAAGAATCCAAGACCCGGCTCATAAATCTTACATGTAATAGAATTCTAAATCCAGTATATATCATTCAAGATCGATAGGAAAATCCATCTTCCATGCAAACTTGGAATCTTGATGAATTTACGTGTATGGAAACGATATCTCGATATATCATTAATGCCAATATCATTTCAGTGAATTTAACAAACAAATGTCCTGCACAACTCAGCATTCCGATGTTAATTGAAAGTTTAAAAACGTTGTCTTTTAAAAACATTGTCGATGAAAAAGAAAAAGAAAACTTACCGTACGCGACATCATTCTTGGCAACATGAAACTCGTATATTTCTTTCAGAAAGCATGTGTCTGAATGAGTGTCTTCCGAAAGCAATGATGAATACTTTTCATTGGAACAAATCTTTTCCGGTAGGGAGTGATTAGTAAGGAATTCTCTGGTGTGAATGTGCCTGAATCTGATGGAAGATTTTGCAGGAAAGCCATGAACTGTGTTTAACAGATGTTGCATAACAAGGGCAAATACTTTCATGACAGCACCCTCGTTTGTAGCAGGTGATATGGTAACTACCGATTCTATGGAGTTGACATCCATATGCTCTTTGAACGATTCAGTCTACAAGTGAGAAAAAATAAGTTAACCTTTATGCTTTTCCTTTAGGATCTATTCCCTGTGGATTGTATTCACTGTAGTGTAGACACATCTCATTATAATTAAATACTCAACGATTATGGTATATATGCCGGGAAAACATTATACATATTCGATTTCATGTGCTGTGAAGAAATATTTTTCAATCGAATTTTTTCACAGTATCTGGTTCAATGATACCTTCATACAGGAAATACATATCTATGGGATCCGTATACTTACACACGGTTTGTCAGTTTAAGACAATACATAGAAGAAGTTTTTACGTCAGTAAAATGATAAATAAACATCATTGTCTACAGTTATCAATCTAATTAAATGACAACCCTACTATGCTCCATTAACAAAACCTGACGTATACAAAATACTGAGATCATTTGCCTCTAACGGTAATTAACGTGGTCGCCTTTCATAAAGAATTACATTCGTGTTGGATAATTTTGATTTATTTAATTATTTCTTTATCTTTTGCAACCCCCCTCCCCCCAACACTCTTGCAAATGTAATTCGAAAGTGATTCCGATGTACGTTTCAGAAAACTAGGATTTCAGTATTAACTTACATGTCTTGACAAGATGAATTCAAGATCATCCATCACTTCAACATGAAACATTGCTACATGCTTCTGAGATAATAGCATGCCTGAAAAGATGAAAATGTTATTAACTCTTTCAACATTAAAAATTGGATTTTATGTATTATGCATCATCACACACACACACACACACACACACACACACACACACACACACACACACTCACACACACACACACACACACACACACACACACACACACACACACCCTCACACACACACACACACACACATACACACCCACACACCACACACTCTCACATACACCCTCACTCATACACACACCCTCACACCCTCGTAAACAAACATACACACACCCACCCATACACACATACACACACACACACACACACACACACACACACACACACACACACACACACACACACCCATACACACATACACCCTCACACACACACACACACACACACCCCCACCCTCACACACACACATACACACCCTCACATACAAACACACACACACACTTTCTCTCTATGTATGTGTCTGCCTGTCTGTCTGTCAGTCTGTCCGTCTGTCGTTCTGTCTCTCTGTCTTTCTCTCTCTCTATATATGTATCTGTCCGTCTGTCCTTCTGTCTGTCTGTCTGTCTCTCTCTCTTTCTTTCTCTCTCTCCCCCCCCCCTCTCTCTCTCTCTCTCTCTGTCTGTCTATCTCTCTCTGGATTTGACAATCGCGTAATTGATAACAATGAAACTATCGACATGTGAACAAAATCTGCCTCGGCTTCGCTTGACATCACCTTTCACAGGATAACAAATAATCATATCTACTAAGAACAAGTCTATTGTATCAACGAGACTTTGCAAGTCTAAGGATACAAACCGGTTTTATGTAGCCAAGTCTTGTTTTCATCATCAGCTATAATACCCCTTTCCTGTAAGCATTGATGAAGACGATGACTCCCCGTCCACGTGATATAGTTAAAAAGGCGCGTAAGTATAGCACTTTTGTCCAATTGACTTAAGGTAGAGATATCCCCGTCCTCTTTCAAGAGATCAACGAGAGATCCAATGTCTCCAGTCAGGTTCACACAGTCTAGTACCGATATGTCTTTTGAATTGATTTCAGGACTGCGCTTTCGCAATTCACGCATGATAAGTTTCGTAATTCCAAATTTCTGACCTACCTGAATTGCAGACATGCATTTGCAATGTAGTTTTGATTCAAATTTTTTTCCCACCATTGCTCCATGGCTGATCAGTTTACGAAGAAATCCCTGCCTGTTGATCGATTTCTGCAACGCATATTCGATTGGTCGCATTCCGTGTTCATCTAGAGCTTCTATATCAGCTTTGAATTCTATTAATAGATCAATCAACCTGATATCTGTACTGGCCTGGGTCACTTGATGTAAAGGAAGCATGCCATTCCGATTAGGGATATCAGTTCTGGCACCATATTCTAGAAGTATTCTACAAATGGTGGGATTTTCCTTTGTCAACGCCAATTGCAAAGCTGTATCCTTATTTCTATTTCTAGCATTGACGTCCACATGTGGTCGTTGCAAAAGTTCATTTAAAACTATGGAATATCCCTTTTCGACTGCGAGATGCAATAGTGGAGTGGAGTGCTTAACCAACTTCGTTAAGTCTTCCCCCTCTTGAAGAAACCACAGAGCCAGATCCTCGTCACCATGGTTCAGCGCATATTTGAGAAGCTTTTGTAGACACCATCGCAGGTTTCTTTTCTGATGGAAATATTTCAGGTCTTCCTGTTTATCATGTTGAGCTGCGTAGATGAGAATACCGATATTTACACGCGACTTATTCTCCTCTGCCTCTTCTTTATAACTTTTCACTTCTTTGTTGTATTGTTCATTGCTTGTTATGTGTAATTGTTTTTTGAAAATTCCTTTTTTTCCCATTTTGTCTCCATCATTTGATTTTATCTTCTTATTTTTCTTGCAGTATCGAGGTTTCTTTTTTTTATCCATATTTTCAATATTTCCAGCGTACCATTTCAATACCTGAAAAATAAGTAGATTGAATAGACCTAAAATGACATACAAAACATCTGTATTATACAACTGAATTTCTTATTTGACATAAGCTTGTCTACTAGCTGGATTAGTACTACATTTCAGTCATGTCTTTTTGTGCATTCTTTGAAGTTGCACTCAAATATACTGGTGGGCTTTTGTTCTTGAGGTTTGCCGCAAACAATGGCTGGAGATATGTGATACACTACAAATCTCTGCATAACTTTGATTATTGGTTGATAGCCTTAGGTTCTCTGGAATCTTAGACGAGACCTACCACTCTAAAATGAGGGCTTAACTTTCGTGGTTTTTCAAGAAATGCTCTTTCATTTTTTCCATTTCAAAACATTTTATTAATACAAAGTATTAATAGGATTAGACAGCAGGCTAGTGCCTATATAAGTCTTCTCCTGGGACAACACAGGTGGTCAATTACTTTAACATTAGAGAGTTATATCCCTATTTTAGGAATAAATGATAACTAGAATATCAGAATTCTTCAATATCTAACCAAGTATACAAATTCATATTCATAATTTATAATTTTAAAACCTTTTATAATTTGCAAAATCTTTTTGTGCCAATAATATAGCTAATTACAGAGGCTAATATTAATTTATTAACATTAATATCACAATCTTGGCAGCGGTTAAGAATAAAATCTAATTCATAATGAGGATGATCATGTTGATATAGAGAATGATACAAATCTTGACGGTAAGTTACATATCTTGGACATTCAAAGAAATAATGTTGTACAGTTTCAAGTGGTGCACCACAAGCACATGAGGGGTATTCTATCAAGTGATTATTATGTAAATCAAAGTTGAGAGAGCTAGCTGAGTTCCTTAGCTGACAGAGGATAATATTGTATTTTCTTTGTCCATATTCTTTAAAAACAACACTAACTTTAGCATTATTATTTACATATATATTTCTATCAAGTAATTTCTTAAACTGGCCAATGGAGTGAATGTCAATCAAGGAGTCACCGATTTTATTGAATTCACAGATCATATCTGGGAAAAAACTATTGCAATAACTAACAGTGCGACAATATGGTTCATAAAAAATTCTATTATTTCTAAGTTGGTATCTTGATTCATTAGGATTGTTTAAATATGGTTGTATGATATCATATAAATAATCTGGTGATTCTTTGTTTAAAATCTTGTACATTAAAGTCATTTTATGTTTTTTCCTTCTGTCACCTAAAGAAACCCAGCCCAGTTCTGAATACAGTTTTTCACTGGATGTACCTCTGCGTAACCCAGTTATAATCCTTGCTGCCTCAAGATTAATTGATTCTAATAGGTTCTTGGCATATTCTGGACAGTTGTCCCACACGGTATCAGCATATTCAAGAATTGGTCTAATATGGGATATATAAAGTATGGAAAGAGATTTTCTGTCAATTTTATTTTTTAAGAGTCTTAAAATATTCATTTTTTGGTTTGCCTTCTTGTATATGTAATCAATATGTTTATTCCACTTGCCATCACTACTAAAGAAGAGACCAAGATGTTTATGAGAAGTTGATGTTAAGACAAGCTCATTGTTAAAAAAGATGTCTGGATGATCTGGTTCTGATTTTCTAGAAAATATTACGGATTCTGTTTTAGCTGGATTAAAGTTTATATCCCATTGTTTAGACCAGTTATTGATATGATTAAGATCATTACTCAGTACTTCAGCTTCTTCTATGGGGTTAGTATTAATTATTCTAAAAAGTGATGTATCATCAGCAAATAATTTTATACAGCTTGTTACACAATTAGTTATATCATTTATGTATAGAAGAAAAAGAAAAGGCCCTAGGACTGATCCCTGAGGAACCCCTGCATGGACATATTTAAAAGTAGAAGCAAAACCATCAATTACCACCCTTTGTTTTCTATTAGAAAGATAATTTTTTTTCAGGACATTTCCTTTTATTCCATATGATTCAATTTTATGTAACAGACCCTCATGCCAGACCCTATCAAATGCCTTACTTATATCACAAAAAATAAATCTTAATTCTTTGTTATTATCCAAGTTACTTATTATTGTGTGATATATGGAAAGCAGTTGATTAACAGTTGAGTCATTAGGCATAAAACCAGATTGGTGTTTTGATATAATTTCTGATTCATAAAGATGATTAAACAGATACTTAAAAATAATTTTTTCTATAATTTTACTAAAACATGAGGTTACAGAGATAGGTCTATAGTTAGAAACATTATTTTCAGTACCTTTTCCTTTGTAGATAGCACTAACATTAGCAGATTTCCAAAGAGAGGGGATAGTACCAGTCTCAAGAGTTTTGTTACATAGTATAGTAAGAGGAAGATAAATAGAAGGAGCAAGCATTTTAATGATTTTAGGAGAAAGATTATCTGGACCTGGTGGTTTCTTATCGCTAAGGGCAAAAAGTTGATCTTTTACATCTTGTTCAGAAATAACAATATTGTCAAGGACGAGATGAGTGTAAGATAAAACTGGAGGTAGAGGCTCAAGATCTACAGAGGAGGTAGAGATAGAAGTAAAATAGGTATTCAAACATTCAGCTTTTGCAAAAGGATGACTAATATATGAACCATTATCATTTAAAGGTGGTAGAGAAACTGATTTATTATTAGTTTTGAATACTGAATTGGCAATCTTCCACCACTTACTTGGGGGAAGGGTTTTATCGCTTAAACTTTTCTCTAGATTTTCATAATAAGTTTTCTTTGCTTTTCTAATTAAGTCAATTACTTCATTTCTTTTTAATCTATAAGTTTCCCACGTGTTGTGTAATGTTGAGATGAACTAGATCGAGCTTTTTTATGAATACGGTTACGCTGTCTCATTTTCAATTTAATCTCTATTCATCCAGGGTTTATCTATAATATATATTGGTTGAAAGTGTTTAAGATTTATGAAATGTATATATATATTGGGACGGACAGTAATCTTTTTAACCGGAACAAAACGACAAATCAAATCCTTTATACAATCAGTAAGATAATGGTTCAGCTCTTCCACAGATAAAGTACTAGATACTGTATTCCAATCAATTGATGCCAATTCAGTATTCATACTCTCAACATCAGCTTCTTGAAAAATTTATATTTCACTGATATAAGATTTACACTTAAATGTTGAATAAAGAACATCAAAAGATATGACTGAGTGGTCACTACAAATTGGAGGATAAACAGAAGTGTTTTGGATAATGTTAGTATTATTTGTTAGAACAACATCCAGTAAAGTGGAAGTAGTTGGTGTTATTCTTGTAGGTTCAGTTACCAAACTAGTAAGGTTATGTTTCAATAGTAAATGATTAAGGTGAGGATTTTGTTCAATATTCAACATATTTACATTAATGTCACCGGTAATTATTATGTTCATGTTAGTTTCAATAACAGTTTCAAACATATTGTCAAGTTTGGACCAATAAGCAATATTTGATTCAGGTCTGTATAAGCAGCCAAGCAAGAAAGTGTGACAGTCAATTTTAATTTCTATCCAAATGATTTCTATATCATTATTTTCTAAGTCTATACGTCTTTTGGAAAGAACAGAAGTTTTGCAATAAATAATGACACCTCCCCCAGGACCAGTCCTACGGTCACGCCTATGAAAATCTTTAGAATATGAGGATAAAACTATATCATCATCAGGTATATTAGGTGAGAGATGTGTTTCAGTAAGACACAAGATAGTGCTGTGTGATAATTCCGAATCAATTATATCAATTTTATTACGTAAGGATCTAACATTCAGATGAGTAATATCTAGGTTACACAGAGGTCCCGGATTAGACTCTATATCATTACTTAATAGCAGTAAAATAAAAAGTAGCCAGCTATAAGAATTATCATAGAAAAAATCACGACAAGTTGTAACATATATCAACAATTTCGACTGAAAATAGAAAAGATGATGTCTTGTAATTTTCACTTGTGTCCACTCGGTGTAGAAGATATTAACCGGGATCAAAAACATGTGTATTCCTAGCATGACGAAATCGAAAGTAAACTGGACACAAGTGATTAAAATCAAAAGACATTGAAGAATTCTGGTATATCGGTTTTTCTTGTACATATAGGACATACAACACATAGAACACATTGAGTATAACAGAAAAAACAACAAATCTTACGAACACTCCACTTCAGTCACTCGTACACCGCACGCTTTCATTCGCCTTACTTTTTAATCATGCTCAACTAGATGCTTGTATTCACAATTCAGAAATCTTATTTGATGTAAACATTTAAGTGACAACGACAAAATGTCAAGGTCAATTAGTTTCATTTATGTGGCTTTACCGAATGGAATAGATCTAGCTTATAATCCAAAAACGACGTTTTAAAGTACAAGTTGGCCTATATATAAAAAAAACAAACTAGAATTTCATGTAAAATAAAACGAAAATCAATCTTATGCTCATAGTATAACAGGTTTAACATAAAACTGGTGATATCCACATTTTCATCGTGTCACATACAATGTACCGTGTATATATTTACATTATGTACAGTAAAAAGAAAAGTAATTATATAATGGTAAGCAAGTCATGTTGTAAATATTGACACGTGTCACATGTACATTATACATATTGGGATATTATTTACCATTTCAACTCATAATAATTACAAGAGTCATGACAACATGTTCATATCAAGTTTTAGTGCCGTGAGTACGTTATACTACTATTACTGACATTGCACGTGAAATTATCGTACATTTATGATAAATAAACTACCGATGAAGACTGTCCATGTAAAAAATTACAATATTTTGATGATTCAGGCGGTTTTGATTTTAGATACATGAGTTTTAAAAAACAAAGAATATTAATACATGTAATAGTAACTTGTGTATATATAGTTTATGACAAGGTCTATATACAAAGTACATGCGCACGTACAGTGCACAATGCGCCATGCACATTATACATATACATGTACACTATAGTCTCTGACTATATAGGTAGTAGTTGATACATAGATGTATACTGCTGTACTTATATAGGAAAATATCAAACCTAATGTTTTATATAATGACATGAAATATTATATTTTTCTATTGCATATAATCCAACATATGAAATATATATATATGGGGGTGAAATTCAACATGAAGTTGCAGTTATTATAATTGCATTATACACATATAATAAAGCAATTTCACATGTGATATTGTTATCATAATTCAAATTATTATCATTTTTTGCTACATAGAATATAGAAAACAATCTTACATGTACATTGTATCCAAATACATTGTATGCCTTTTAGGTATTTACAACTATTGTGTTCACAAGTTCATCAGATGATGATGTTCTTCATACAGACTTACATTATACAATTGTATTCATCATTAATACTTTAGTCAAGTAGAAATTATTTTACATGTAAACAATATGAATTAAAAATGTACACTGGTACAAAATATGGTCACACAACTTTTGGTCAGCAATTGACTAAATGTATTTATGTCATAGAACTACTTGTTTTGGGTTGGAGTCTGCCATCCAGACACAGATTGTTTCTCTGTACGATCAGCAAGTGTTCTAATCTTTCGCGGGGGAGGATCTGGGTAGCCTGAAAGTTGATCAAGTTTAGTAACTTGTACTTTTTCCCCATTGTGTTCCCTGATAACTATTCTTCCATCAGAGGTCCACGTCCCAGAAATGATTTGCATTTTTTTCAAGTATAAGGCTTTAGAGAATACCGCTGCTCTAGCCTTAGTTAGAGCTTCATTGATGTACACTTTATTTAGGTCTTTGGAGAGTTTTAGGGAGGGTGGCTGATGATGAGGTGGAGTATTACTACTGCGGTCCTCGGATACGGAACTTGTGTCACCAGTCTTACTGAACAGAGTGAAACTGGCTTGGTACACAGCTGCCCTAGTACGATAAGATATAAATCTCACGATAATATCGCGTGGGAATTTCCTATTTCTAGGCCCAACTCGGTGACTACGGCTGATGTCCATACTGGAAACCATTACCCCGAGTACATCATTACAGATCTGCAGAATCTTATCATCAGTGATCACCCCTTCTTCCTCCGGAATACCACGAAATTTCAAACAATTTCTCCTGGAATACTGCTCCATGTCGTCAATTCTAGTTTGTAATTGTTTGATCTGATTGTGGAGGGAAGTAATGCCAAGACTAGCTAATAAACTGTCTTTAGATAATGCATTGTCCATAAGTTGGGACACGACTTCTTTGACAATAGCTGGGTCCCTGAGTTCCCCGAGTACATTAAGACGTTTCTTGATTTTACCAGAAAGTTCTACTGGATTCGTACCCATGACTACAGTAACACACTTTACTGGGTATGTCGATACAACTTGATAACTACATTTCAGTCATGTCTTTTTGTGCATTCTTTGAAATTGCACTCAAATATACTGGTGGAGTTTTGTTCTTGAGGTTTGCCGCAAACAATGGCTGGAGATATGTGATACACTACAAATCTCTGCATAACGTTGATTATTGGTTGATAGCCTTAGGTTCTCTGGAATCTTAGACGAGACCTACCACTCTAAAATGATTGTGTGAAGAAGTTCAATATTTTCTTGGGGCTTAACTTTCGTGGTTTTTCAAGAAATGCTCTTTCATTGACAGTTGAATATAGGTCATTAAATCAACCTACACTAATTCAAAAGTTTGTAGACATGGATTCTCTGCGTAAGAATACCCATGAAAAGAATGATAATGAATCCACCAGGAAAATGAAGAATTTTACCGTATTTTAAGCATCAAGTCGTTAATTTGGACAGCCTGTGGTACAATTCAGTTATTGCATACTTTTCTAGGGTGAACATCGATATATTTATTTATTTTGTATGAAAAACGACAAGAACCAACATCTCCCTTGCTTTTTATATATATAAACCACCAATATTTTTCATTCACAATAATTCACGCATTCAATTTACATCATGTACACTTTGAATTTACATGTTAGACATTTTGTTGAATATAATTATACACCTCCCCTTACAACCACCTCATCCCTCTCCACCAAAATTTACTAAATTCCAAATTACTTTGTAAACTATGGGTGTATTAAGGTGTCTACTATGTCAGGCCTTTGCCAAGGGGATATATGGGGCTGAATATGGGTTCCATTCCCAATGGGATTTATTTCATAAAATGGCCGAATTTCAGAAACATGTATTTCACTCCTAAACATTTCCCTCCCGATTGATCATTTTCTCCCTAAAATGAAATGAAAAATACATTCCCTAATAAATATAAAAATATAAATAAGTGGTCTAGTTATATACAGAGCTTCGTTATGTTAAACTTTTTGAGAACAGATCTATATGACAAAAATAAGGCAGTAAAACAGAATGAGGTGTTTGAGAGAGAGAGCCAATATATTGCATCAAGTAAAGTATAACATAGGTAGTTAAGGCACATTTCAAAGTAAATTGACCCAAAAATGTTTGAACATGTTGGGACATGTGGATAATGAGTTGTGACAACATCACTTCATACTATTTAAACAAATAACATCACCTTTCAAAACGTATACTTTAAAACTAGAATAACAACAAAACAACAGACTGATACAAGAAAAACAATGGTCAATTTGCTAATCTTGATGTTTCATATCACATTTTGTCTACTAAAAATCTATTCATGTTTGTTGTTTATATTAATTTTTGACTTTTTTCTTTGAAAAAACATTCAGGTCAGTAAAGCGGCTTACTACTTAGTGATTCTGCCTATCCTACCAGGCGATTTATTATAACGCCATACAACACTCCATCAACATAACAACAACACAGGTTCAATACGTCATTGTGTAAAACTTTCTACTATTTGAAGTTTCGTATAGCAGTACGACTCATCGTTTACAAATATGCCCCACGGAACCATGATATTTCTCGAGAAACGCTTATTGCTATCTAAGATAAGTCAGAGGCTTTTTCCGACGAGATCGATTTCACGATTCACAACAGATTATATTGCTCAAGAATATTTATTTCAAAAGCGAATTAAAATTGTCATTTCCCTGAGGCTCCTCCTTTACACAAGGTCAAATACATTTCAACTCTGAACGATTATTAAAGTTTCCTAAGAGTCGAAAATGATTTTTCTTTTCGTCGGCCTAAACAGATCACTAAAGTTTATCAATATAAACTTGACATTACCTTGTACTTACCTCTCTTGCACCATCTTGACTGGTTAGTTAACGCCACTCGAATGTCTTCGGGAAATCTTTTCTATGAAATATGTTTTACGATAAAATAGTACACTACTAAAGCCTAAAGTATCCTACTTCATAAGTAAACCATTGTGAAGAACTAAGTTCATAACAATCAGAATAACATTCTGGTGTATATTTTCGTCACTAACAAAGATCAATTTACAGGTTTCCACATTACTATGTCCTGTTTAATGTTTAAAAACATTGCAGCTGGGATTTAATTACATACATAACTACATTTGTCAATATACACGTTATATGCTTCGTGAGCATTCTTTGTTCCGTTGTACAATTGATATCCATATCGTGTCATTGACACGACAAAGTGAGTGTTGTTTTTATATTTCAATTGACGTCACTGTATGTTTACATTTCAAAAGGTGTATGCTTGCTGCCTTGATCTATCGATACGGCATGTATATTTATATATTACAGTCAAGGAATAGAGACCAACGGGGATTCGTTTTGTTATGTAATATTGGTTCTCACATTTAAAATGACAGTCATATCAAATACAGGAGACAAATTATCCGTAACCTGAGAGGTCAATTGATTCGAATATCCATGAAGTAGATTATCAAACCATTCGTTAACTTCTACGACTTCGATGTCTCGAACTAGAAAACACTGTAAAAGATTAGATCATTCTTAATTGTGCTGCCGTTATAATTAATAAATATTACTTTTATTACTTTGAATAACATTTTGATTGTACATCAACATTCTCACAGTGTCTCTATATAAAATAACTACTAGATTAAATGTTATATCATTAACTGTTTACTTCATATGCTCCACACCTTATTACCATACCTCACGTAAAGCGTTTATTACGCTGTTACATTTGTTACATATAAATATTTCCTTATACGTGCATAGGTCGAAGGTAATACAGGTAATAAGGTGTGGAGCGCATACACTATTTACGATTAGATCATTCTTATTTAAGCTGCCTTTATGATAATGATAACATGTTAAACTAAGTTGCGTGGTGCTATTTTGGTGTGAGGGACTTCTTGGCCTCATTGATCCTTTAATAATCAAGAGAGAACATAGGTAAACAAAATGTCAGTTAAATCTACGAGAACCGTCTCATGATAAAGGAGTATATAAAAGTTATTTCAGTATATCTATATTTTCGATACAAGGAACGCAATGGTGACAGAAAAGAATGAACGAGAAATAAAGACAATATACCTAATGTAGATCACCATGATAACACCCCTACAATGGCGATTGATTTCCAGACCCATGTCAGTCAGTCCCAAACACTTGTTTTTTGTTGTTTTTTATTAGGACTGAGGGTACCGGTATATTTGCATACTTACATCCTTAATCCAAAAATACAAAACAAGAAACAGTATGTTGTAAATATTCATTTAAAATGATTACTGGTATAGTCTGGTAATATTGGTTTTAAGCAAAGTTATCTCTTCACAAGAAAATAGTTTTCAAATGTCATATGTCTGTTACAAATGTTCCGAATTGCTATGTCATCTCATTTTGATTATCTAAGCTTCCCCCAGTTAGATATGTTGTTTTGAGAACTGTGGGAACCGGTATATCTACATACTTATATAATTTATTCAACTAAAAAGAAACACCATCTAACATATACTAAAAGGATAAAAAAAACGCGGGGTGAACTTCAAACCAGAAATTAAGTATGATATCGGGCTTCATTTAAAACGAAATTTTGTATACTTACAGATAAATTAACGCTTAAAAATTTCCAAAGTCTGTATTTTGCATCTGACAATTGGTTTAGAGGTACTAACGATTAAATTGGATGGACCCATAGGATTTTGAAATTGAAATTGAACTGAGTCATCAATATCTTGTGTGTACGCCGTTTGCTGTGGTCACGGCCCTTATTCTTCTGGTCATAGAGTTCATGAGAGCGTTAATCCGTCTTATGGGGATGTTGTCCCACTCTTCAATCAGAGCTCTGGTCAACTGCTCTCGAGTAGCAGGGGGTGGCTGGCGCTTTCGAACCTGTCTATCCAACTGGTCCCAAAGATGCTCGATCGGGGACAAATCAGGGTTATATGGCGGCCAATCTAGTGGTTGGATGTTGTTGTTGACCAGAAAGACTTGGCAAATCCTTGCTACGTGGGGCCTAGCATTATCCTGCTGGAGGATTAGATTATGCTGCTGTAAGAAAGGGATAACATGGGGTCGGAGGATCTCATCTCTATACTTAGCTGCTGTTAAATTGCCATCAATAACATCCAATTGTGATTTTAATCCGTGTGAGATTCCTCTCCACACCATTACTGAACCGCCCCCAAACCTATCCCTCTCTACAACGCAAGCGTCCGTAAAACGTTCGCCACGACGTCGGTAGACACGTTGACGGCCGTCAGATCGATAAAGACAGAATCGAGACTCGTCCGTGAAGAAAACTTGTCTCCACTGCCTCAGTGGAAACCGTCGTGGAGCATGTGCAGCGACCCAGGCCATACGACGCTGACGTCGAGCAGGGGTAAGGTGTGGACCTACGTAGGGGCGACGTGCTCTTACACAAACTTCTCGTAATCGATTCCTTACAGTTTTTGAACTTATAGGACGCCCATGATTTCCACGAACATTAAGTGCACTCTCAACGGCAGTAAGGCGCCGATTACGCACATCCTGACGTCGTGACGTTACTCGCGGACGTCCTGACCTAGGTCGATCGGCCAATCGCCCAGTTTCCCGAAGACGTCTTACAAGACGTTCTATGGTGGAAACATTAACACCAAAGTGCCTAGCAACCTGATTTTGCAGCTGTCCTTGCATCAGCATCTGAATGGCCTGACCCCTCTGAATTTCTGTGAGTCGTGCCATTCTTAAAACGAATCAAATTCTCAATTAATTTTAAGGAAGCAGTTGGTCTGTATAAAGACTAACGAAGAGTGACTTGACCAACGCTGCATGAGACCAGAACAACACGGTGCACGAGATTCTTGTTTTTTCCTTCCTCCATTTACCAGAGCTGCGCACTGTACGGTGACTAAATTTTCGATATATGACAAGGCGTAATATGACCTAATTACTCAATCCACAAAGTTTCACTTCATTTTGAGAACGCGTTTCCAAATATCGGAATAAATATTACCCTGCGTTTCTTTATCCTTTCAGTATACATTAAGACATGTTGTTAATATTTATTTTAGATGATATATTCTGGTACTATTGATTTAGCTCGTCGCCTTCAATGTAGATGTTTAATTAGCGTTTATTGACTTAACACCAGACAGCTTGGAACGGAATTTAGATAACATATATTTTCGTAAGTAAACATTCTACAATGTCCTTGTGTAGTCGGAACATCTCATTTAGTTACGATATACTCAGATCATAGTTTTATAGTCGCTTTGATCATGAACATAAGAATCAGTATCATTATGTGAATATTCATTGAATTATATTTTGTATGAAAAATACTTATTGACTGGGAAATGTATTGATTTGTTAAATACCTTTATCCTTTCGGTTTAATCATTATGTT